>NC_068944.1:17923484-18226515 GCF_026419915.1 Harpia harpyja | reverse complement strand
CTAGAAATTTACTACATATATATTTAAACAAGAATTCCATATCAATTTTACAACTGCCAAAATTCTGAATTATTATAAATAACTGGAACTGTAATGCAAAAACCAATTTTCCTGATTTCCCGGTAAACGTGGTATCAAAGAATACCAGCAAATTATGGAAAGATTTGAATTTACAATATCCCTTCACAATGTTCTGTGTTATGTATATAAGGGAGCTTCTTAACTACAAAGTGTCTTTGATTGATACATAACTCCACAAAATTACATTTGAGGGATTGACATTATGGGGGACTGATGGACAGCTGAACAGCTGCTACATTGCTGATGAGCTCTGCATCCCAAAATAATATTGAATTAATATCATATTATATACTTTACATTTTATTTATTTATTTATATACATACATGTATAATACACATATTCACTTACATTATTTTATATTATTTATATAATATAATTTACATTATATTAAAATTGCATTAAAATTATAACTGCATGGTACAATGGCAGCTGTCCAGAGCTCAGAATGTGCTGCTTTATCAGCAGTTTTTGCTTTAATTAATATTTATAAAGCAATTTGGGCACAATGAACTGCAATGCAGTTGCAAATGCACTCAAGTGCATCAATTTTAGGGTCATTTTATTACGGGTTACATCCTGACATCTTCTGTAACTGTTAATAGAACCTTGCTCAGTAACTAGCACATTTATGGCATGGCCCACTGATATTTCCGGAAGTTTCCAGAAGTTGTGCTGAAAGTTGGCTAGAGTGGCTGAATCTGGTCCAAACTTTCAAAATTGGCATATCATGCTTGAAACACAGAATGGAAAGTGAACTCACAAATTTCACTCAGTTTCAGTCAAGATGTGTAATAAGGGGTATCCACCAAAAGCAGAAGGAAATGTAGCATCCTTATAAAGCTGCTTCCTGGGGCCCTTTTGAAAGCAGCAGGTTTAATAATTGCAAGAGGTCAGTCATTCTTTACTCCCCACAATGTGATAGGAAGAGGGGAGGTACACCACAGAGGTATCAAAAGAGGGCTCACAGCATGTATAGATGTGCTTAAGCTCAGGCTTGTCTAGATGATTTGGATAAGAGTTGAGCTCAGATGGCTGTGTCAGCCACTTGAGCCCATGCTGGCACCCCAAATGACTAAGGAGGTCGGCAGGCTGTGCTGAAGCTGGGCTGCAGCCATAGCATGAGCCAGCCAATTTAAAGCCTGTAAAATCACACATCCTCTCATGGTGCACAGATAGCCAGTGACGCCTACAGTTGGGATCTGAAAGGGTTTGGGTGGCAAGAACTGGGGCTGTATATGCATATATCGTGCCCAGAGACTGGACCAGACTCTTGTCAAGAAAAAGAAATATTGTTGAAACTAAAAATGTGTGACATGAAAGACAGCCTTTCTAAGTACAGAAAAAGTATTTTGAACTTGAATAGTTTGTGTTGCATTTGTTTAGGCTTTATTTCTGCTCTTTCCACACTGGTTTTCAGTCAAGAAAGTCTTTAATGACAAGTCTTTAACAAGACAGTCTTTTTAATGAGATGCTCCTTTGCCAATGTATCAGAAATTTGCCTTAATAGCGTGACCGAGATCACTTTAACTAATTTAACCTTTAGAGACATTCCTTTCATTGACAGTAGAAGTGAACAAATTATTCCATTCTAAATGTAATTTGACATCATTGTTCATAGCACCTGGTTCCTTCACGGAGGCATGAATATTGCCAGGAATATCACTTGATTCATTGGAAATGTAAAATCAAATTTAATTGCAAAAGGTGCATTATAGAAGTGTTTCTACTTCAGAACCTGCAAAGATCTTTCTAGTCTACCCTTTCCTACTAGTTCGAGTATACTATCTTTGATAACACCACTTAAAATAAATCTTGTAGAGTGACATTTTTGTGGTTAATACTGTTACAAACCTGAGTGCAAAGGCTCAATGATAAGTAAAAATAATGCCATTGAAGGGAGATAAACAATTACTATTCATTATTGTTTCTAATTTTGCAGGAAGATCAAGTTTCAATGAATGTATTTATCAAATACAAACTTAATGTAATCATAGCTAGAAGACAGCACACTTCCAAGTGTGCTAGGATATGGAATCTCTACAAATGAGCACTACTGAAATTTCAGTCACCTTTTGATGTTTTTGTCATTTATCACTAATTCATGGAAGCTATATATGACGTCAGCATACAAGCTGTACTGTTAAGGATGGAAGGTAGGAGGGATTTCACTGGCACTTGTTTAAAACAAACACTTATTATCTGATGGATGAGCACATTATAAAATATGATTTTGTGCCTTTAGAGTGCCTAAGGGAAATATTATTTAAGCAGCTGATAACGACCAAAATGAAGAGTCTAGTAGTCAGTCAGACAAAACCACGTTCCTCTCCTCTCCCCCCCCCCCCCCCCGCCCATCCTGCTGTAGTTTTCAGGAAGATGATAACTACTGCTGTAACTGGACTTTACTTTTTTGGATAATAAGAATATGAACAAAAAGAGGATGTAGAGAAAAAATTAGGACCTTGCAGCAGTTAAAACAGTGGTAATTGCACGACTTAAAATAATGGTAAATTTTAGCTTCACAGAAGAGTTTCCATGTTTCTCTGCTGAATATTATACCTTGCATAAGAATAAATTAATGGGGTTTTTTTGCTCTAAGAGCCTGAATGTGCCCTTTCCTGCAGTAGCTCTGGGCCTAATTGAGCATAATGATTAAACATGACAGTCAGCAGGAAATCTCTCAGCTCTTCCAGGAGCTCAGTGCTGTAGGGGGAGGCTGACGGGTCATGTTGCTGTTGAGAAGCCAACAGAAACAATGGCCTCCTCCTTCAAGCGTAGTCTAAAATGTCAGCGTGAGCCATTTTGCTGCTTGTTTTCTTGTCTGATTGGAAGAATCTGAGGGGCAATTGAGTCACAAACTCTAGTTCATGGCTAGAAAAGTCAGAGCTTTCTGACTGAGGTAGCCTTTTGGAACGAAGTGCATTCCTCAGAATACCTTTTTCCATCCATTTTTAGTATGAAACTCCCCTCCTGCCTGATTCAGCTCTCAGGCTTCTAAAATATATCATCACTAATGCTAAAGAATTTAAGTCTGTGTACACAGTAAGCCTGTCTCTACCTTAAAAACTGCTTGTAGTGTGAGTCACTGTGATGAACCACCTTGCCGTCACTGGTCATCAGTCTTGATCACAGCTACAGTCCACTGGACTACAGAAACTATCATCCTTGCAAGAGGAAGTTGCTGGAAACAGAGATCAGCTGGATGATACATTTGAAAACCTATCCCAAAGGATAAGTAACACCATTATTTTGAGGTAGGTGCCTTTAAAACAAAATGGACTTCATCAGGCCATCCCTCAGGAACATGTCCACAACTGGATTTTGTTCAAAATTTTTAGATTCATCAGGTGAGGGCTAACAGAAAAGGAAGGAAATGTTTGTGTCTGTTTGCAGAGAAGTAGGAAAGTTGAGATATAGCTACTATTGAAGGATACTGCCAGAAGCTCAACAAAACTCAATAAGTTTTCTCTGAGGACTCATATTGCTTTTTTAATCTTTATAGAGGTAAACCTTGTGATCACTTCTTCAAAAGATCAATTTTCTAGGATGACCAAAATGATTGCAGATATTACTGTGTTTTATTTTGCATTATGGTATTATGATAGTGTTTCTGTAATATCATGGTAAAAGTTTCCTCCACCAGCTTCTCAATGTCATTAAATTTGTTCCATAAAGCATATGGAAGTGAAGAAAAATCAATGCAACAAACCTCAGGGGGCTTTGAAACAGATTATTGGTAGCGATCATAGAAGTTGCTTGAGTATGAGTTAGTGAGGACATGGTCTTATTTGTTAGTATTAGATCTAGGCTAGGGCGTCTGCTGCTGACAGACCAGAATCAAACATACTGAGCTCCCTTCATGTCTCAGCTTTATCCTCATTATGTCAAAGAACTAAAAAGTGATGTGTAACTGAGTCCAGCCCCAAAGCTGCTTTACTTCTAAAGATGTCTGTTTCTGCAGGCATACTGTGTATTCCAAAAAAAAGTGGGACCTGAAGAGACCACTTTCTTTCCCATTTTTCTATTCTGATGTTAATTTAGTTGTATACAGTTTTCCTAGCAAGTTTCTCTGTCAGAGAATAGTACCACAAGGAATAGCAAAACAAAATGGGATTGGCAGGATTAGAAATAAAGAGTTCTGTTACATTGTCCTTTGCAGAATGATAACATTTCTATGACAGCCTTCATCATAATACCTTTTATAAAAAGTGAAAAGAGACATTTCCACCATATCATTTTTCTTTTTTGGTAAAGACTCTTTCCTGAAAGATTCTGAGTTATTTCCATGGAATATTCTAAATTAACTAAAAATAAAGTGTTCCATTTCTTTACTTTTACAGGAAAACCTTGGAAAAAAGTCACCACCTTGTTAACTCCAAAAAAAAGAGAGAGGAATTTAGAAGCTTTGACAGAAAATCCAAAGCTGTAAATGGAAAGCAGAAAGGGTGTCTGTTTCCAAAGAAGGAAAAGTCTTAAGTTGAAACATCATGGGCTGACATTTTGAAAAAATTTTTTTTTCCTGTAGAGTCCATCAAGTGAAAAAAAAGAGACAGATTTCTGAAGAGAATTAGCCATACTGACAAAAACATTTTCCAAATTAGTTTTTTTTAATTCTGGTTCCAGTCAAAACTGGAGTGAAAGTTTTCCTGCATTACACAAACATGGTACAAATAGCAGGAGGGAAAGTACATGGAATCTGTCAGTAATGGAGAATCACTTCACATTTCTGCTTTGTAATTCCTATGGTTTTAATGATTTTCTCACACCTGCCAATGTAGTTCATGTTTGTGACAACTGTAATCATCTCCATTACATTACTATAATCAAAGGTCTCGTTGCCTCCATCAGCTGAAATCTCTACACACAGAAATTACCAGATGATCCTGTTAGTTGACCTCTGGGATCCTTATTTGTGTTCTAGTATCCCAGTGTTTATCTTGATGACATTGTCTATCCAAGCTACCTGAGGACTAATTCCTGGTTAACCCAGTTTGTGCTACTTTGAATTCCCAGTTTTGCCCATAAATGCCTAAGTGACTGGTTACAAACCCCAACCTGTCTCCATCAAGACTCCAAATATGGGGTACAGTGTTTCAGTGCATGTTGTCAGGGATGACAACAGTTTGGAAGCTACCTCATCTTCACAGTCACTGAAATAAAAATCAAGAGAAATAGAGTGTATTTAGAAATATGTACCCTTCCTCTCCAACACACTTCAGGAATGAATAAAATTTCTTAACATTCTCATGTCTAAAGTAATAGTCCTGGTTGCAATTTGGAGAATTTTTCAGTGAATCGTTTTCTTCATTTGAACTCTTTTTGGCAAGTCTTTTTAGGTCTTACATGCAATTTTTTCTTTAATTGTAGTAAACAACATAAATGTAATGAACAATTTTTTAAATAAGAAGAAAAGGAAAAAAAACAAATCAGAAGTCAGGAACACAATCATCTTCCATGAAAGATTAGTTTCCTGGTGGCTGGAGTATTCATTCAGCATTTTGGAGGCATGTGTGTTGGTCCTTGCTTCAACTCTTTTCTTCTTAGTCCATATTAATACAAAATAGAAACGGTCCTGCAGGATGACCAAGGATGACTGCAGTAACCATTTGGGAATTTGTTATTTTGATGAGGCAAGATCTCTTTCCAGGTTTCACCAAACTTCTGTCTTACCTCCACTGCTTTCCGAAGGTCAAACTTTTGTCCTGATAGAAACCAGAAACCTTTTAGAAATCATTATAGGCTTCATGGGGTGAGCAAACTCTTTTTCTACTTATCTGTAATTACTGTATTCACAATAGCAGGATGTTATCATGTGTATCTTGTTCATAATGGGTTGTAACAATATCAGCTTTGTTGACAGGATAATAGCCCTCTTTTACTAAAATTTAATTGGCCTGATGATCCTCTGCTTCGCAAATTGTAACCCCTTTCATACCTACGTGATGAGGGTTAGAATGCTGACAATGGCCTCTGTGAGAGGAGAAATTGGATTTAATAGTGTACCTTACATAAAATGTAGCTTTGGTAGGATGGCTGGAGAACACTGAGCCCAAGAAATGTAATGGTGACTGGCACATCAGCAGTATGTTTTTCAAGGGTATATCATGCTTTCCCTCTGCAAAATATTGGACAACAGCTACTAGCACACATTCTTGGAGAAAACAATGTAATTTCATAGAGAGGAATAAAATCCTGCATGACTTAGATGGATCTATAGCACACATGAATACCTGATTCATGATTCAGCATTGTATTTTTTGGCACTTTTCCCCTTGCTTTTGAAATTATGGCATCGCAGCGATTTATGTATGAAAAAAATAAAATTGACATTATTTTGTGAAGGACCATGTGTCTTTCTCCTACATACCCCCTTTCATGTGCAGCCTGAGTTGCCACATGCCCGTGGGGGTAGCCAGTGAATTGCCTCTGGAGAGCTACTGTGCAGACATGCAAATGCATGAGAGCTCTGCAACACATTTGTTGAACTTGGTTTTGCACACAAAAGGGTTCAACTTCATCACAAATGCAGGGGATGATGGACCCAGTTATATATCGAATTCCCATCGCTCACATTACAAATGAAGTCACAGGAGTGCTGCGGTGTTGGGACTCTAACTCTGTCCTATGTGTTTCTTTTCATGCTGAGCTCAGGCTGCCACATGCCTGTCTCTGTGACTTTGAGACAGTTAAGGGAATCCCCATTCGTGACTATGCACAAGCACAGTAAACTGCCTTTTCTGGTGTGTATTTCCTGATCTGTTGTGGTACTAGTCTTAATGCTGGTGTGTGCATTTTCTGCATTTAGTCCAAGAGGTAGATAAGGATCAGAAAGATTTTACCAAGGGTTATTAAGTTCTGGTGTGGATGGACACCACTATCTTCAAGGTAAGAGCTGCTTCTGCTTAAAAAGAAGCCTTTGGTATGGTAGGCATCCAAATGCCACGGTGCTGAGCATCCTTTAAACTTTTTGCTTTGCAACTAATGTTCTTTTCTGATGAGCTTGCACTAGTGCTCAGCTGAGATTTAAATTCCTATCCCCTGTTAAATATTTGACGAATATTTAACATTCATGGGTTTTAGTGGGGTGACCTGCGTGCTTAAAGCAAGAACTCTTTTAGATTCATGGACAACATTGCATGAAATGTCTTCACATAGGTTCAATATTGAAAAAGTAATGTACAAATATACTGTCTCTAAATTGTTACAAAAATAAACATCTTTCAATTTATCTGACCTCCTACTCCGCAGTTCCTGAAAACCTATTTTAGATGACTATGTAAAATGCAATCAGCTACATGTTTGGGATATATCTAGACATTCAATTTGTCCTAAGTTTGAGTTTTAATTTTTTGAGAGGTGAACAACAGCCTGTAGTTTTTATTTTCTTCAGCCCTTTTTGCTACATCCATATCTCCTTTCTCTTTATACTGTTTTTCATTCGGAATAGTTACCCAAAGAAACTATAATGTAGCTGTGCTACAAGTGTTCAGGCATATAAATATTCCTCTTTTGTTTGTCCGTTTCCGTGAATATCAATTTGTTCTTTTATACCCGAAAGGCAAGTGGAAGTGGAACCACAGGTTAGGCAATTATGTCCTCAGTAACAAACACATCAGGGCTGTTTCATTTCGTACTGAATATTCAGAGTTAATATGGCAAAAATCCAGATTTATGTTGTATAGATTAATCATAAGGCAGGAGTGAAAGTACAAAGAACTACCTCCCATTCCAGCTTGTGAGGCTTTTGTTGGGTCTGTCCACTGACCAAAGAGATGATCATGGGATTTGCAGTGGAGTCCCTTTTACTACCACAAGTCCTAACATTCAGATCACAGAAGAGGAAAGTTCTGAGTAGCAGCAGAAAGGAGAGTGTATCTACTTGCCTTCAAGAATTCAGCTTTTGCTCACAAAATGATTTTTCCACCCACATCTACCTACATCTTATGTTGTACATTATATTCACTGATCTGGGATAGAAAAATCCACATAATTTCAATGCATACATGGATGGCCTAATTTAAAAAATAAAAACCCAAATATGAGTGATAACCCAATGATATACATTCAATAAATAAATATATTTGTAATTCCTAAAGTGTTCAAGTGAGTCTGTAGAATAGATAGTAAGAGATTTGGTTCACAGGGTGTTATTTCTGACTTTTATATTCTATTTTAATTAGAGCCGTCTGCTCCTAGAAAATACTATCTCAGTAAGACAACTCCACCCTCATTCATGTATCCAGACCTGATAATGGCTGCCCAAGAGGTACGGACAAAATTCTTAGGACCAGATCCTGCAGATGTGCTGGCTATGCTTATCTTTATCCCAAATATCAGTCAAGCAGTCCTACTGAAACTGGTGGCTTACACCAGAAGGGTGAATTTGACTTAATCTCTCTGCAATGACTGTTATATTGCGAAAACCTTCTGGGTGCAAGTGAAGGTCCCAACAAAGTCTGTCCTAGTCACCATGCAATGTATTCATTGCCAAATGGTAGCACTGTTTGTCAACGTAGCTGTCTGTTGCAGCATGAACTGAAGAGCAAGAGGTGTAAGGCTTGCCATATCCTCTGACCCTAATTGTGGAAGGGTACTCTTAAGCCTTCAAAGACCTTTTCTTTCTGTGATTTCTTCATGGGGTCATCTGCTTCATTTTAGATAGATCGAATTAGGTGTCTTTTTCTCCTTTCACATAAAGAAGGAATTAAAATGAACTTCTGTTACAGCCAAATCCCTGCCGTTTACCCTGCAAAGTGTCTATATTCTTAAGGACCCGAAGAAATATCTTAAACATTATCTGCCATCTCCCGTGCAAGACAAGAAGGATTTCTGTCTGCTGACATCCACTTCTTTCACTTTTAGTGAAACCATGTTTTGTGCTTCCTCCCTCAGGATTTCTCTCCAAAGTTTCCTCTCTCTCCACTGCAGAGTGCTGTGTTTCTCAGAGGAGGTCTCAAAGAGACATCTTAAAACAACAATATTAATGTGAAGGCAGTTTTTTAAGCTTCTCTCTATTCTTTCTTCTCTTTTTGTAATGAAAATGTGTCTTTTATGCATCGAGACCACAGTTTTAATCTTGAATGTATGACCTATCTCAGCAGTAGTGCTTTTCTCTTACGTTTTCTTTAATCCTCTGCAATCTCTCTGCACCACTATTGCACCCCTAATAAAACCAGAAGTAAGCTATGAATATATTAGTTTGATTCTAATAGCCCAGAAAGTGACATTGTATTTATTTAATCATGCTCAAATATGAGTCACAAGATTCAGAAGTCATCGTGGAGGTACGTGCATATATATATACGCGTGCTGCTTTGTGAGACCATTAGATTCCTGTGACTGTATACCTTGGCTGTATCAAATTAATTCGTCTTGTTATGAATTAAAAATCACTTCATTTTTTTCATTTTGGAGAAAATTACAATTATAGTAGTTGTTGATTAAACAGCAGAAGACCACTTGTTCTGGCTGCAGTTTATCCTGTGAAGTAATGATATTTTTCAAAAGGGAAAATAAACCAGTAAGTATAGTCCTAATGTTAGTGATTTGGAGGTCAAGTGTTGAACACTTTAATTTCTTGAAATACTGTCTAACAGCAAATGATGAAGTAGCTGACAAGGATACATTCTTTATTTTATTTCAGACTTTGCAGTCATGAATCTTGTGCTTTGCAGGAACTGCCAAAGCATCTGCAATGGTACAGTACCAGCTGGAGAGGTCAGAATAGTGACTTTCTAACTTGCAGATAACTTCAGGACTTAAGGAGGGACTCACACCCTGTATCCAAGCCAGTGTGTAAACAGTGGGATAGAGCCTGAAGCTGACGAGGAACCTGAGGTGGATCTGCCTCCATTTTCTTTCAAAGTGAAAGATCAGAAGATATGACAAGGCCTCTTATCTTCACAGCTATGTGGGAGCTAGAGTATAAAATTTACAATACTTTAATTAAGAATAAAAAGTATTTTTTAACCAGAGGACATTCAGTTCTTCTGAATGTGACAGGTCAACATAAAAAAGTCTGAAAATGAAGTCTCCTGCCTGGTCACATACTCCTTGGTGTACAAGTCCTTTGCTTGAATCTTGCTTTCCAATCAGGCAGTTTTCCCAGTCTTCCTTGACTGCCCAAACAAATCACAGCCTGCTCAAGTTCCTGAATAACGTCTCCTCCATGTTGCTTTGCTCAAGGGTGGCTCTAAGCTGTGCCAACCCCATGTCCTCTCCCGGAGCCTCTTTGTGTGTCCTGAGCCCGGTGGCTGCTCTGAGTTGCCCGTCCAGAGAAGCCGTGCCCTGCTTCTTGCTGGCCTCCCTGACAGCCATGCTTACCTAAGTCTTTGAGCTTAAGTTAATTAAGCTGGGAATCAAGTTTAGTGCAAGAAAAGTGAATCACTGGATTTGCTGTTGTTTCAACCCAGATAATAGCACTACTGAAATGATCTGGATAATTGTACTGCTGTACTGGGTCTGACTGGGATGGGGTTAATTTGCTTCGTAGCAGCCCATCTGGTGCTGTGTTTTGGATTTGTGACCAAAACAATGTTGGTAACACACCAGTGTTTTTGCTGTTGCTGAGCAGTGATTGTACAGCATCAAGGTCTTTTTTTTTCCCACTCTGCCCCTCCACAAGAAGTAGGCTGGGGGTGAGCAAGAAGTTGGGAGGGGACACAACCGGGGCAGCTGACCCCAACTGACCAAAGGGACATCCCGTACCATATGATGCTGTGCTCAGCAATAAAAGGTGGCAGGGGGTGGGGGGAAGAAGGAAGGAGGGGGGACGTTTGGAGTTATGGCATTTGTCTTCCCAAGTAACCATTATGCGTGATGAAGCCCTGCTTTCCTGGAAATGGCTAAACATCTGCCTGCCGATGGGAATAAGGAATAGGAATTCCTTATTTTGCTTTGCTTATGAGCACAGCTTTCCCTTCCCTTATTAAACTGTCTTTATTTCAACCCATGAGTTTTCTTGCTCTTGCTCTTCTGATTCTCTCCCCCATCCCTCTGTGGGGGAGTGAGTGAGTGACTGGGTGGGGGCTTAGCTGCTGCTGGGGGTCAACCCACCACAGCTGCTGATTTGTATTTGTTACAGTACTGTTATTTAGAGATAGATTGTTTATCCTTAAAGCTGTTGGTGTGGTGTCTGTTATCATATCCCAAACTTACAAGTTGTTGGGGCTGCCTTAAGCCCTTACAGAAAATTCAGTAGGTCTTTGAAAAGTGTGTTCTGTCCTCCATGTTACACTGCTCATGCTTCTTTTAAACAAACACATGAAATTGTTCTCCCATCCATTCCAAAATGATAATGGAGTTGAGGGTATTTGTTATTTATACTCAGCCATTCAAGTGAAGATTTTATTGTAGTAATCTTGGTCTTTGCTCTTGTGGTTTTAATGTGCTCTGCATGAGCACAGGTAGCTCCAAGGCCATTTCAAGTTTTGAATGATGCTGTTTTAGGACCTCTGCTGTCCTTGACAGATAAATCATACAGCTGTGATAACAACCATCATTTGAACATAGCAAACAAGTCTGGCTGGACTCCTTTTAAACTTACTTCTCTGAGCATGAAAAAGCCAAGCCAATTCAGAAGACATCAAAGAGACATTTTTAAGCAGACATGTATTTGTCTTTGGTAACTAAATGAAATTTGTGTTTGGAAGATATGAATCACTGTGCAACAACCCCAGCAGTATAAAGTTTAAAGATGAAGATTACAAAAAGGGTTTGACAGTGAAGGATTAGGTTTATCTTCCCACCAGTCAGAAACCTGTGGCAAAGGAGAGTGGAGAGGACTGTGTAAGGAAAGCTACCTTCAGTGTCTGCGTTTTCAGCAGTCTTCGTCAGTTCAGTGCCAGTGTTGTCTTCTAGTCTACTTTGGAAGATATTGATTTGTTTGCTTTTAGTAACCTGATGGAAATAGTAAATAACACAGATTTTCTGTAGAGCGAAATACCAGAAATTTAGATGAAGCTTTAGCCAGCTTTCTTCTGGAAATTGCATCTGTGCAGCCATGTATTTTTACGGTTTTATTCTCTCCTTTTGGATCCATTTATTGTCTCACTAATACTGTTTCTCAAGTTACATAAGTAACTAGCTCACAGAGAGAATGAGCTACCAGGCTGCATGAGGGTCGCATTCACTTAGGTCCTATTCACTTATTCACTCAGGTTGTGCAAGTTCTACATTTGAACTATTGTCATGTATGTCTTACACTTAACTCAATTCCATTCTTCTGTTTACTTGAAGTAGTACAGAAAAGCACAGCAAGAAACCTGCTGAAGTGTATTTACAACATACATTTCTTCAGTTCATTATAAAGCATTGCATGCCAAATTCTGAAAAGATATGGTGAAGAAATGAGTATTTGTATTACCTAGAATAGTAATACAGATCAGTGATTTTTCCCAATAATTTTTTTCCCCTCCCTTTTTTGGTGCCTGCATCTCTCAGTACTGCAGAGGTACAAAATATTTAATGACAACTCAGCCCAAAACTCAGCCCACTGTAGCCACCACATTTTTAAAAACCCAAACCAGCTCCACAGTCATATTTTTTAGAGATGCTACGACAGTTACTTTCGACTCCATTAATAGCCTTATTAAAACCAAATAGGAATAGAAGAAATGTAGGTTGTTCTATACAACTGCCACTGTTCTTCTGTCATTGGACATACAGTTTCATAGGCAAACTGTCCAGATATAACACATCTCTGTCTCCTCAGTCCTTGATTTCTGCGGAGAATGTCACTAAGGCTACCAATTAGCGACAGCACTGACAACAGCTTCTGTGGGAGGAAGCTGCTTTGACATTGTCGTGGTTTAATCCCAGCCAGCAAATAAGCACCATGCAGCCACTCACTCACTTCCCCCCAGTGGGATGGGGGAGAAAATGGGGAAAAAGAAGTAAAACTCGCGGGTTGAGATAAGAACAGTTTAACAGAACAGAAAAGAAGAAACTAATAATGATAATGATAACACTAATAAATTGACAACAGTAATAATGAAAGAATTGGAATGTACAAATGATGCACAATGCAATTGCTCACCACCCACTGATCAATGCTCAGTTAGTCCCCGAGTGGCAATCCCCCCACCCCCACTCCCCCCAGTTTATATACTAGATGTGACATCACATGGTATGGAATACCCCGTTGGCCACTTTGGGTCAGCTGCCCTGGCTGTGTCCTGTGCCAACTTCTTGTGCCCCTCCAGCTTTCTCGTTGGCTGGGCATGAGAAGCTGAAAAATCCTTGACTTTAGACTAAACATTACTTAGCAACAACTGAAAATGTCAGTGTTATCAACATTCTTCTCATACCTAATTCAAAAACATAGCACTATACCAGCTACTAGGAAGACAATTAACTCTATCCCAGCTGAAACCAGGACAGACACCACCAATCTATTTCACACAGGTCACTCAACAGTTGCTTTATTTTATGGAGTTTCAGTCATTATTCTACAGCGGTTTCAAACCTAGATGTGCATGTTTTTTCCTAAGTCAGTGAAGTCTCCAAAATTAAGTTTGAGAAAGATCAGAGAGTAGAGAAATTGGAACCTACATCTACATGTTTGTAGGGTTTGCTGTTTGTTAGGCATCTAAATTTTTATACATGATGCTAAACATTTATTTCATTAAATTTGAATGAAAGTTAGAAGCATTTAAAGTCAAGGGGAACAGTATATCCTTTTACTGTTAAAAACAGCTGAGAGACATCTGTGTTCAAAATGCTGTAAAAGAAAGTCCAGTACTTTCCATTCTCTCATAGTAGAAAAAATTGTAGAGATGGTGTCCCGATCCAATGTCAGGGAAGGTTTCGGTATGATCCCAAGAGCGAGATTAAGACACAAACGAGGTCAAATGCTGTATACCCCAAAGAGTTTTTATTATCAAAAGTATCAAAAGTAGAAAATAGTAGCGATAGGATAGAATGGAAGAAAAGGCAGAAATCAAGCAAGCAGTCGAGATAGAGTTGCAAGAATAGTCACCACCATGGATCCAGCGGCGTCCCGTTGGTCCTCAGTCTTCAATTCTTTGGTGGTGGGTGCACACCATGGCTTGTCTCCATGGTTTTTTTATAGGGCTTAGTTCGATGATGCATGCACATATGTACTGTTCATGCACTGTTCACGTGCTGCAGGTTTTGTCTATCACAGGACCTTCGCGTGATCAACACCAGTAACCAGTATCTTATCTCAAAGACTACAGTTTCCATGAGAATGGTAGTCTCCACATTCCTGCATGCTTTGTCGGGCTCCAGTCCATTTCCTCCCCTGGATACCTCAATGGCCTGGTAATAGTCCTTATGGACAGAGGAGTGTCCTGCTTAAACAGGCCATCCCAGAGACAAATGGCTTGAGATAAATAGTTCACAGTTCAGACTCTCACATCAAACAATCCTTGAGATGAATGGCTTGAGATGACAGTCCAGTCTCTCACACCTAACAATCTTTGAGACAAACAGCTCGAGATAACAGTTCAGTCTCTCACAGATGGGAACTGTTCTTTAAAAGCACCAGCATGCTTTAGAACCCTATTCTTATATTCTTCTGAAAAAATGCCTTACATTTCCCTCCTAGAGGAAGGCTGTCAGAGTAGCTGGCCAGGAAGAACAGAGAAGAGGAAAGGTTCTCCTGTGCTAACCGAATCTGGGTTCACTCAATTTTTTCTGGGTGGGGGAAACTAGTAAACTTTAGAATATTTACATGTAGACACATTTGCTGTATTGGAAATAAAACTGTTTACCCAACATCCTTTCACTGAACTGTTTTATCCTCTGCCTGAATACGGAACCAAGCACAAAAAAAATCACGTCTCAGTCTTACAGCTCACTGCACGTGGCATGTGCTCACTCAGTGGTAATGCTGTCAGCTTGACAAACCTCTAGGCGTTAAGACTTCCTGAAAGTCTTTTAAATCACTAAAGATAAAATGTATAAGAATGTCATTCTACAGTACCGAGCACTTAAAAAACACAGCACTGGTGACACGGTTCTACGCTCCAGAAGGTGGATTTGACCAACGGACCCTCAGTTCCTTTCTCCTTTTCCAGACCACAGGTTAGCACTGGTGTTACCGAAATCCGGAATAAAACTCCTTAACAGCAATGAGAAGTTAAGAAGCAGGCATTCCTTTATTGCAGTGCTGGGCACACGGGGGATCGCTCCACCTATCGTGTGCACCTGTCTAGTCTAACTGTGCAGGTTAAATACACACCTGTTATACATATTCACTAAATTTCTGAAAAATGTTATAGACAATCATTAACTTTCCGATAAATCATTAGCATATGTATATGTCTCTTCATGCAGGCGCAGTGAAGGTCTCTGGTGGTCTTCAGAAGCACTCTGGTGGTCTTCCATAGTCTTCCTCACTTGTCCGCTTCTTGACCTCTCTTGGGTGATTCTGCGCAGTACGATTCTCACCATCACCTATATTAGTTTTCATAAAAATACATACTATGTCTATTCTTAAATTTAACCTTTCTAATAATTGGTCCTTCAGTCACACCATCTTATTAATATTCTTATGTTAAAACAATCATTGGTTAATCTCACTTAACTCTACTGATTGGAATCCTCGATAATTAGATCGAGGTGGGGAGGGTAAGGGGTTTCCAAGCAGCAAACTGGTGTCCATAATGGTTTCCTTAGTTTCCTAAAACAAAACACTACAAATCAACAAATCTTTGTCAAAGTTTCTGTGGTTAACTGATTTTAGACAATACTTGAATTCTTATGGTTACACATAGTACATTTTCTAAAGTTCCTAAGTTCCTATGACTACATTTCAAACTTAACACTCCCATACCTATGCTTCACAATTTTCTACTTCTTAATCAAACCAAACTCTTTTATGTGATTAAATTTTGATTTCTTTACCAGAATATTTGCAACACTGGGGCAACCATTTCTTGACAGGATGAGAGGAAATGCTTTAAAATGGCACCCATCACAACCCTGCCATGGGTTCAACAGGACTTCTGCTGTTTATGCTGTTTTGGGGCTACCTACCTGGCTCTTGTTGCAGTGTTATTACCTCCCATACTTGATGTCCCATCTGGATGTGGGTATAGACTTGAGTCTTCATGCATCATGTCCTGAATTCTCTGGAGTGCAAGTTCTCAGGAATGAGAGAGATCTTAGTTTGCACTGGGGGTGTTCACACACAGTTCTGAGATGTCTTAACATACTCTGCAATCAACAAGGTTGTGTTGATGCACCTTAGATTTGTGGGAATGAAATATTTTTATTTCTCAATTCGCTCAAAGCAAAACCTACTAAACACTCTTTAGAAATAAAAGCTAGAAAATGTGCATATGGAGGGCTGGAGTCTTAAGGGGAGACTCAGTGGAATGACAGTTGCAAAAAAAGGTAAGAAGACAGTTATGCTCCTACAGATACCAAGTGATTATGGAACTTGCATGGAAGAAGGAACACCTGAACATATTCCCTCCATGATTAACTTTGATTAAAGTAATAAATGCGATTTTCTACCTTTCCACATGCGTGCCCTAAGTTCTGGATTGTAGGGTATACTTCAAACACTTCCACTTCTGCCTTCTGCTCATTTCTTCCTTTAAAATGAACTTACCTTCCCAAGGATTTCAGGCTACTACAATCACACATATGCATACATGAAAACATATAAAAATATATTTTTTTAGTGTCCCAAATCTATTTTTGTCAAAAGTTTTGTCAATCTTTGCTGAAATTTTATTTAAATTCACAAAAATAGTTCTCTAGTTGTAAAAATGTAGGTTCCACAGCTTCAGTATTGTAACCTCCAGAATAAGAGATACAGAGGAACACAGGAGCAAGTTATAATTAATTCTTATTGCTGTATAATTTTACAAGAGAGAAATGAATTACTGGTATCAGCATATTTAGTTTTAGATTGTTATAGTATATTTTATATATAGAATTATGCATTAGTTTTCAAATATACAGTTTTTTGAATTCACTCTTCCAGTAACATAGAAATGTTCTGCAGTATATCTTTTTCAAAGCAGGCATAATCTCCCTAGCACTCCAGCTGTAGAGTGGTCTGTTATGGGTTTGTGTGGCGCGTTTTTTTTTTTTTTTTTTTGGTAGCTGGGGAGTGGCTGCAGGGCCGGCTCCCGTGAGAAGCTGCTGGAAGCTTCCCCGGCTCCAAGTCGGACCCACCTCTGGCCCAGGCCAAGCCCATCAGTGACGGTGGTAGCGCTTCTGGGAGAACAGATTTAAGAAGGGGAACTTTCAGTGAGTGGGGGGAGTGGAATGTGAGAGGAACCCCTCTGCAGACACCGAGGTCAGTGAGGAGGAAGGAGGGGAGGAGGGGATGCCCGTGCAGCCCGTGGTGAGGTGTCAGGCTGTCCCCCCACAGCCTAAGGAGGGGAGCGGGGGAGCAGAGGCCCCCAAGATGGCTGTGACTCCATGGGAAAGCTGGCGCTGGAGCAGTCTGTGCCTGAAGGACTGCAGCCCGCAGAAGGGACCCATGCTGGAGCAGTTCGTGAAGAACTGCGGCCCATGGGAAGGGCTCACGTTGGAGAGGATCATGAAGGACTGTCTCCTGTGGGAGGGACCCCATGGTGGAGCAGGGGATGAGTGGGGAGTCCTGCCGTGAGGAGGAAGGAGCGGCAGAGACAACGTGTGAGGAACCGACCCCATCCCCCATCCCCTGTTCCCCTGCGGTGCCGGGGGGGGGGGAGATGGAGAGAACCCGGAGTGGGGTTGAGCCAGGGAGGCGGGAGGACTGGGGGGAAGATGTTCTCAGGTTTTGTTTTACTTCCTAATATCCTTGTTTTGTTTTGATTGGTAGTCAATGAAATTGATTTTGTTTCTTCCCCAAGTTGAGCCTGTCTTTTGCCCGTGACCATAAGTGGTGAGTGATCCCTCCCAGCCGTTATCTCGACCCAGGAGCCTGCCTTTATATTTTCCCCTCATCCCACCGTGGCTGGGGGGAGGGGGCGGGGAGTGAGCGAGCGAGAGAGCGGCTGTGTGGTGCTTTGTTACCGGCTGGGCTTTAACCACGACAGGTCTAACAACACGCCCATACCTGAGAGGGTTTTGTGAGGGTTGGAATGTTGCAAGACACCTGAGTCATCTGAAGCACATAAACTTCTGAAATGTTATCAAAACTTCATCTGCTTCCTCCAATATCCCTCCTCTTCTTGTGACTTCTTTGTCTGCTGTACATCTAATCGTTTTGTCTCCATTGTTCCCATCTATCTTTTTTGTTATCATTGTCACTGGCTCCTTTACTGTCAGTAACTTCCTTCTTTAAGGTACTCACTCATAGAAAGCCCATATTCTCCTATGGGTAGGGTACATTTTGGAGAATAAGGAGAGAAGGGAGAAGACTGTGGTAGAAAATGTTCCATGTTTATACATGGCTGAATACATATTCTCAAGCTAGGAGCCGCTGGCTTGTCTGGCAATTGCAATGGGATGCCAGGGTTTTCTGGGATGTTTCTCCCACTGTTATGCACAAGTTAGCACTAAAGGGACATGAGCCAAATATGTTGTACTGACACAGAAATACAGTCTGCATCTTACCTTCCTCTGAGTCTGCTTGGATGTGCCACCTAAAAACAGTGTTCTCAGCTACCACCAACTTAATTCCCCTCAAACTCGCAGCTCACGCTTATCAAGTTGTAAAAAGACCTACAGTATATGCAAAGTTGCTGGACATTTTTAATTTGAGCATCTTCTCACATTTCCCTCAAGGTACGTAAGCTAAATATATGATGCTACATTTGAAAGACACTTCTTTGAGCATACATTTGCCCTTTTTAGGACAAAACTTAGTTTATAATGAACTATGAAAACCGATCTAAAATTTCTGAGTGCACTGATACATTACTCATTTTAACATTGGGTGTCATTTATTGTAGTGTCAGAGGCAGAATTTGACAGCAAATCATATAACCTTCCTTTGATTTTATCAGCTGGTATGGTCAGCTGAATCTTTGAAGGTGTGTTCCTTTTACAACAATAACTACAGCTACAACTACAATTGCAGCTACAGCAATGCAATGGAACACGGCTCAGAGAACACCAAGGACACCGCTGCAAAGAGAAGAGCATTGACAGGGCACCAACTGCATCACGAACTCCCATCTGAATAAAGAATAACATGAGAATGAAGGGAACATAACAGAATCGAGTTCTAAAGCTGGGAAGAAAAACACGAGCATAAAGTAAAAACAAAACCTGACCCCTGGGCAGAACTTGATGCCATGGCATGTTCAGCTGCCACCCAGGAACAGAAAATGAATGGGAAACCTCTTTCAGGGAGGGGTACTTCTGAAAAGAGACTGTTTAAAATGGACTGATGAATAGTCCTCTCTCCCGCCCCCACGGTCTGAATATAACTGTGTTAGTACAGAGCCCTGAAATACTTATTAACAAAATCCTACATCACTTTGTGGCCTGGGTTCAGCTGGGATAGAGTTAATTTTCACAGGAACCTGGGAGGGGGCACAGCCGGGACAGCTGACCTGAACTAGCCAAGGAGCTATTCCATACCATGTGACATCATGCTCAGTATAAAAATGGGGAGCGGGCTGGGGGGTGCCCTTCGGCTTTCGGTGGGGGAAGTGGCGGAGCGTCGGGTTTCGGGTGGTGAGGAGTTGCACTGTGCATCACTCGTTTTGTATATTCTTTTATTAGTACCGTTGTTGTTGTTGTAACTTCTCTTGTGTTGTCCCAGTAATGTGTCCTTATCTCAACCCTCGAAGTTCCGTTTTATTTTTCTTTTTTCTCCTTTCTGATTCTCCTCCCCATCCCACCGGAAGGGGGTGGGAGGAGTGAGCAAGCGGCTGTGTGGTCCTTTGTTACTGGCTGGGCTGAAACCACGACACTTTGTTACAAATATTTAGGTGGGATGCACTCCCAGACATTGCAGTTCCTCTTTAAGATTCAACCATTCTTCATGCCAAGCAAGAAGCTGAACATTAAAAAGAGACAAAAAACCCGATACAAAAATTAAATGAAAACCTTTATTTTTCTGGTCTCCCAGTATTTCTGAGTTTATTTTTCATCAAAGTCAGTGAATTGTACACCTTCCGGGGCAGAGATTAGAGACTATCATAACTGTATAATACCCAAATGTCTATGTATATTAATGATATCTTTATACACCTGTAATTGAACTCTTTTTCCAGGCAGTAGTTACATATGTAATAACAGAGAAAAGAAATTTCAGGACAAGTTATTAGTAATTTGTTTGGGTTTTTGTAGTTTGGTTTGGGTTTTTTTTTTTGTTTGTTTTTTTTAATAGCTCAACCTATTAGAAATAGAAATACTGGCTGTGAAACTGCATAATTTCTACCTATGCCTCTCTCAAGAGAAAAAAATAGCGCATTGTCGTGGTTTAACCCCAGCCAGCAATTAAACACCACGCAGCCGCTCACTCACTCCCCCCCACCCAGTGGGATGGGGGAGGAAATCGGGAAAAGAAGCAAAACCCGTGGGTTGAGATAAGATCGGTTTAATAGAACAGAAAAGAAGAAACTAATAATGATAATGATAACACTAATAAAATGACAACAGTAATAATGAAAGGATTGGAATGTACAAATGATGCGCAGTGCAATTGCTCACCACCCGCCGACCGACACCCAGCCAGTCCCCCGAGCGGCGATTCCCCGCCCCCACTTCCCCGTTCCTATACTAGATGTGATGTCCCATGGTATGGAATACACCGTTGGCCAGTTTGGGTCAGGTGCCCTGGCTGTGTCCTGTGCCAACTTCTTGTGCCCCTCCAGCTTTCTCGCTGGCTGGGCATGAGAAGCTGAAAAATCCTTGACTTTAGCCTAAACACTACTGAGCAACAACTGAAAACATCAGCGTTATCAACATTCTTCGCATACTGAACTCAAAACATAGCACTGTACCAGCTACTAGGAAGACAGTTAACTCTATCCCAGCTGAAACCAGGACAGTATCCACCCCTTATTCTATACCATTGACGTCATGCACAGTTCCCATACCTTTAGTTACATCCTGATCAATCATCATTACCTTTCCATCCCTTTAAGACATATGAACAATGATATATATATATATATATATATATGTATATGTATACACACACAGAGATATCATTCCTTTAGTTCATGGGTCACGCTCATAAAATGTTCATTGAGTTCATTTAGTTTCCGACTCTGGGCTCCATCTGTCATACCAGTTTTCCTGGGCAGGAGGGATGGTGCAAAGTCCTCTCAGTCGGTAGAGCAGAATTGGGTTTCAGTGCGGTGTGACAAGCAGGTGACATTTGGCGCAGCAGGAGGATGGTGTGCACCGTTGGATTGTTGCATGCTGGAGTCAGTTCTGGTTCCATCACTACTGCACTTTGCTCAGTTTTATCACAGTTCTTTTCTTGCTTGATCTAAGTGATTCTTACTATAGTACTATGGATATAGCACATAAAAATTATAGTAAGGATAACATACAGTAGCAGGGTTATATAGCAACTAATATACAGTTTAATTCTGGCTATTCTCACCTAAAATTAAATCCCCTTGAAGCACACATCGGAATTCCCCATCTTTTCGCATCACCCACGAAGTGCACCCAGGCCCTTGAGCAAAAGCAATCCCACGAATGGGTTTACCTTTGCCTGAGGCAGGAGTAACCCAGACTGTCTTCCCTAACATATTTTTTATGTGCACTACAGGGACTTTATCCCCTTCTACAGTATGTAAAAATTCTGACTGGGCAGGGCCACCCCGATTGGCAGATCCTCTGGTGTTGACTAACCAGGTGGCTTTTGCTAAATGTGTATCCCAATGTTTGAAAGTTCCACCCCCCATTGCTCTCAATGTAGTCTTTCACAGTCCATTGTATCGCTCAATTTTCCCAGAGGCTGGTGCATGATAGGGGATATGATACACCCACTCAATGCCATGCTCTTTGGCCCAGGTGTCTATGAGGTTGTTTCGGAAATGAGTCCCGTTGTCTGACTCAATTCGTTCTGGGGTGCCATGTCGCCACAAGACTTGCTTTTCTAGGCCCAGGATAGTGTTCCGGGCGGTGGCATGGGGTACAGAATATGTTTCCAGCCATCCAGTGGTTGCTTCCACCATCGTGAGCACATAGCGCTTGCCTTGGCGAGTTTGTGGGAGTGTGATATAGTCAATCTGCCAGGCTTCTCCATATTTATATTTCAGCTGTCGCCCTCCATACCACAGGGGCTTTAACTGCTTGGCTTGCTTAATTGCAGCACGTTTCACATTCATGGATAACCTGTGCAATAGTGTCCACGGTCAAGTCCACCCCTTGATCACGAGCCCATCTATATGTTGCATCTCTTCCCTGATGGCCTGAAGCATCATGGGCCCACCGAGCCATAAATAGCTCACCCTTATGTTGCCAGTCCAGGTCCACCTAAGCCACTTCAATCTTGGCAGCCTGATCCACCTGTTGGTTGTTTTGATGTTCTTCAGGGGCCCGACTCTTGGGTATGTGAACATCTACATGACGTACTTTTACAACCAGATTCTCTAGCCGGGATGCAATATCTTGCCACAGTGTGGCAGCCCAGATGGGTTTACCTCTGCGTTGCCAGTTGCTCTGCTTCCATTGCTGTAGCCACCCCTACAGGGCATTTGCCACCATCCATGAATCAGTATAGAGATAAAGCACTGGCCACTTTTCTCTTTCAGCAATATCTAATGCTAGCTGGATGGCTTTCACCTCTGCAAACTGACTCGATTCACCTTCTCCTTCAGCAGTTTCTGCAACTTGTCGTGTAGGACTCCATACGGCAGCTTTCCACCTCCGATGCTTTCCCATGATGCGACAGGATCCGTCAGTGAACAGAGCATATTGCCTCTCATTTTCTGGCAGTTTATTATACAGCGGGGCCTCTTCAGCACGTGCTACCTCCTCCTCTGGCAACATTCCAAAATCTTTGCCTTCTGGCCAGTCCGTGATCAATTCCAAAATTCCTGGGCGACTGGGGTTTCCTATGCGAGCCCGTTGTGTGATCAGTGCAATCCACTTACTCCACATGGCATCAGTCGCGTGATGTGTAGAGGAGACCCTCCCTGTGAACATCCAGCCCAGCACTGGCAGTCAGGGTGCTAAGAGGAGCTGTGTTTCAGTACCAGCCACTTCTGAGGCAGCTTGAACTCCTTCATATGCTGCCAATATCTCTTTTTCAGTTGGAGTATAGCGAGCTTCGGATCCCCGATATCCTCGACTCCAAAACCCCAGGGGTCAGCCTCGGGTCTCCCCGGGTGCTTTCTGCCAGAGGCTCCAGGTAGGGCCATTCTCCCCAGCTGCAGTATAGAGCACATTTTTAACATCTTGTCCTGTCCGGACTGGTCCAAGGGCTACTGCGTGAACAATCTCCCGTTTAATTTGTTCAAAGGCTTGTTGTTGCTCAGGGCCCCATTTAAAATCATTCTTCTTTCGGGTCACTTGATAGAGAGGGCTTACAATCAGACTGTAATTTGGAATATGCATTCTCCAAAACCCCACGACACCTAAGAAGGCCTGTGTTTCTTTTTTATTAGTTGGTGGAGACATAGCTGCTATTTTGTTAATCACGTCCATTGGGATCTGACGACGTCCATCTTGCCATTTTATTCCTAAAAACTGGATCTCCCGTGCAGGTCCCTTGACCTTACTTTCTTTTATGGCAAAACCGGCTTTCAGAAGGATTTGGATTATTTTCTTCCCTTTCTCAAAGACTTCTTCTGCTGTGTTGCCCCATACGATGATGTCATCAATGTATTGCAGGTGTTCCGGAGCTTCACCTTTTTCCAGTGCAGTCTGGATTAGTCCATGGCAAATGGTGGGGCTGTGTTTCCAGCCCTGGGGCAATCGATTCCAAGTGTACTGGACACCCCTCCAAGTAAAGGCAAATTGTGGACGACACTCTGCTGCCAGAGGGATTGAGAAAAACGCATTAGCAATGTCATTGTAGCATACCACTTGGCTGCCTTTGACTCTAGTTCGTATTGAAGTTCTAGCATATCTGGAATGGCAGCACTCAGCGGTGGCGTAACTTCATTCAGGCCACGATAGTCAACTGTTAGTCTCCACTCCCCATTAGACTTTCGCACAGGCCATATGGGACTATTAAAGGGTGAGCGAGTTTTGCTGATCACTCCTTGGCTCTCCAGTTGACGAATCAACTTGTGGATGGGAATCAGGGAGTCTCGGTTGGTGCGATATTGGCGCCGGTGCACCGTCGTGGTAGCAATTGGTACTTGTTGTTCTTCAACCCTCAGCAACCCCACAATCGAAGGGTCTTGAGAGAGACCAGGCAGGGTAGACAGCTGTTCCGTGCCCTCCGTCTCCAAGGCAGCTATACCAAAAGCCCATCGATACCCCTTTGGGTCCTTAAAATACCCTCTCCTGAGATAGTCTATGCCAAGGAAGCACGGAGCCTCTGGACCAGTCACAATGGGGTGTTTCTGCCATTCATTTCCAGTTAGGCTTACTTCAGCTTCCAGTACAGTTAATTCTTGGGATCCCCCTGTCACACCAGAAATACAAATGGGTTCTGCCCCTTTATAACTTGATGGCATTAAAGTACACTGTGCGCCGGTGTCTACTAGAGCCTTATACTCCTGTGGGTCTAACATGCCAGGCCATGAATCCACACAGTCCAATAGACCCCGTTATCCCTTTCCTCCACCTGGCTGGAGGCAGGGCCCCTCTAATTCTGGTCAGAGTATCCAGTATTCACTTCTCGTAAAATTGGCTCAGAATTCCCTTCAAGAGGATCAGAAATAAGATCAGCCCTTCTACTCTGTTTGGCAACTGGAGCAGCATTTTTCCTGGTAGAATCCCCTTTTGTGGTGTTTTTTCCTCGCAGCTCACATACCCGTGCATTTAGGACTGAGGTAGGTTTTCCATCCCATTTCCTCATGTCCTCTCCATGATCACATAAGTAAAACCACAGGGCACCTCGCGGTGTGTACCTTCTATATTCTCTCTCTTGGACAGAGGAGCGCTCACTCCTAATAGCTGAGACATTGGTCCTTACAGGTGGGCAACAGGACATCTCCTCTTTGAATTGCTGGAAATCCTCGGACAGCTTCTCCACAGCCGAAATGCAGGCTTGTAGGAAGGAGGAGAGATTTTCTTCGTATTGACGGAGTTGGCGAGCCACTTCATCCACTGTCGGTGCCTCTTCGTCTTTCCAGGTCATTATTGCCAGTGAGTTGGCATAGGACGATGGTGTGCTCCGTATGAACTTCCGCCACATGGGTCGTGTGCATTGGACTTCGTCTGGATCTTTGGGTAATTGTGGGTTGTCCGGATCATGATGAATTGTCTCTAGCACAGCTAATTCCCTCAGATATTGGATACCTTTTTCCATGGTTGTCCACTTGCTTGATTGACATATAACATCTTCCTTAAAGGGGTACCTTTCCTTCACACTTGACAGGAGTCGCCTCCAGAGGCTGATGGCTTGTGTCCCTCTTCCAATTGCCTTGTCAATGCCACCTTCCCTGGCAAGCGATCCCAGCTGCTTGGCTTCCCTACCTTCTAATTCCAAGCTATTAGCCCCATTGTCCCAGCATCGGAGGAGCCAGGTGATAATATGCTCACCTATATGGCGGCCAAAATCTTTTCGCATATCCCGCAGCTCACTCAAGGATAGGGACCGGGTTATTACCTCTGGTTCTGCCTCTTCCTCCTGTTCCCGTGATGAGCCTGGTTCACCTTCATCCTTCTCTAAGCAAACTGATTTTTTTGTATATTTCTTTTTCTGTACGGGGGCAACTGACACTGGTGCAGGTTGGTCCGCTGGTTCAGTTGCAGTACCGCTCGCCGGGTCTTGGATAACCGCAGTGTCTGTTGCCAAGGTTTGGGTAGCTGCTGTGCTCGTTGCTGGGGCTGGAGGGACCTCAGTGCCCGTTGCCGAGGTTTGGGTAGCTGCCATGCTCATTGCCAAGGCTGGAGGGGCTGCAGTGCCTGTCGCTGAGGTTTGGGTAGCCACAGTGCTCGTCGCAGGGGCTGGAGGGGCCGCAGTGCCCGTTGCTGAGGTTTGAGTGACCGCAGTGCTCATCGTTTTGTTGTTAGGTCCAGAGACCTTCTCTTCCCCTTGAGGGTACTGAGTGGTGTTGAACAGGGCTCGATAGGCAAGGGCCAGGCCCCAGCACGTTGCAGTAATTTGTATCTCTCTGGAGCTGCCAGGGTGACAGCATACCTTTTCCAAATATTTTACTAGTTCTTCTGGATTCTGCACTTGTTCAGGGGTGAATTTCCAAAACATTGGAGGTGCCCACTTTTCTAGGTACTTGCCCATACTACCCCACACACCCTGCCACTCATAATTATCCAGCCTTGGGGCAGATCTCTGGGTGATTTTCTTAAATAGTTGTTTAACCTTAAATGAGAGCTGAACCACATTCAGAAGCATGCTAATTCCTAGCAGTAGGGCTAGGACCATGCTGGTCCCAACATCCCAAGAGTATTCAAATTTTTCAAAATTCTCAAACACCATTGTAACTGGACTGAAGGAGAAAGGAGAGGGGAAGAAAGGTATCCCACCCATAGACTGGTTTTCCAAGGAGGAAAGGTAAATGGTATAATTATTAATAGTTTCCCACAGATGGCTTCCACAGTATAAAGGTGACAATGCTGAGTGCAAGTACTGGATTAATCCCACAGCTGACGACTTTATCATACCATAAACCAGTGTTATACAATACATCAAAGCGAAAACCTTAATCCACCTCCCACGGATGATAAGCAGCAGAAGAGGGACTACATACAGCAAGCGAGGTGATACATAACAGAACTTTAAAAACCAGAGCAACAACTCTAAGAACACATAAATCAACATAATGACCAGCGACTATTAGACCGATATAATGAATGCTTATAACAAATTTGTTTTAACAAGCTCTGGTCAGGTTTGTCGTTACCTCAACCCTTCGGGCCCCACGTTGGGCGCCAAAAAGGACTGTCGTGGTTTAACCCCAGCCAGCAATTAAACACCACGCAGCCGCTCACTCACTCCCCCCCACCCAGTGGGATGGGGGAGGAAATCGGGAAAAGAAGCAAAACCCGTGGGTTGAGATAAGATCGGTTTAATAGAACAGAAAAGAAGAAACTAATAATGATAATGATAACACTAATAAAATGACAACAGTAATAATGAAAGGATTGGAATGTACAAATGATGCGCAGTGCAATTGCTCACCACCCGCCGACCGACACCCAGCCAGTCCCCCGAGCGGCGATTCCCCGCCCCCACTTCCCCGTTCCTATACTAGATGTGATGTCCCATGGTATGGAATACACCGTTGGCCAGTTTGGGTCAGGTGCCCTGGCTGTGTCCTGTGCCAACTTCTTGTGCCCCTCCAGCTTTCTCGCTGGCTGGGCATGAGAAGCTGAAAAATCCTTGACTTTAGCCTAAACACTACTGAGCAACAACTGAAAACATCAGCGTTATCAACATTCTTCGCATACTGAACTCAAAACATAGCACTGTACCAGCTACTAGGAAGACAGTTAACTCTATCCCAGCTGAAACCAGGACACGCATGTTTATAGGAATCTTATTCAAGAGAGAGCAAAATCAGACTGAAATGTTAGGTAAGGTTCATATGTTTTTGTCTGACTTAGCTAGGATTAGGGGAGGGAAATTGCGGTAGAGGGCAAGAACTGTAGGAAGCTGATATTTTCTGTATTGACTCCATATTTGTGTTTCTTTGGGTATGAGCTACAGCTTTTGTTTTTACTAGTAACTAGGGGTAATAGTCATCTATGGGTCCAAAGGCTCCAATGTTTTCCTGGCTTTGAAGAGCAGGCTGCTCGCTAAACAAATTGTGAAGAGATTTGCAAAGCGGAAAGGCTGCTTTTTTCCTCTCTCAACCTTTTAAGAGTTCAGGTAGTATGTTATCTAAACTGATACACCAACATTCAAATGAGAGCTGACTCACAAGTAGTGTTTTTAAAAGTTATCCATAGTTTTTTCCATGTACGAATAAATGTACTTCAGACTTCTAACCCACTTTATTTCTGTTTGAAACTCTGTCTTAAAAAGAAACTGTATGGTTCTCTTCTTGGTTGTTGGTTGAGAATTTATTGTACACATGAAGAAGTTTAACTTCATGTAATTCTTCCTGGAAAGCCTACAAGTGGGGAGCAGAAAAGAATTACATGCGAGGTGGACTTAGCACTTTCCAGCTGGTCATTCTAAGCCCCCTTCATTCTGTTGACTTTCCTGTTAAATGTTTTGTGGTTTGTGAAAGATTAACAGCTGTTAGAGTTTAAACTCTTCCTACAGCTTGGCTGTCATCACCGGCAACAGATGACAGCTTCCCTATGTTAAACAGTTGCTGAGGTTTCTTTCCAGGGCATTAGTCCTAATTCCATAGTTTTTTTTTTAAAGAGTTACTTCCATGTCTCTATTTTCTAAAGGAAAGTGTCCTGCCATATGCTAGTTTCTCCTTCTTCAGGACCTGAAGGCTCATTATTTTGTTCCATTATGTCGTCTTTAAAAAAACCAAACCAACCCAAAAACCTGCCCCATCCCAAACCTACAACCAAACAACTTAATGCCCCATATCCTAACTGCTGGTAAGCTAATGGAAGCCAGCATCAAAAGGATGTCAGTTGTAAGCTCTACTCAGAAAATAACCCTCCTAGGGTGTGTGAAACAAAGTATATTGTGATCTTTATTCACTTTATCCTTTCTTTTTTTGCCTGTTTTTTGAAGCTCAGTTGCAAAACCCATCTGATGGTCCACTCTCAGTAGTTACCCTGTAGACGGTGATATCCGAGTCTCTTGAGTATGGGTCTATGTGGCAATCTTGACTTGCCCCCAAAACAAACCCTCATACAAAAAAAGCCCCCTGATCTGAAAGACAAACCGAAAAAAATAACCAAAATGATAAGATGACCTGGGATGCACTGAGCTGGGGCTGTAATGCATTCATAAGAGTAGCCAGAACTTTCAAAACCTTTTGATGTTTGCCCAGGAGAGGTAACTTAAAACCACACATTTGGAAAAATAGTAAATAAATGATTACCCAAGAGGATATATTTGTTAGTTTCTGAGGGTAGGGGTTCAGGGAATAATTAAAAACCAAAATAAAAACCAAAACCAAACAAAAACCCCAAACCACCGTGAAAGTGATTCCCAGGGCTGGAAGGCTTGCAGGTAGGTGATGAAGGCAGAGAATATTAACTACTGGTACTCTCGTTGTCAGAGAGGAAAGACTGTTTGGCTTAGTGAATTAATTTCCAAAGTTCCTCTTTTCTACCGATCTGAGGCATGCATCATCTTCATAGTCTAAGCACAGAGGTCCAGATCACAGCTTCCTTGTATAGTGCCTGAACTCTAGTAGTTAGAATCCCCTCAAACATGATACATCCATCAAGCTACAGCTTGCTGTGTTATACTAAAGTTCCTTCCTATACATTTAGGTGAGAATTTGAGTATGTTACATTTTCACAAATCTTTTCCATATGTGACATGTTGGCATTCTCCCTCCCCCCAAAAGAAACCTTGCATTTCTCATGATAAAGTGTTCATAATTTCACTGTAAAAGATCCACAGACTTGAACTCCACAAAAATTCCTCTACGCAGGGACCAATATACGTATGTGAGATAGATGTGAGACTTTTAGAAGGCAGTGGAGCAGAATCTTCTGCTCTATGCTAATAATTTGGATTGATATTTGTATTTTGCTGAATGGTTAATTTTATTTTGCCAAACATTTTTCCAAAGTCTGTTATTGTTGGATATTTTGGACTAACTTGTTATATGGTTTTCATTTTAGTAAAGCTTTTAATTGGGAAAGATTTCTCAGGCAAGAAATTATCATGTTTCTATCTTGTAGGTCACCCATACTCCGTTTTACAAATGTGCCCTTTGATAAACTTGGCAGGCTTTAGCTTAAAGGAATGTAGACTATTGACATGTTTGGAAGGCTGCTTTAGAAACTTCATGCCTTAAATGATTAAAACCCTTTATTTTCAATCTAAATGTCCAATTTATAGCTATCTGACTTTACATCAATATAATCCCTTAATTCTTCCTTTCTTTGATGTTTAATCTGACCTGTGGTTATTAAAAAAAATCATATTTTCTCTCAACCTTCAAAATTAATGTTTTCTTGACAAACCCACCTATTCTCAGTCTAAATTTCTTTGTCCATTATTACTTTTCTCTATACTCTCCAGTAGCCTCTTATTAGGCATGCTTTTCACCTTCCCAATGGTCTGTTAAGCTTATTTCTGGGCAGAAAGTTGAAAACACATAATCAGTAATTTCCATCCTGTCCATATAACAGTAACATGCATTCTCCCTATGTCCTGGTTTCAGCTGGGATAGAGTTAACTGTCTTCCTAGTAGCTGGTACAGTGCTATGTTTTGAGTTCAGTATGTGAAGAATGTTGATAACACTGATGTTTTCAGTTGTTGCTCAGTAGTGTTTAGACTAATGTCAAGGATTTTTCAGCTTCTCATGCCCAGCCAGTGAGAAAGCTGGAGGGGCACAAGAAGTTGGCACAGGACACAGCCAGGGCACCTGACCCAAACTGGCCAACGGTGTATTCCATACCATGTGACGTCCCATCCAGTTTAGGAACGGGGAAGTGGGGGGGGGCAGGGATTCACCGCTCGGGGACTGGCTGGGTGTCGGTCGGCGGGTGGTGAGCAATTGCACTGTGCATCATTTGTACATTCCAATCCTTTCATTATTGCTGTTGTCATTTTATTAGTGTTATCATTATCATTATTAGTTTCTTCTTTTCTGTTCTATTAAACCGTTCTTATCTCAACCCACGGGTTTTGCTTCTTTTCCCAATTTTCTCCCCCATCCCACTGAGTGGGGGGGAGTGAGTGAGCGGCTGCGTGGTGTTTAATTGCTGGCTGGGGTTAAACCACGACACCCTATTAAAGAACAAATTTTGGGCCTATAAAATAAAAAACTCCTAACAACTGTAGTGTCAGATACTTTCATAATAGTACTTACAGCCTTCAGAAACACAGTAATCATTTCCTTCATCATAAGTGAGTTTAGAATACTTCCCTCTAAACCAAAAATTTTCTTTCAGGATGTATGATTGAGCACTTCTAATGATTTTGTTGGGTTTTTTTTTTCATTGATGTGAAATAGTGCAACAATAAAGTTTCCCATAGATGTACAAATGGCACATGACTCCAGACCAATGCTAGGACTTCATTTGTTCTTGTGATTTTTAAAGATGATCAGGAGAATTAAGAGAATGGGTGCAAATAAAGGCTGAGAGGCAGTTGCTTTCTACACACTTTTTAAGTAACATCAGAGAAGTAAAAAAAAGAGTTATATAAGTGAAAGTATAGAAACTGGTGCAAACTTGCAAACTCAAAAGGCTGTAAGCAGCCTGTAATTGAATTTAGCCTAGAAAAGTATTGATGGATCTGAAACAGTCTCCTTGTAGAATAGCAACAAAATATTCAGCTTGTGTCTTTGATCATCAGGAGCTGGATCTGCTGAACTGTGAGGTCCCTCAGTACTAAATTCAGACGTTCTTTTAAACTAGTGAAATCTTCCTTTGTGATTGCAAGCATATGGACTTCTGACAAAATATCTGTCATATTTTGCATTCTGCTACAATGTCTATATCATCACCGTTTTCTTTTATTTATGTTTACAAACATGTTCCTCCAGTACACCTATTTTGATAGAACTCATATAAAGATGTAGTATTATTTCAGTGTATTCCAGGTGTAAAACTCTTTTTTATATCATGTTTTGCCAAAACACTGATTCTCAGATTCACAGAGGTTACAACTTAATCTACTTTAATGCTGCATACAGCTGATGAAATCTATTACTGGCACAGTTTTTCTGGACTGTTCAATAGTGTGGAATAGTATGGCTTTTTACATTTTGTAGACTTCCCTTATATTTAGATCCCTGAAAGTTTCAGGTTGGTATACATGATTTTGCAGGTTTTTCTCACAATTTAAACCCTACTAACTGACCTCTTGCCCGCTCTCCTTCTCCAAGCTAGAGCTTCCTGTGCCCCTGACTGTGTCAGCAGTAGCACTTGTGTGAGTCTTCTCTTTTCATTTGTTTTTCTAGTGTTAGTTTTTAGTTCCCTGAATCAGCTTGCTACAGCTTCATGAGAAGTCGGCAGGAAGGGGCTGCAGTATGTAGCCAGTGTCCGGGGATGAAGGGCAGGATTGGCCTAAATTGTCATTGAATTGCATATATTGAGAAATATGTCATCAAACCTTTCACACATAATATAGATTCAGGTGGATGTTTGGACACTGGAAACTAGAACTGTGGAAGTTTTGCTCTATTTTCACATACTGCCTTTTGAGCTGAAGTATGACCTTGGCAAACAGTTCTTATGGGAACTTGCTGTTAGTCTTAGGGATTTCTAAACATTTATTATCACACAATGTGAAAAGAGGCAGAATGGAAAGTGACCATGCTAATGAAAAAATAAAATTAAAAAAGATGAAACCAAATATTCTGGGTTTCCTTATGAAGCTAGCTTCAGACTCTAATGCTTTTATTTTTGAGTCTGTGAGTGTCACAGTCCAAGGAACTGTTCCCAGGAGTTTTTTGTCCTCAAAGAGATCCTGAGGGAGTCAGTGGTAGGAATATCGTGACAGCAGCTGTTCCTAAAACACTGGTATCATGTCGGGACCAAACAGAAGAGGCATTTTCTAGTTCTGAATCCAAAAGAAACAAAAAATGACATTTTATATGTGAATCAGATTGTGACTCCCTAATTTTCAAGAGTGTTATTTCCATACAATTGTCGCAAACTTGGACTCTACAACATTTACTGAGAAACAAATATACATTTATTATTATATTTGTGTAAATAACAGTAACTTGACACTTTGAAAACCCTGGCCTGTAGAAGCAAAGCTGTTCATATCATGCCAGAAGGTTGCAGTGGGTGACTATAGGCAAGAAATTTGGCATTCAGCTTCTTGACCCCTGGTTCTCAAGACAGAACAGAAGCAACTTACCCTGATTTCTTCAGCGGGAGCTAGCTTCAGCCCTTATCTGTGTGGTGCAAGGAAGGAGTTTAACAAAACCCAGCTCCACTGTAATTCCACTGTGCCATGGCAGCATGTGGCCTCTTTTCATCTTAAACTGAGAAATCAACTTCGGGGTTATTTAATTTTTTGTGTTCCCAGGCAACTGATTAAGGCTAGTTCACATGCATGGCTTTCTTTTGCTGATGAGGAGCTAATGCCTTTATCCCGTTACGTGCTATCACTTGTTTGTTGTTTTTAACTTTAACGTAAGTCAATGCAAAACCTGATCCTAAAAATACAGGATCACTGAGGATGAAAGAGCCCAAGATACAGGAGTCTTTGAATATTTAAGATTAAGTGTCTTCTTGGCGAAGTACAAAAGGAAAGGAAAGAACATACAAAGTCAACTTTAAAATAATTTGAGTGTTGTTGACAAAAACAGTACAATAATTATTTTATACCCATGCTGAATACTAAGGCAGTAAGAGTGCTTGGCTTGTATAACATTACAGTAACCAGGGATGTCAGGGAAGCACTGAAGATGATGGGTCAGGGCTGTGTGTGTGCTTGAAGAGAGAAAGAGAATTTACTGGGAAAGCTTTTAGGAGAAAAAGGAATCATTAAAGTTATGTAGCTACCTAAAGAAAGAATTTAAATTAATAGTGTATATAAGAGAAAAAAAAAATTAAATACAGAGTCTCATTCATTCAAGTCAGTAGGACTCTGTCTCTGGGCTTCAATAGAGGCTGGATCAGAATTGCGAAGGCTCAGGTAATATGCATATGTGAATAGTGGAACTTTGACTATTAAGACTCTAAATACATTTATTGTATTATTGTTTTGAAAAAAAATAAGAGCTTCATTTCCTAGGCATATGTTTGGGCATTTCTACTTCCCCAGAAGCACACTGCAACCATATTTTTTTGTTTCAAAAAGGAAATCTTTGAACTAAAAAATGTGAACTGTTTTGTAAAATAATGAGGAACTGAAATTGTTTCAAATTGAGAAAGTATATTTGCTACCAAGAATTCTGTAGAAAGTGCACCCTGTTATATGTTATAGTACTTTTGCATGTATAGCAATCCTATCGGCTGTGCATCGTATTGTTATTCCAGACACTTGATATATTTTCACATAAATGAGTTGTTTGGAAATGATAGCATGCCAGCTGGGCTATTGTGGAGTATAGTTAGATTTGAAACACTCACTTGACAGCACATTTTTTACAGTAAGTTGTAGTAGGTACCTCGATGTGAATGGTCTAGCTGAAGCATTAGGGTAGAATGTAAAATGATTTGCCGATGCTTCTTGATTGATGCAGTGATGCTTTCCATTACTGGGCTTTTGAAGGAAAGGATATTCAGGATAAAGGAAGAAGGTGTGCAAGAGTTCAAAAGAAAAGGAACTTTTTTAAGAGAAGGAATTGAGGATAATGAATGATTCAACATGTCTATTCACGGCCTTGTGTCTAGAGCTTTGGCTTTTGTGTGCATGCATGGAAATATGGAGAGCATCACATACTGAGGAGCTTTCAAGACCGTCTGGGGATGCTGACTCAGGTCTTCTGCTGGCATCATCTTCACCTCCTTTAACAGATGATTAATGGCCAAAATAACTTTTCAGTAGACCAGGGGCATGGTTTCAAGAGAAGAAGAAAAGTATATTCAGAAAATAAGATGTTTAATCACACAAAGACAAAACTAAATTCCTGCAAGCATGTATGTCCATGTCTTCAGGTCTTTGGTTGGAAACTAGAAAGACCTTCAGCTTTCCTTCAAACAGAGACAGGAAATTAGCAGTCATGGTGCCCTTCTTGGCAGCAAGCTTTGTGGTCAGTAGCCTGAAAAAGTGATACAGGATTGCAGGAAATCTTTGTTTTGTTTCCAAAATAAAAGAAAAAATAGATGTCTCTTTATTATCATTGTATTATTTTAAGAACAGAAATGTTGAATCCCTGCACTGTGGAAAAAATTGAAATTCAAGCTACCAAACTGCATTGGAACAAGAGTAATTTTGCAGTTCCTATGGTCAGGAGTTCTGGATCTCACCCAGGACACTTTTCTGTTAGTGACATCGTCACTGTTCTGAGCATATAAACAGACTCACTTTTAAAGGAGGCATATGTGGTAGTTTTTTTTTTTATTTTTCTTCTTCAGGACTAGGCAGTATCATTTACCGACTGTTTCAAATAGAGGTCAATGCAGAACAGCATAATCCTTTTCTGGAAGTGGACAGAAAGTATAGTGACATCCTTGCATTGAAACTAAGCAGTGCTTTTTGGGGGGGGGTCAGTAGAGTCAACCTCTTCACAAGTGAACGTGGAAAGAAAAAGACATCACAGCGATGCCTTCTGCCATCACCAATCCTTCCACCGTTGGAGAACCATCCCCTCTGGAGATGTGCAGTGCAGCTGTGACAGGGTGCCTGCCTGCTGGCCCGTCCTCCCTGTACAGCTAAGGAGCTGTCAGATTATGAACACCACCAAAAAAAAAAAAATGCAAGGATTAAGAAAAAAGTATATCAGCATCACATGGTAATGATTCTGTACTTAATTTCTTGCTTCTGGCCTACAGAAAGCTGAATGTTGCTGTTCAAGCAGTGTATTGAAAAAGGGGATTATAAGGCTGTGATTCTACAAATGCCTGCACTTGTGCCAAGCTTAAGAGATACTTTGCACAGATGTCAGCATAGATCCATGTGGTGCTTACTGAAAGCCATAGTCTGAGGCTTTGATCACAGGATTTGTTGTATGCTGCACACTTGCTGAGCCTGCATGGAATCCTGCAGGCTGGTATCAATGTTTGAAGACTTTAAAAAGAAGGAAAAAAAAAAAAAATTTGCAAGATTTTTTTACTCTCTCCTCCCAGCATCTATGTTTCTGTCATGAAACATACTACAAGAATGGACATGCATAATAACAAATAAATTGTAATGCATAGTAAGACAGAGGCACTTTAGCAGCAGTAACCTTAGGTGAACTGTTAGGTGTTTGTTTTTCTTATACCTTTTGTTCCCCTTTTTCTACTTGAGGATGCATTTATTCTATACTTTCTGTAGTCTGATCATAAAGGGATGACTAGTCCTTAGCTGTCACACAATACAACTCTTACCTCCACTGGATAAACTTTAATTATCTTTCTGGGGCTGTTGTATCACCATTAAACTGTCCCATTTCCTTTTCCTTGAGATTTTATTACCTATGCAACTGAACTGTCTTCCGTCATACCTGGGAAAACAGAATGTTATCTCTGAACATCTTCATCTGTGTTTTTTATAAATCTCTTTTCTGCTCAGGCCTCCACAGACTGCACAGGATTTGTATTCAGTATAGGTTATGTAGGATGGTCTCAGGAAAACCTGGTGAAGGTAGAAATTGCCATTAGGGGCATTCTAAGTAAGGGGTAATGTACATCAGTTTCTAAAGAAATTTTCTACTGCAAGAAACATGAAAATGGTATGGAATATACTCATGAAAACAAAACGACAGACAGGGGTTGAGAATTGGAAAACAAAATACCTGAGAAGGTAGCAACATTATAACCATATTTTTCATTCAATTGCATGTCCCGTTCCACCTCTCTGAGGAAGTACAGTGTTCTGGGTAGTAACAGTGAGGAAAAGACAAGGACAATGCCAGAACAATGTACGCAGGTTTCACTTCAGGACAGGTTGACCATAACAAACATTGAGCTGATGGCTTCTTAGGAAAAAGCAACAAAAACATTTGTAAAAAGCTTGTTTTCTCATTGCACCATTGCCAAGGGAGGCAAAATTAGTAGTAGCTGTCCACTCAGCCTCTTATTATGAACTCACATGTCACAAGCAAGATTCACCGCATATATTCCAACTCTTTGTCTTATAAAACAAACCATTATTTCTGGGAAAAAATAGCCAGTGTCAGGTGAATGGTTATGAGAAGTGCTCTGGAGGGAGTAATGGAAGCAGGCACCACTGAGCTATCTGATAGGCAAGATGTCATATAATCCTTCCCACAATCTCATCAGAGAATGCTTTAAAACTTGCTAGGTCTCCTCTCCTTGTCACTGCTGCTAGAGGCTGTCCTGAAATCTCCCCAGCTAAAAGTGGTGTGACTCCCAGCCTTGGTGTTTCCCTAAGCAGACTACAGCAGTTGTGCTTGGGACAGCAGCAACTTTGAGCTTATGTAGGTCCTTTTCTTTGGTGGTGGGAACTCAGCCAGCCCCTTTTCCTTTATAGCTAACAATTGTATGCACTCACTGTCTTCATTTTAGTAAGTAAAAAAGAGTTTAGCACCCCCTTATAAAATACGCTTGGAGCCTGACCCAGCAGACTTTCTCCATACACCTTCCAGTGTGATTTACAGGGGAGCATGAATGAGCCAGGCAGCTGAGTGACAGCCTGCTGTGCTCCTGCTGAGCCTTCTCCCACCCCAGGCGTTGCTCTGCTTCCTATAAACATTTTGAAGTTATCACTTCTGACATCCTATGCTAAAATATTTATTTTCAGTGAAAAAGCTTGGCAGTGTTTCTGCAGAACTCTTGCACTAGCAGCTGCCTCATTGCAGCAATGTGTTTTTAGAGCTGAACTCAGTCACCAAATATTGACCGTCTTTATGTTCTCCTGTCCCTGGTTCCGGCTGGATTAATACTTTCCTATTGTTATTGATGCATTCTGAAGACATAGCTGAGGTGTGCAGTCAACCAGCAAATTAAAACAAACAATGACTATTGCAGAAAGTAGCTGTATTTTTGTGTATGTTTGATAAGAGACAAACTTTTTTCCCAATGTAAATTTTCTTCTAGAAAATGATACTATAGGCTTGCTGAGTTTCTTGCCATTTTTTATTGCTGTTTTCTGTTGGGAAATATTCCCTGGCTTATTGTTATTTCCAACAGCCTTAATTTCTTTCTAGAATTCCTTCTAATCAAACAATTTGAGGTTGAAAATTCTGAGGAGAAAAAAGTGACTGGATTTTTTTTTTTTCCCTGCTAGCCTGACATAACAGATAAAGGCTGAATCACTAAGGCCAAAAACCTCTTCAAGGAGAATAAGACATCAAGGCAGAAGGGCTTCCGAGTGAGCAGGTACATAAATATGATGCTTGTTAAAAAAGGGAAGCAAAAAATTCCTTAGAAGAAAGGTAGAAATACTGATGCATTACCTCTTCCCCAGGGCTACTGTCCAAAGATGAAGCAAAAATCCTGTTTGTTACTAAGTTATGCATGTGTTAGAATGACAGGAAGAGGGGGCTGAAGAAATAACTGGACTGGAGTGGAGCGATCTTTGCGATGAGGTACAACATGCAGGTAGGCAGGGAGGCCATCCTGAACAGGAGGTGCAGTAGAACAGTTTCTATGGCGCTCTCTACTTTATATGACAACTCCGTAACGCAGCACAGTGGTCTTACACTATTGGAGAGAACACCCAAACCCATTAACCAATCATCAAAAAATCTGAAACCAACAGAAACAAAACAAAATTTCATGTAGAATGTAGTAACACGAATGTGGTACCTGCAAAACATTTGCATCCAAATAGGATACATGCTTCGCAAGATAATAAGAGCATAGGAAAATTCAGGTTGGAAGGGCCCTCTGGAGGTCTCCAGTCCAAAGCACAGGGCTTTGTTTATTTAGGTCCCGAAAACCTCCACAGATGGACTGCACAGTCTTCCCAGACAACATGGGCCTATGCCTGTCTGTCCTCATGGTGAAAAAGTTCTTTCTTATGTCCAATCTGAACCTCACTTCTTTCAAGTTATGCCTGTTGTCTCCCATCTTCCTGCCATGCACTACTGTGAAGAGCCTGGCTCCATCAATTGCCTCCTCATAGGTGCTGGGGGGCTGTTGTTGAGTCCCCCCAAAGCCATCCCTTCTCCATGCTGAAGAAGCCAAATTCCCTGATAAGGCAAGTGCTCCAGCCTCTGTGCCATCTTGGTAGTCCTTTGCCGAACATGCTCCAGTTTGTCCATGTCTAGATTCTAGATTTATGGATTCACTCTACAAATTATGTGAAAATCCTGCATCAAAAAGTTATCCCCAACACCCACTAGAAATCCTTTGACTCTTGGGTCCCTCCTTGTTGCCCTTCTAGGAGCTGGCAGACCCCTGCAAGGACCAGGGTCTGTGGTGCAGATACTTGCATGAGTTGTTTAAAGACAATGTCTCCAACTTCCTTTCACAGATGGAGTGGTTTGTAACAAACTCCCACCACAATGACACCTTAACTGGCCTTCTGCTGACCCTGACCTGCAGGCTTTCACCCAGACTGCTGTCCATCGTGTACAACAGCTGCATATATCCAAGCTGCTCCTGCTTGTAGAGAGCAACAAGCTCCCTTGTGCCCTTTCCCTGCTTGTCTTCCCTGGAGAGATTATATATGTCCTTTGCAGCACGTTTCTGTGATGGCACACGCAGCTTTAGCTCCTCCTGCTTGTTTCCCAGGATGCATGCATTTCTGTACGTACACTGGAGACCAGTGTTCCTTTGCCCACTTCTACCACTCCTGAGGTCTCTCTTGTTCCCGTTGTCCTTCATCTTTTGTTTTCTACCCATGTCTACTGTTTCCTTTTTAACTGTCACCTGCAATCTCCCTCCCCCATCATTCCTGGTTTAAATATCTCCTCAGCAGGTTGGCCAGCCCGTTGGCAAAGATGCCCTTGCTCCACTTTGTCACGTGGATCCCATCTCTTCCTAGGAGTCGTCCATCTTCAGAGAGGATCCCATGGCTGTAAAAGTGAACTCCCTGATGTTGACACCTCCTGTGTGAGGAGGTGCTGACCTGCAGATCTGCATCCTCCCTCAGATCTTGCTCCGGGTTGAAGCCTCTGCTGTGCTGGAGTAGTCAGTCCTGTGGATGATAGGCACTGCACCCCGTGGGGCATCACCACCATGGTAGTGGACCCTCACTACCTTCAGCCATTTGCAGTCCCCTTCTGTGCATCTGCTTGCACACACTGCTGTGCCTGTCTGCTGCGCTCACCAGAAGAGGTCTTGCATCCCTGTGAATACAGCTCTGTAATTCAATTACGTGTGGACACGTTATCATCAGTAATTTCCAATTAAGTTTAGTTTAACTTAAAGTCCAACAATTAAGTCTCTCCGTTTCTGCTTTCTTCATGTGCTTAATATTAGGTACTTAATTTTAAACTATTGCTTTGGGGATTAGAATAATGAGTGGCATTAGGTCCACATTTCTGGGAGAAGAATAACTCTCTCAAAATGCATCTATTGACTGCCAAAACATGTGCTATGATTTATAAACAGATATCTGCTTTCATTTGTGGAAGCTCACATTAGTTCTGCGATATAATCATAACAGTTTGAATGTACAACAGGCCACTTGAAAACACAAATTCAAAGTGATAAAAACATTCTGTAGCTAATTCTATATACAAAGAGAAACACATTTGCTACACACTGAGTTTGAATAGGGATCTAAATTGTCTGTGTTCCTTGTGAAGCTCAGTTTGAGACCAGAGTTTGGGATTTTTAATTGGCAACAACAAAAGAAAAGCAGCAGTGTGGGAATGACTTCCTAGCTTGGAAACAGAGGGTAAAGTAAGTGCTTCTCAAATACGAAGAGGACAAAATAAAAAAAAAAAGTATGAAATTTTTCAGTTTTATGTAAAAAGATCAGTATTATGACTGTTAGTTTCTCATGCAAATAATGAACAGAGTCATGCAGGAGGCAGTAGATGATAGGATTCTTATATACAGATAAATCAGTATGAAATAATAAGATAATGCTTTCTGAAAAAGAAAGGCATGGACAAAGCCAGCTTTCACCGCTCAGTCGGGCAAATCAGCTGTTTTAATAACTATACCAGCACTACCAATGATGACTCTTGGACAACAATGATTTTCCTATTTTGCCAGAACTTTACATCTTTCAGCAGATCACAAAAAGAGAAGACCAATATAGGCTTAATGGAGAATGAGGCTTCCTTTTTGCATTTTCCAGGAAAGGAACTTCTTGCTAATTTTCAGTCTTGTTCACCTTTTCCTCCTCTCAGAGCACCCTAAACAACACTTAAAAATAACAAGGACATTAAACAAAATGTTTGAGTCCAAGCTTGATTCTTTCATAAGCTGGTTCATTTTGGTCTTGGAACACACACAAGAGTATAAAGCAAAACAAAAATAAATCTCTGTAGGATCAAGCTGTTATCACTTCTAATCACAATTGATTTTCCTCTGCAGTCACACCTACTCTACGTGATGTATGCCATAACTTACATTTCACTCTTTTAAAAAAAAATCTGTTAGTTTCCTTGCCAATCAGTCAATTGCTAGCTCATTAATCTTTTATTCCCCCCCCCCGAAAACTGCATTTCTATTCATCAAGCTGCTCAGTTTAATATAATCAACTACAGTTTTAATTGGAGAGAGTACCATTTATAACCAAGAAGGAGGAAATGCACATAAACTGTCAGCTAAATAGATCTGAACAGAGTAATTTGAAGGCTGGAAACTCTCGCCATTGTAATGCAAAAGTTCTGTTTAGAAGCCACTGTCCACCAGAGAGCTGAGGAAAGTTTCATTGTGTTTGCTTTGTAAGAGGATTCTGGTAGCTTCACTTTTGACCAAAATACTATTTCTTATTACTGATTTGCTTTCTCTTCTCTCTCTTTCTTAAAAAGTACAGTTTAGTGCTTGTTAAATACAATTCAGTAGTTGATAAGTACAGTGCTTGCACAGTATAAGCATTTACATATGTAGTATTTGATTTTTGTCTGAGCTTTTTTGCATCATTGTGCTGTGGCAGCATTGGAGGCCTGAACTGAGCCAAGTGCCCCTTTGGGACATATGTTTTACAAATTGCATTTTAAGTGATGATTACTGCTTCAGAGAACTTACTGTCATCTATTATATTCTATAGGTAATGCAACCTACAGTATCCCTCAGTGCTCTATGATAAAAACAGATACTGTAAACTGATAAGTAAGATTTTATAACATCTCATGTCCTGAACCTTTTGTTGTTTGTGATTTCTTGTAAAAAGTAGTTGAATGAACTCTAGTACCTCATTGCTTGTAAAATACATACTCTTTTAAAAACAAAAACAAGATATACGAAAAAATATGAAAAAAACAAAAACTGAAACAAATATGTTACATTCAAAATGTTTTTAATACCAAAAGGGAACATGGCACATATATGGATCCAAGAATTTATTTTTAACTTAGTTGAAATATTAGCAATCTAATCAAAGGACAACAAATAGCTGTTATCAGTCCACATTAATGCTATTACAGTGTGAAGAAATGCAAAAAACCCTAACTAATAATAACCTTAGCACTGTTGTGCAGGAAAGCTTACTCCTCTCATCTCCCCCATTTCCCTGGCATGTTGCTTACCCTTCCTGTGTGCCTCTAGGATGGGACAGTGACAGTTTCAGTCCCTTCAAGAGGAAACGGGGAGGCTTACAACGAGTTGTGGGTGTCCTGGGATCTTTGCTAGCAGGGATATGATGTTCAAGGTGGGGTTTTCTTCCGCGCCAGCCTTGGGTCTCCTTGGGGCTATTTTTATGTGTTTTTGTTTTCTTCTTTTTCTCACCGCCCCAGCTTCCTTCTCAGGGGCTCCCAGCTAAAGCCAGAGAGTGGCACAGTGGCCTCCCCCAGCCCCAGGTCCCCTCGAGGGCTGCCATTTGTCACCTGCTGAGTGCCCACTGTGGTTGGTGGGACCAGTGCCATGTTGGGGATCACAAGGTGAAGCTAAAACAGGAGGAGACTCCACAGGCACTGCCCCCCTCAGCAACTGCTGAGGCCACAGCGAGCCTGGATGAGCCCAGAGACCCTCTACTGCCACGGTGGTATAAGGTCTGCAGCTTGTTACTGGTCATGGCAAAAATGATTCTTACTGGGATATATGTAAAAAAATTCCTCTGTCCCATTATCATAATTCAGAACAGGTAAACAAGAGCTGTGAAGATAGCGATTTCTTCATAAGACCATAAATTATATTATCATCACTTATTTTTCCCCACAAAGAAGCCCTGAACTAATGTCTGCAATTTTTGTTATTTTCAAGAAGAAACCTTTCACCCAACGACGGCTTGCAGGTTCCCATCCTGTCTTTTGATATTATTTAAGCACTTAGCTGTATATATTACAGTTAAACATGATGACTAACACAAAATTAAGGGACAGGTAGTAGGCAGCTTTCAAGATTGGGCCTCCGACCAAGAGCTGTATTTTCCCTTATATCGTTAAATTAGTAAATTCATGTTCTCAGAACTCCAAATATGTTCTCATGTTCTCAGAAATTGGCAGAAAGGAGGGTACATTAACGAGCAAGTGAGTTTTACAGAGTTTTAATGAACTCTTATTAGAGCTTCTCTTTATGTCAGAGAAAAACAACTTTTTTTTTTTTTTTTCCCTGAGGCTGTGTTAACCAGCTATTTCATATACTATGGCTGAAAAAGCCAACATCCCTCAAATCACATCCTTAGTTTCTCATGCATCTCATCTCAATGCATTGTTTACTCCCCTGGAGAGAGTCCGTTTCTTTAGATTGCTGTTCATGCAGAGGAACACACAAATTCTTCTTCTCTGCTTCTTGACATTCACCACTCTTCCCTCTGTATCTGAAATAAACCAGTTTTAAAAACCAGATTCAGCTGTGGAGAGAATATTGTCAGCATGTAGTGTGCAAAAGTAGTTTTGACAGCTTCTGTGAGCTGTTTCCATGAAGGAAGAAAAGTAAGTGAGGTGCATATTATACAGATGGTGACTGCCTCCCACTGATCTAGAGATGGTTAAAATAATTAAGAATTCCCTACGGAAGGGGCTGATGACATTTTAGGTGAACACAAAACCTCAGAAATTTCAGGCTTAGGCAGAATAAAACAGAAGGCAAAAATATATAAAAAAAAGGCCAACCAAAACCCCAGATAAAAAAATCCGGAAACAAGAACATTTCCCAGAACATTACCTCAGCTAATTTATTTCTGGTACTCCCCACATTTTCTTAAGCTGCAGCAGAATTTCAAAAGCACTGTGATGTTCCTTTTTTCCAGCTTTTGTGTGGGTGATGTTCATAAGGTTAGGACAGAGCTCAGTGGGATTCGCTGTATGAAACTGATTTGAAAGACAGAAGGGAGATAAATGCACTTACTAGGGTGTTCTTTGCTTCCTTAAATCACTGGACAGATTCCCAGGAATAGCTAAAGGCCATGGGTTAGATGGCCAATGTCCTCCTAAATAACTCTGTTTTGTTCGTATCCATATCCAAATCCCTGTTCTAGACTGACAACACAAAATGACTCTTCCAGTGACTCCTTTCTTTTAGCCACCACATAACTATATCCCCAGTCCCAGCTAAAGCAGGATAGGCAGCCCTACAATTTTTTGAGTCTGACCACTGACTCTACGAACAATCTTCTCCTTCTCCACTTTGGACAGTGATTCAGGTTTCCAGGCCTCCTGAGCATCCAGAAAGGTCAGAAATGGCCACTGGATATGTACAGCATCTCAGTAAGACATGCAAAGTGAATTCAGTGTATATCAAATACAAATCTGGTAGTCATAGAATGGTCTATTTTTTCAGAAAAAATAGTTAATTGCAAAAACCTAAAGTTGAATTATTTGAGCTAGTCGACAGCTCTTTCTGAAGCTCCCCAAACCTACACAGCATGGAGAAATGAAACCTCTTTCAACCAACACAAGGTACTGTGTGCGAGGAATGCAGGGGGTTCTCCCTTGCTGGTTCTACGTTAACAGCAGCATTGGTAATGCCAGTTCCTTCCTGTCACTGTTGAGACCTCAGGTACGGCTTGTGTGCAATGTGCAGCAGGGATTGCAACAACATGAAAAAAAATGTGAAAGAACATACTACGAAGAACTTCAAACAATGTTAAGGTGGACTAGAATAAGCTAAAATACTATCGTTAGACTTGTAGTGGGTTTATATGTTTTCTTTTCTAGCAGCCCCAGCTGCCCTTCAGGGGCTGCTCTTTGTCAACTGCTGACTCCTGCCTTGGTTGGCTTTTTTACCTACATGGCAGTCACAGTGCTTACACTAAAACAGGTGGGGCAACGCTCACCTCACTAGTAGACAAATATTAAATAAGTGCAGGCCAAGACATGTCCTGAGATCCTGCTCTGTCAGGTCACTTCAAAGCTGTGGCCTTTTGCTTGTATTGGCTACGTCACAAATTTTATGCTCAATAAACATCATTGCCTTCTAAGGAAAGGAAAAAGCAGATATGGCTAAAATAGAATGGGTTCAAATCTAAATTATCTGTGCTTTGACAATAACTCCCTGTGAGATACTGAATAGGTTGGGGCCAGCTAGTCTAGAGATGAGAAATAGTGCTGGGCTTATCTCAAGTCTGTGGTATAGATGAAATGAAGGAAAAATACTCTGTTTTCTTAGTTGCTATAAAAAAGACATCCAGCAGAGTTCTTCTGAAAATAAGGAAGTCTACAGTATACAAGCTTACCAAATTCCTTGTCCTTGTTTTAATCACAGACAGGTGACATGAAGAGGTTAGTACAATTCCAAGAGAATCAAATCTTACAAGGCAAACATAAAGTGCTAGAAGGAAATTTATCTTATGACAAGGCACAGGTAATGATGAGAGGGTAGGAAAAAAGATGTGTTATATTCCATATTGGGTAAAAATTGAAATACTGGAGAATTTGGGGGGAAAAAAACATACATGCACATCTTCTCATATTTCTCAGGCTTCTCCTTAAACAAAATTTACTGCAGCATACTGTACAGCTTGTAGGATGCAGTCTAGCCCATAGAGGGTGGGTGCATGAGGAAATGCAGCTCTGTCAGTCATGAGAAGAATATTTTCTGATTAATATATTTCAGTTTTCATCCTAATATTTGCACAACTCTAGTCCACACTAAACAGTGATATAAATCAGGATTTTCTGTGGAAAGCAGAAATTTGTCATAGATACTAAGTGAAAGCCACCTTCCACATAGAGGAAAGTTATTTCACGATTCTCTGTAACAGAGGTTCTTTCCTTTAAAGGTACTTACTGCACAGTGCCAGAGGATGCACAGAAGTCAGATGCAGCATAGTAATTTCCATATGTAAATGTGCACTATTTGTATCTCACCCAGCATAGTCAGAAGTCAGAGTTCACAAGAGGTCTGAGGGAATTAAGTTTTTAATGCTACTGAAATGTGATGGGTTTGGAGCTCATAATTCTTCGACATCTGCGCTGACGGCTTTTAGTCTCCTGCGGGGAGAAGCAGATACTACAGTTGGCCAACTATATGTCTTCAATTTTTTTGCCCTGTGCAAGGCTAGCAAACACCCTGCTGGCAAAAGCTTTCTTTTCTCATTGTAAATGTATTAAAAATGCCTCAAGATTTTCCTCATCACTTCAACATCTTCTTGCTGTCAAGGTTTTTCATTTCTTGGTCTTGTCCATACACCTACTCTCATTTTCTTGTTTCACAGCCAACATTTAGGCTGCACCCACGTGACTAAATTAAGGCAATATCTTCCCCCTCACTAATGATAACCTCATGCTTCCTGTTATGCCTGTGAGAGTGACACATAATACATTGAGAAGCTTCACACTTCTGAAATCACTGGTGGCTTGCTCCTTATCTGCTTTAAATAGGGATGTGTCACTGCTACACGTCCTGTTCGTCTGTGCCTTGATCCGAACATCTTAATTTCAGTCCTGTGCCTTGAGACATAAGTAAGATGCAGCAGTTGGGATTCAGGATCCTCTACATGGGTGTCTGATGCCATTTGTGATGCCACCTGGCTACCAACAACCTTCCACTCAAGGAGGGCTGTGGTCTTACATGGTCCTGTGGTGTATCTCCAAGTGGATGCCTTGAACACAAGCAGTTATCTCAAATGGTGCTAGCTAATGATATGTCAGCACCTGGATCCTTCCTGCAGTATCCTAGGGAACTTGCCTGGCCCTGTAACTTAAAATAGTCTTTGAGTCACACCTGGCCCTGTGGCAGGAGGAAGCAAAATGGTAGTCCGATTACAAGAGAAGTACACCAGTGCTTCCTGACTAGAAGTATTCTTGGTGTAAAAAAAGCCCAGCACAGTCTATTTATAATTATTAATAGAATAGGTTAGATTACCTGAGTTCTGAAGAGGTGCCTTCCCTGGTATCTCAAGGATCTTGTGGGAATGAGTCACAAGTCAGAGTTTTATGAAAAAAACTGGTCAAACCCTGCATTTTTACTCATTCAGGTTCCTTACTAAGTGTGTCAAAATCTATTCTCATCCTCTTGTTAGAGAATATAGCTTGTATACAGAATATACCCTGTATACAGAATATACCCTGCCATGAGGAGGTGGAGGTGACTGCTTCTTTGAAAATGAAACGTATTATCCCTGAGTAGGCGCTGCTGGATGTTTTTCAAGACTGGGACCCATGGTCATTTGCCTCCTGTCAGTGAGCCAAACTTGCTTTTATCTTTCACAGATTTTCAGGCAGAGGTTCATAAACCTGCTTGGATTGCTTTGCTCAAGAATAGCTGTCAGACACACAGCCAGTATACATTACCATATTTTTATTGGATTGAATATGTCTACGGCACCAGAAGCATGCCTGCCCTTGTCAGCAGTCTTGATGCTTTTTTCGACAGATTTACTAGTGGTACAATGTCTCCACATCTCAAATTCTAATTTATTATCTGTGAGACGTCAGTCATTCACCATCCGTCAGCTTCATTTACGTTATGCCGTGGGTAGGCCTCCTGTGAACTGTTGACACTGTTGTGTCCTTTTTCTGTTGTGTATGCCGAGCCAAGTGCCACACGCCAGTGTGTTCCCATCTTGTGCTGAAGCACTTGACTGCTGGTGCTTTCATAGGGAGTTCATCAGCCTCATACAGGCCTCCAGTTTCTGTCATGGGAGTCTCTTCTGTTACTTTTAAATTCCTAAGACTTTTTATTGGACATGACGTTCAATGGCAGGTAATACTACGATCATTATCTGGCTTTTATCTTCTGGCAAGCGTATCTTTTCTCAGCAATGAAACAATGAATAAGCAGCAGTTCCACAGTGAAGAAAGTCGACCCCTCTCCCGTATATATTTAAATGGCTAATAACTTATTCCACTCTCTCACATACTATTTTCAGCATGTTTGGACATTATTTTGTTTTTTTATTGATTTTTTGTTGTCTTTTAATTGGAAGCTGTCTTTGAGAATGGTACTGACTAGGTGACAGTACTGCACTTTTCATTATGTTATGATTTTCATACCTTACTGATCTTTTTAAATGTATATTACACACATTAATAACCAATTTTCTGAGCAAGCACAGAAAATTTGAAGGTTATTGTATCAAAGGGGCTTTACAGTTTGGACAAGTTTTCATGGAGACCTAAAACTCTAAAGCTTAGGACATTTATTTTTCCCAAATGGTGATGTAAAATCTGTTATATAGCTTTTTTAACAGACCTTCAGAAGAAAACCAGATTTTCTTTAATCATTCCTACTCTTAGAAAAAAACCTGCTCACCAACGATGCAATCTGTTATCTCAGCAAGAGTAACTCCCTTAGAACCCTGATCTAGAGAACTTTGTCTTAATCCAATTTAATTAGGATTAGCATATTTAGATTCATTACCAGCCATTTATTTAGCTAGCATCTATTTGCATTCTTTAGATATTAAGTATTTCTAAATTACTTCAAATCAAATTGTAAGTCCAGATTTATATGTTATTTCTCATCAAATTGAGGCAGGAAATAGACATAACATAATGGAAGGCTTTTATCCAGTGGACTGAACCTGCCTATCTTTCTTGTTTGTTTCCAGATGTGGATCCACTGAACTCAGTGGAAATGCTGAATTCAGTGGATTTGCTCTTGATTTATATTGGTGTGATGGAAGGAGGCAATTTAAAGATGTGCAGAACAAAAATAAAGACAGCAATACAAGTGATTCAGAAGGGGTCGAAAGTCTCATTCTCTGCTTTGAACAGCAGATATAGAATTAAAAAAAAAAATGTTTGCTCCATGAAGATCTCAGAGATACTAAATTTTATCACTCCTTGCTTTTCTCAGCATTAGTGTCGCCACTTCTGTTTCATATTCTGTTTTCTTTGAGATGGCTGCAGTTATTAAAAGAGAAAAGACAATCAAGTTCAGTTCTATGAGTCTAGTCTCAGAAGTCAAAGGAATTGCATAGATTTACTGCAGGCAATTCTCTAGCCCATGCTAATTTCCTGGATTGGTATTCAGATAATTTGGTATTTTCCACCAGACTTTACAATTCAGTTAGGTCTCCATACTAAAAATAACTAAAGCTGCAGTTAAAATAATCAGTCTGCATCATTTGACTCATGCCATTTCCATCAATGACACTAATATATACCTCCAAACCAACATATCCCAAGGCATTTGTTTGACAGTACTTGTAGTAGGACTCACATTCTTCCAAATCCCTATTTTTAGTTGTTTTGGAATTTTTTTTAATGTTCTAGGTTACAACAAGGAAAATACATTAAAAACCAACCTTTTGCTTTGATGGTCATTATTGTGTACATGCGTTAGAGCTTGAAATTAAGAAGAGCTAGACTTTTTCCTCTCCCATAATAGTCCGCTTGCATTTGCCCAAATTACATTTCTGAAACACTGTGCTGAACATACTCTGGACTCTCACAGCTACATTTATACTAATAAATTAAAATGCCCAGAAACCTTTCTGGGTACTCCAACATGATCATACACACCGTTGAACTGTGACAATGTTCTACGCTGCTCTCGTGGCCCATTGCCAACTATTTTCCAAACAAATCCCAGGCACAGTTAGGCTATAAAACCCACTTTTTTCCCAAGGTGCTTATGGGCGTGCATGTGGTCACTCTGTGCCAGTTGGCTTCAGTCTCTGGGAGTGATGTTGACCATATTTCATTTATGGCTGGATCCTTTTCCTGGTGGGTCCCTAGACTGTATATATGAACATACCACCTGTTGCTCTGAATGCTTACAGACTGTTCATTTGACTTCAGGTCCATTCAGCAACAACAACAGAAAAATCTTCACTTTTCAAAAAGTAGGATCATAACTACCTAATTACTTTTTAAGCATTATAATATTTTTACTGCGACCACGTTTGTTCATCAGTTTAAAACATGATTAAGGTGAACGATATCAAAAGTCCATATTTAATATATGCTGATATGTATATATTTTAAATATTCATTTACTCATTTAGAGGCATATGTACCATGTATAGCTAGAGGAAGAGGAGAAAAAGCATTGTAAAATGGAGAACATATAACCCATCATATTTTATTGTGTTTATATGGAAAATAACAGGCAATTTGAACTGGATGTTATATTGGTAAATGATCCACTCATGACATAGTGTTTATCTAACTAGTCTCATTCCTTTCACTTCTAATTAGTACGATAATTACCATTATATATAGATCAGTCTAATTATCCATGCAGTTTAGGATTTTACTTGACAGTAGAAAATAGGCTTTTCAAGGACACTTCACAGCTGACAGTTATAGAATGTAAGACAAGAGGATGTCAGGCTGATGTTGGTCACCTGGGACATGTGGATCCATTTCTTTGCTATTGAAGGCAACCTTGTTTGGGTTTTTTTTTTTTGTGATCTCTGCATCACTGTCTTAAAACTGGTTAGGTATTTTTGTCCTCATTATGCCTTCTGTTCCTGAGCCTTACTCAGCTCAGAAATGGAAGCCCTGTATAAATAGAAGTGAACAATGACCATCTTGCTCCTGTAGTAGCATTATCCTGAGTGTAAACAACTCTTACTCTTCTGATACATTTGCGGGGAGCGGTAGTTTCTTGTGTGTTCTTTTTGCTAGGTGGAAAAAGCCTCTTCTGATCTCTGACCATTTAAATTTCCTCTTAATACCGCTTATCTCATGACTGATGTCTGTTTCTCAAACATGAAAATATCCAGTTCTTTGTCATTTCCATTAAACTGTTTATACTCGTTATCTTATTAAGATACTCTAGTGTAATATTGTCAAAGTAGTTTAACAGATAACAGCCCATTTTCTATGTAACTCAATGGCTGCCTCTACTGTAGGGTCCTTTCTTCCATCTGAAATATTTCATTGCCTCTTATGAAGTCCCCCAAGAGACAAACTGTTTCTCCAGTTCTGTAACTGCATGATCTAGTCATCCTGTAGAAATTATGCACAGGTATGACAGTGCTCAAAAAGACTTTTTCATTCCAACGTATTTCACAAATATCTTTTATGTCACAACTTTTCAACAGACAGAAATTGCAGATCATGTATGACCTTGCAGGTGCCCTCTATTGTCCTTGTCAATGTTTAGTTGTCATTTTTTGTTGCTATTTTTCATTAAAATTCTTAGCCCGTGCCAGAATCTGAGATCAGCCCTGTTCTAATTCAGGTGACATTTCTCTTCTAAATTTGATTGCACATACAGATGAAGAGTAAATTAAGGGAAGCGTGGAGATACTGACAACATAGAAAATCATTAGTTTCCCTGAAGCTAGACCAGCTTCAATGTCATTGGGATAAAATGAAAGCTGTATAATTTCAAGTGTATATACCCATGATCTATTTCAAATGGCAGTTTTTAGTCCAAGTTTTCTAGGAGAATATGAAACAGTACTTGTTTGGGGAAAAAAAAAAAAGATTATTTTTGCTTAATTTTATGTATTACTTATCAATCTAAAGAAAAAAATACCAGCAAGATGAAGAAGAAAAATAAAGCAACAGGAAATGTTATAATGAATTATAAAAAAAAAGAGTGCGACATATATTCTCTGAATATACTCTATAATAGTGATCTTTATCCATATGAGAAGTCTGCTGGATCTGTATCATACCATGACACAACAGTCCTGTACGGACTGTATTTAGGTTAGCTTGTTCCATGTCTCCTCTCTGGCAGAGGGTTTTTGACTAGGCTACATTCCAATGTGAGGTATTTTGGCCAGGGACTTCTATAATATTTTGCTTTTCCTCATCAGTGGAGAAGACTGTTGTCTCCTCAGGGGTATATTCTGACAGGTAGACTTGACCAAAAGAGAAATGGAATAAAAAGTACCTGAACTATACTTATGGGATAAATGGAGCAATGTTTCCCAATGACAGTATTTTGGCTTTTGGGTAATTTTCCATGGAATAATTTAACATTTACTTGGAGGGAGAGCCTACCATCCAGACAACTCTTGCTGATAATTTTCTGTGCCAAGACAAGGTCAATTTTGGTTAAGTTAAAGCCCATTCCTCTTCCTAAAACGCTTCCTTTTTACCAGAATTCCTTCCATTACCCAATATATGTACAACCTCTTGATTTTTACTTCTTACCCATTCAGAGATGTTTATAACTCTTATGTTACTTTATTGGTTTATGTAATGATTTACATAGATGCTTTTGATTTAGTTTCCCCCCCTTCTCTAAATTTCCATGGATCTCTTCTTTACCTTTTTCAGTCATCTGTACCTATATGCAAAAATTGTTGGGCCCTCCCTTATCAGTCATTCTTGGGCTGCATTTGTATTTCTCATCAGATAGAACATCTTCACCTCTGATTTTCATCCAGGGGGTCACCAAGCAGTGCAACTGGCTACTGTATACCCAGCAGTTAATGTTAAAAATATGCAAATGAATCCAATCAGACTGACCATTTATTCTGAGTGCCATAGTCATGCTCTTGCTTGTTTCTTTCATGTCATGAAAGCAGCTTCCTGAAATGGAGTAAAAGGCAGCCTGCTCTAAGGCTGGCTTGCTTCTATGACACTATGCTACTTCAAATATTTTCTCTCCATGGCTAGGTTGAAATATCTTTCATCTTTGCAACATCCTTCTCTTAGTTCTATTGATCTGTACCCTGTCCATTCATAAGTAATTTAAAAGTCTCTGTCCTCTAATGTCAAATGTCAGCAACCCCGTGTTCATCTCTCCACTCTCACACCCTGAAGTGAATGACTCATGGGTATATTCTCATAACAGCTTTTGAATGAACAAGGACAACTGGTAGTGTTAGCAAGATATCTAAATTGGAGCTGAAGGACCTACAAGAGGCTCAGGTATCAGAGTCCCTCTTCCTGTGACTTCACACTTCAAAGTCTTCCCTCCTTTCCTCCCTCAGCTGCTCACTTCTCCTCCCGCACTCTTCAAATGCTGCAGTCCTTCCAGAGGTCACCAAGACCTCCTGGCACAGAGCTCCAGTTTTCTAAAACTTCTTGTCCTAAAGCCTCCTCTACTGCAAAAGTCCCTTTATCACACAAATCCCTTTCTTCATACTTCCCAGATATCTCCCTTTTTCTTCACAGCTCCTCCCCAACATCTACAATTTGCCAGCCTTTTAACGTGACTTTAGCCTATTGACTAGAATGTGACAGCTTTGTCTTCTGATGAATGCTTGAAAGAAGGGTTAGGCAAACCAGGCCTGGAAAGCTCTGTAATCTTAGAGAAGCCATGTTGGGCAAGACAGTTGTCTTTCTTGCTTATAAATGTTGTCCTATGTTTATAGGCTGTTCAAGGGCAGCTTTTGGATGGAATAAGAAAACACGTTCAGATGTTTCTGCTTAGATTCCAGTGACTGCTTTTATATTTCATGGTTTCGTCTAGGGTTAGTTCCTTGCTCTTCCATGCAATGGAGAACTAAACTGTGGTGGGAGAGGGTAGGACTGAGGTATATTGAAACAAGTTCTGTACATGTATTTTTAAACATAAACCACTGCTGTTAATCCAGGTGCTTCCATGTTCAACATATTTCACCAAAACACATGCAAGATTTTACACGCAAATCAGCTTTAAAAAACACAGTAGGGAAATGTTCAGTACTCTTTAAGACTGATGTGATAATCCCTTCAGAGAATTAACTTCATTTTGTTATCTACACAAAATTCAAGAATGACCTGCTGATCATGAGCCAAGTGAATAAACAGTGCCCGACTTCCCAGTTGGCTTTTTTTCATAGCAAGTATTTCAATAGATAAAAAGATCTTTGTTATGATTAAAGATACATTATTCAGATGATGTTCAGGCAAATTCCAGCAGGATAAAACATAAAGAAAACCTGGTTGCACAGGTATTCCACAAACTCCTTTCAAATATTCAGATTCAAATCTTTCTGGATTAATATGCGCATAAGTGATGCTCTTACTCCAGGGAATCACATTGCTCATCTCATGTGGACGGGATCTCAAGACTACAGCTGTGTTTTTTCCTTTATTGCCCTTAATCATTAGTAAAAAGTCATCCTGAGACAGTGGGAAAACACAGAAATGTTAGTGCTTGTGGCCAAAATTGCTATCCTTTTTTGGACTGAAAATTTCTGTTTTTGTAATAAAAATGAAGTAAAGTGCTAAAACCTCCAGGTTTCTAATGCACAGAAATAAAGTACTTGATGAGATATACCAGGGAAAAAAAAAGTGGGTCAGCTTTGAACAGGTGTTTCTGTCTACTTTATAAATTAAATTCTGCTAAGCCATGAGGTAGACATGAATTTTCAGGAATTTCTTTGGAAACTACAGTATAAGACAAAAGGTTTTTTTTAAAGTAGACGAAACATCAAGCGAAACCAACATATCCAATTCATTACTGAAGAATGGCCTATTCATAGTCCTTAAACTCTCTTTCCCTTATGGTTTATATAGTACATTAATTTTTTCCCTTTTCATTCTTTTTCCCATATAGTTTCCCATAAATTTACTGATGCCCCCAGATTGTTAGCTTTTTTAACATTTATGTGGTTTTTTCCAAGGTACAGACTTTTCAAAGAGTTTTAATGACTTTGGCTAATTGGAAGATCTTATTTTCATTTCAAATTCCCGGACTGATTTATTTTCAAAGAATATAGATCAAATGTATGGATAACCCCAGTTATAATGGTGTTCAGTACAATAATAAGCATGAAAAGCAAGAAAATGAATTATGCAGGATTAGGTTAGCATTATTCAAGTGCTTAAAATCCATCTGATTGGTCCATGGAAGGAACTTTAAGTAAAGAATTGCCCTTTGATATAAATAGTTTCTTTAGACTCCAGGAGCAATCTGTTCATTGTAACAGATCTAAGTGGGAAATAGGTTTCCCGTCTTTGTTAATGTTAAAACAAAATTAAAAAGAAAGTTACTATTTCAAATTTCACAGAATCTTCTCATTCTTTTTCATGGGAAGACATACACACACACTTCCTCTCAAGTCAGTTGTTCAAGACATATGTAAGATCCATAAAAAAAGCAGTAAATACCTACACTGAGACAAGAAAAAAAGCAAACAGATGAGAAGAGAGCCGTATAAATTGATATGGAAAATACGTAAGTGGAATAAATTAAAATTTTGCATAGGATAAATAAAAATGTAAACATGAGGATGAAATAATGTTGAGAATAAAACAAATGAAACCTAACATCCAGTACTGAATAAATGATGACACAAGTCCTCAGTTGGTACAAACATGAGTAAAGCTCTTTAGTCATGGATGTAACACTAATTTCCAGCATCTCAGGCTCTTCCTTGAGCATGTTGAAACTGAAACATGCTGAAAACTTATATGTAGTGCTTCTTTCTGAGCGGAAGATTTTATTACAGAGGTAAGTTTTTTTTTTTAATTTCAGAGAGTAATTTTGACTTATAGTAGTGTGCCATCTGATTCTTTCAAAGGAAAAATCATTTTACTATCATCTCAACACTACTGAGTGCCCGCAAAATATGTATTTATAGCTCACTATTGCCCTCTTGTGGAAAGAAAAAAAACCCCAAATGTGCAACATAAACGTAAAATCCCAAATAAGAACTGATTACTTAAAACCCAGTTCAGAAGCCTCCCTTCGTCTTGTGCCTCAGCTAACAAGCAGTGTTTGTGGAGCTGGGTCCTATTCAGTACCAACAAGGGGGTTACCGTTTGGTTCTACTTTAACAGTTTTGCTCTTCGTGCATTATTAAAAGTCATTGTCTTTAAACAGTCTCCCATGACACTGGCCCCTGCAATGTTTAACTCTCCAGAGCATCAAGGAAGACTTCAACTCAGCATCAGAAAGTCTGTTCTAATAAGGTTGACATATCATCACCAGCAGATCTTTGAAAAATAAGTTCTGCTGCTGCTATGACATGTTCAGCAGCTCTAACAAGGGACTACAACTGATGTTAAGATTATCAGAGGCAAGGTTATTAGAAAAGCCAGGTAGAAAAAAAGAAGTGTTGAGCTATCACAGAATTAAACATAGAAATATATGTAATTGTCACCTGTGCATTAAGTGTATCTGACAAGACATACTTTGAAAATGTCACAACACTGTCCAGACTAAGTTTGCAATATCACTTTTTAAGATTATGCAGAAATATTTAAAATATTAGGATACGAAAATGCTGATCTTGCTCATGGTTCCTCCTGCTTTCTTGCTCATGTATGCCTCCTGGTAATGTGTCAAGGTCTTTATAGTTAAGATAGATAGGGCTGTATCTCTAGGACTCAGCCTATTGTGGTGCATGCTTTTCACATCACTTTCAATGCCATAGAAAGCCTCTCTAGATGGCTAATGAAAGGTGATGTGCTTTGCTGATTGTCTCTTACTCTCTTCTTTGTCTCTTTAAGTTTGGCCATTGCACAGTCAGATGTCACCATGCACTTAAGTCTTCTTGTGCTCCCTCTTTTCAGAGAGTGGATTCTTCATGTCTGGAGCTGCTGCTTGAGAAAAGAGCATTTCCTCATAAAGGTGACACAAAGCCAAGATTTATAGTTCGAGGGCTTTTTTTGTGGTCCAGGTACAAGTCTTTTCTAGGACTTCATATACTCTCTTTGGCAAATTATTCACAGTGGTCAAAGAAACTGGGCGAAGGAGGGTTTGTGTATTATTTAAGTCCCATCTTCAACCTTCAAGGTAGGACTTAAATGGTACGTGAATTTTGGGCTGCCCTTTTGCATGAGATAAATTTATTCTATCCTTTGGTTTCGATTTTCTATTGCTCACCAAAAGAGGTAATGGAGGGTCAGAGGTTTGGTACTGTGATTTCAGGTATCTTCTCTAGCTTCCAGAGGAATCTGCCCCTGGATGTAATATTATAAACAGGATTTTGGAGATTATGCCAGATCCCTTCTAACCACATGACAGTAACTCTGCTAGAAACACCCTCCCCTTTATGCTCCACTAGGTGCAGAGTACAGTATAAGGCTTTGCTCATTGTCCCAGGGATCAAACGCTCTGATGGTCAGACCCACACACATATCACTACAGCAGATTCAGCTGGGGGGGGATTTAATGGGCAACAAAAATGGAACTCCACACTATTATTTTAGATTGCCACTAGTCACAGACTAGCCGTGCACTGAAATTGGCCAAATATCCCACCATTTTAAAGCAAAAGAAACAGCCCTGTTGCTGTTGAGCAAGTTTAGTAAAACATAATAAATGCTTTTGCTTTGAAATTCAGTTCCTCTGTGCTGCAGCTCTATGCTATGTCTTCATGAAAGAAGTTCTGTAGTAACAGATACTGGTTACAATCACCCCACTGTCTCTCATTAATTTTTGGAAATGTTTAGAATTTTTTTTTTCTCAGGGGAAAAGGAATGCACATACTTTGAGAACAGACAGTTAATTTTTTGAAGAAAGATTAATTGGGAGTGCTTGAGAAGAATGAAGTGAGGTATGAAAAACCTGCCTCATGAAAACAAGATCAATCTCAAATCTTTACTCAAGAGAAGGATAAAACCAGCTTGGCCACTGTCCCCAGGTAGATATATGGGAACAGATTTTGGTTGGCAGGTGGCTATTTAATACAGTGGAAAAAGATGTAATGAAGTTCTATAGAGGGAAGCTGAAAGCAGGGATAAGGCGTATTCAGTCTAAAATAAAGAGGAGATTTCTGTCAGTTAAGGCGTCAGTAGTTAACACTTTGTCTCAGGGCATCATGGACTCTAACTTCTAATCCTCATGAGATAAATTTGACCAGGTGTTTCCATAACATTAATCAAAAGCTAGTAAAAATTTTCTAAACCTTCCACGGAGAATTTTATGCTTTCTCATCACTTTTGTGTACCTCTTTGGGTAGTTTCCTCCAGGAACATTATGAAAAGAGGTACTTTATTCTGTCTGTTAATCAGCTTTATACAACACTCATTTCTATCTCTAGTTGCTATGTTACTAATATTTAAACACAGAGAAAGAAAAACAGAAAATATAAGCATTATTGTACTGGTCAACTGACTATGTTGGATGTCATGGGACCCAGAATATTCCCTGACTATGGCCATGTCTCCAGGCGAAATGTAACACATTACCGAGTTTTGCAATCATCAGTGAAGGCTGGGAGCACTCCTTGTAGCTTGATCAACTCCTGTGCTATCCATAAGCATAAAGGACTACATTTCTTCCCTCTCACAGCTCCTGCTGAGACCCACAGCTCTTGGGCTTTCACAAAGGGCAATTTTCTCCTTAAAAAAGATTTTGTTTTGTGCTTGGACACTGGAGAAACTGGGCTCTATCTAACTCCCTCTTGCAAGCAGGTGACTAATTTGCAGCTCAAGCTACAAGAGGAATAGCCATGACTGTCATGCACATTGCATGCAGGGTAATTTCTATATGCATTTTCAAAGTCAGACTGACATCCTAACAGTATAAGCTTGGGTTAGAAAAACCAAACCAAACCAAACCTGTGAAATTTGGTTTTAATAATTACCCTTTGCTGCAACTATTTGTGCTATGTTCTTTTTCAAAAGATGATTACAGATGGAGATGTTTAGCACTGTAGCTGATTTCAAGCCTAATTATGCAGTGCAGTATGAATCCTCGAGGATTAGCTAGGGAGTATTGTGATTCTTTTTGAGGTTTTAAAGGGAAAAATACTGTAGCCAGTTATGCCATGCCGCTGTAAGGGTAACGCCTTTGGGAAGGGACCTATTGAGAGGATGCAGAGAGTCACATCTACTCTGTAAGAAAAAGGCTGGACAGGTCATCTGTGCAGGAAGGAGACTCCTGAAGCCTAAACTGTGCAATCACTGTACTCCCGTGTTTGCAGGTTCTGGCTGCTATTTCTTTCCATGCCCTATGACCACTGACAGCATCCAATTTGCTACTTATGATGTTGAAACACCTGACAAATATTTTACTTCTTTAAATGTGGAGGCTTTGTGGTAACACAGTTCATCATTTGCTGGTGAGAACTAGGAAGACCACTGAAAACAGCACTCTGTGTGGTTTCTAGAATGGCAAGACTCGAGACTAGTATTTGGTATTGGATCAAATTAGAAAGAAACAGGGTGTCCTTTTAGCACTCACTGAGGAGTAGCATACTGCTGGAGTCTGCAGAAAAGGCAGTTTTAGAAGTCCTGACATTTCTGGACTTAATCATCCTGTAGCAGTTTATTAGGAAGTGCCAGTATGAAGTGCTCGAAGTGCAAATATGATATAAAACCCACATCAGCATATTTTGATCACTTACTGTGTTAAAATTATATAATATTTAGGATTTAAAGGACCACATATCCCCCAGAGTTCTCATTTAATTCAGAACATGAATGAGGGAAAGGAGTAACTTTCACGTATCAGAAGTGAAATAGCTAGCTGAATACCAGATTTTAGTTTATCCATGATAGTCTCTGGTTATGGCATTTGGTGTAGCACTAATGACATCAACAAACCATGCCCTGTGGTCTTTGGAGACATATGCTGTCATCCTTCAGGCTGGATGGTATTTAACATTTTCCAATGGGTGATGCAGAACTGAAAATAAAAAGCACTACAGAAAGCATGCAGAAAGTAAAAAAAAATTTAAAAATATCAAGAAAAACCCTCTGCCAGTTTTATCCTTTATTCAGTAACCAAATGTAGGTAGAAGTAATATTCTGAGAAATGATTTTATCACCAGAGAAAAAACTCTGAGGAAATCTCTAATTACATTGCCACTATGATAATTCTCAAATACAATCAAAATGTAAATCACCACTTGATGTCACCATTGGTCTGTACCTGTGCAGCTCTTCAAGAAATCTTTCTCAGCATCACAAAGAAATTAAAAGTTCAATTAAAATATTTAGAGATCTATTTTGAAAGAATTCTCTATGAAGTTAAGGAATCACTATCTTTTTGTTGGTCTTATTCAGAACACTGGAAGAGCAAACTCATTGAACTTGGAGCATCATAAAGACCCTGTGAGTAGTCATTTGAAAATCTCTCTATTTTAATAAGGAAATTTACAATAACCAGCAGAATAAATCTGGTCATGACAGTATGACTTATAAATATTACTAACATCCAACTGCAGGATGACTAGTAAAGGAAGAGAATATATGAGCGGAAGAGAGAGTACATCTGGAAACAAGAAATGAAGAACTATAAGGGTTAATAAAGGTACAACAAAGATGTTTGCAATCTCTCCTGAAAAAGTTGGGATCCTGTTTCTCAATTTAGGCATAAAGAAAAATATTTTGGTTTCAGATTTCCATGACTTCTAACAAGCATGATGAAGTTGACTTGCAGCATGTTAATTCTAAACATCTGTTAATTTGTTTAGGGGTCTGAATAGGAACTTCACAGCTCAGGCTGAGGCGACATTTTGAAGGAACTTCACCATTTATAAAACCTTGCTTGCCATTAAAAGGTTGGCTTTTGTTAGTAGTTACCACACTGTGAAACTAGAATTGTGTCTAAACTGAGTGGAACATGTGAACTGTGAAATCCTTAATCTGGACAATACCGTAGGTAATGAGAACACTGCATACAGGAGACCAAGTAGAACTCAGTGGGGTTGAACTTTCCAGCAGCTTGAAACACCAGAATGCAAGATACAGCTCACCCTTGGCATGAGTTTTATCAGTTCTTTATGTATACACTTATGACATGAATTCTCTTATTGACACTTTTCCTGAACTTTTAAACCACTTAATTATTTTGCTGATAAGCTAGGCATACTCTAAGACTCCCTGGACCAGTCGAACCATGTGTTCAGTTAATATAATACATCCTTATTGCTCTATTTGGATGCTTAGCAGGCTGCACATTCTCCTCTATAAAACACTGCAGATGGCTTGTATAGACCCATACATCAAGAGGTCTATACAAGCATCATTTTAATGCATGAATTATACCAGGCTATATAATAAAAATAGTAATTCTAGACTTCCAGTCCATTTTCTATCATAGTAGTCATAGGCTAAGGCCACTCATTGCTTCATTTGTACACTTGCAATCACTACAGTGATGCTTTTTCAGGTCTGGATAGCAATGACTTCGCTCATGGAGTGGGAAGATGTTTTCCAGGGAGGTTCCCAGGCAAATCTAGTACTGGGTGCCTGCTGAATATGTGAAATTTGCTCTGAATTAAATGGAAATTGGAAGTGCTCAGGAATTACTAGTATTTGTCCTTTTGCAATGCTGAACAAATAAGCTAATTCTATCCAATTTCAAGCTCCTTTCAGCATAATACTTTCCAAATTGCAGCTCAGAGTTTATCACTTGGCTCTCATTTCAATAAAGAGAGGCTAAAAAACCGAAATGGGCAGGGGGCAGTAGGAATAAATTTAGTGAGAAAGCAAAAATAGAAAAATGAAGTAGAGAGTAAAAAGCAAATTCAAAGACAATTTGAAAACAGACCTGGCATAAAAATGAAATAAATATACAGTATAACACATGCACATGTCATATAGTACAGAGGACACACATAAACTGTCCCTTTGGTTAAGAAGTTAAATGGTTTTTTTTTAGTTCTAAGTAAAATATGGTATGTCAATACATTGGCTTGTCTTTGATAAAAGAAATAAACGATACTTTCAAAAAGAAAAGAAAACCCAGACTTTTTTATTATATAACAAAACATAATTCATGCATTAAATTAATAACATTACTGTATTCTAAATAGTTTTATAAACTCAGAAAAATTACATGTTTATAAACCATCAGACTCGATACCTTTACATATATTTTTTTCCTGCATTTTTGTCATGCCCTTACTTGGCATGATGTCATAGTATAGCAGAACAGGCCCAGTAATTTGGATAAACAAATCTGGAGTTTGGGAAGCAGTATCACAAAGACATTATATACTCACTTTTTTTTACATTGTCCCCTTGCAATGTTAACCCCCCCCGATTGTTAGACACTTACCTTCAGTGTGTGTCTCTTGCTCTATGTAGATACACGTACATTTATGTATGGGTGCATGTATGTATGTTTATGTGTATATATACACATAGACAGAGCTTTGGTAGTCACAGGGGCAAAGTTGCAATTCTTGTTTTTCTTTTTTTTTAACAGATTTTGCATTTACTGATAATTCTTTAGCAGGGTCAGCCAGGCAGAAGTTTATGTCTTTTTGTCTGTGCAATAAAACTGTATTGTGGGGAATCTGAACATTTATGACTTAAAGAAAACAGTTCTTCAGTAGTGAATAGGAAACATGAAGAACAACGTGAGGTTTGAACTAAGATTTTCCATTGTCGGCTGCTTCAGCAAACATGTCATTGTGAACTGGAGAGTTATTGACTGGGATGAGCACCCTCAGGATGGGTGTTTTTCATTGGGGATGAATCCAGTGCATCAGGGAAGCTTCCAAAGGACTCATGCCCCAAGCATCAGGTGTGCCTATGTCTAAAACTGTCACCCAGAAAACCTAAGCTTCTCCATTTGTACAGTAAAAATATATAACGTACACAAGGTGAATGCAGTATCACTCTATTTGCACTCTGAGTTGTCTGAAAGCTGCATAACCTCTTTCAGGTGGCACCAAGGCCACACAAATATTAGCTCACCTAATATATCCTTCCTCTCACAAGTGAGTTAATGGATAGATGGAAGAGGAAGTGGGGAAATTGTTCCTTACTTTCAGTGTCCTGTTACACTGCAAAGGCATATACGTGAGTGATTTTGTAGCTCTACCACTCTAAGTAGTAGATTTTGTTTGCTGCTGATGCTTCCAAATGGATTCGATACTTTCCACTTCCACAGATATCGTTGACTTCAGTTCATACTACAGGGCAAGGTACACAACTATAACAGAGTCATCATCACAGAGCTGGACTGCAACTCAGATTATTCTTTTTCTAGCTATTATCATTGTATTTATTTTTCAAATGAAAATTCTGATGGCATCATTAAAATGAAGAGCAAAGCCAAGGGAACTGCACTACTTACTCACTTATTCATGTGAATCTAACACAGAATCTGCTTTGTCATGGTACATGCTTATTTGCCTTCTGTGAAGAGTCAGAAAACCAAATTTTACTTATACAAATGTTTGGGAAAAGCCAGTGTTAGTTCCTAGAGGTGTATAGAGAAAGGAAAAAAACCTCTTTTCTGGAGAATTTAAAAATTTTGAAATCTGCTTTCATTCCAGTTGAGGACAAGGAATGACCCAGCTCTTCTGATTTGCAGGCAGTCTGTATGAGCCTTCCACTCGCAGCAGACCTGTATGTGTTCCTGGAAATAAATCAGGCCACAGAAGCATTTCAATTCATCTTTGTCAGAGATTTATTGCCACCACAGCAATAAGTTACAGAACAGTAAGGACATGCACCCAGTATGCTAAAGGCAGAGAGCCCACGTGCCTAAATGCCACGCCTAACTCTCGTGAAGAAGTGATGTGCTGACCCAGGCAAATCTCAGGCCCCACACCAACTTGAGTGGATCGACTACGCTATACGATACAAGTTGTTCTTCAGGGTCCTGTTGATTAAGTACAGGAGTAGAGCTGGTTCCTGAAAATTTAGATCATTTTGTGAAATACCAAGTCAAGCAGGTAAATCATAAAAAATACAGATTGTTGCTATAGGCTCAGATCTTTTCATGAAATCCCATGACAAACAAGTGATTTGTCGGATGCAGGACTGATTGACACACTGCAGCTTACCATGTATTTAAAGAATAACAGAGTTGGGTAGGTAACACATCTGACATAAAATGGAAATGCCAGAGGGCTGGGATGTCAAAAGCATTCCGGATTCTACTCTCTAGTGAGAAAAAGCATAAAATGTTGTCCTGAACAAAACCTGTGAATGAACATGGAAAGGAGCAAACCAAGGATTGTCAGTCCATTCCTGTGTTCTTAGAACAATATTCTTAGTTCTTCAGGACATATTAGAAAGGTCCGTACAATGTGATTATTAACTGCAACCACAGTTATCTTGTTCAGAACATTTTACCAACCCTGTGTGAGAATATTTAATGTGTATAGGTATGAGGAAGGATATTTGACAGAAGTTGGCTGAAAGGAAGAAAGACGACGTGATTACCATACAGCTGCCAGTAAGGACGCTAATGATAAGTGAAAATGAATGACTCGGCTTCTGTGGAACCTTGAGCAGCAAGACATTTTCTATATACTTCAAAACACAAGGGAAGGCTTTAAATGTTCTGGATAGACTTGATCAATAAATCCAGTCTAAAAAGAATCTGACATCCAATGGTCACGTACCCTGTCAGGCATGCCAACAGCAAAATGAAAACCATTGATTTGTTTGTCATCAGGCTTTGCCAGCTAGCAAATTTTTCTGAGTGTTAGATGCACACAGATGACATTATACAGGGACCAAATAACTGAAAAGTGCATTTCAACAGGGGACAATTTCTGTGAACAGGAAATGTCAGAGAATTCTCAGTGTACCACATGGGACACAATGCCATGTGTCTTTTTTTTCTGTAGAGCATCCTTCAGAAATTAAGAGGAAGAAAATAATGTAAATCACTTGCGGCTGGATACAGGACTATCTGAAGTGATGCAAATATTTTCACTGACTTTAAGGAGAGTTACATTTAACCTTTAATAGAGATTTTAATTACTGACAAACACTGTTCTGTCTTATCAGGGCAACTTTAGACATGCCTTTACATGAACATCCCCAAGTGAACATGCTGAGTATTTGAAGAATTTTTCTATTAGGAGGAGATAACTTTTACAGTCCTAGTACTTCAGTAGAAAGGACTCTATGGGATATGAAATACTCAGCATTTTTAATAAAGCTCAGTGCATCGTTGTTAGAGGTGGTAGTTCATTTAGACCTCAAACTCTGTGTTTGCACTGCTTAAGGTAGTTTTACATTTATCCATGCTAATTTTTTTTTCTCTGCCAGATAACTGTCATATCTACATGCTTCATAAAGGAACAACTTATAAGCAGCAGTTCTTTCATGTCTGATGACCTGAAAACAGGGTTTCCTAACATGTGGCATTAGCTTTCTTTATATGACATTGGTCTGTCATAACCATACAATGTATTTATCCATTCAGGCCCAGGCCAATAAACTGTATTTGCAGAAAGCTTTCACAAGTGCTTCTGAGATATCACTATTTCCTTTACTCCTGTTATACATACACTCTGCATTAGAAGATCTTTGCCTTGAATCTAATCTCTGCAAAGCAACCTAGCAGCAGTGATATTACTTAGTGGTGTAGTAATTAACTAAGATTTTAGGAGTTACTGTTCTGGGAAAGTGTTGTTCCTGACTACTTATCAGCTAGTAAAGCCTTTTTGGGGGCAGAAACAGATAGAGGCTACTTCTGGCATAAATATGACAACTGATGAAGGAAAGGACTGTGATATTGGCTGACATAGAAGAGGACAATGTGAAGGGATCTCTCCTTTATGAAAATGATGATGTTGGTGTTCTTTTTGCTCTCTTGGTCTCTCTTTTTTTCCAGGAGGTCTTTCCTTTAGCTTTGAACTAGGCATGAACTATGTAGGAATAAAGCATATTTTCCTTTGGATCAGAATGCTATAACAGTTAGTGGAAGGAAAATGCAGAATAGAGAAGACAGGTGAAATTTCTGTCTCTTAAAAATAATTGGTCTTCAGGAGAAGAATCTTTGTGAGCATCAAAAGGTGAAGGTATTGTAACTAATGGCAGGGAAGTAAATAGTGCTGTGAATAGGAGCAGAGTCTGGAAGAGCACTTATGGGTAAAGAGCTAAGGTTGTTGCTGTTATAACTAAGCTGCTGATGAACAAGGTCAGTCTACCCCTATGTGTAATAAGGTAGGGAAGGTTTCCTGCATCTTTTACTTTTGTTTTTCCTTTTAGTAACTTCAGAAACATAATGACAACCATACTTAAAAAAAAATCTAATTAGTCTTATAGGTAAATACAGAAAAACCTTTTCAAAGTTAAATGTTAATGTTAATGCAACATGAAACAGACAGTCTGGATACTGGATTTCCCTCCTGCTTCATTATATCCAGCTACGTCTTAAATACTATTCTATAGTGTTTCCTTCTCTGATCTTAATAGTGTTTGATTGTAATTCTTAACAAGTATATTTTGTAGAATTTTGTTGATTTTTATCAACAAGAGAAACCAGTATATCTGCTAAACTGAACTTCTACGTAAAACAGCCCGACATCTGAAGACAGAAATACTGCTATCACTTCCATTCTCCCTGTGAAGCTAGAGGACTATCTTTGGTGTCAGAGGAGAGACTTCAAAACACACAGAACTGGATTCCTAGACTAACTGTTAATTACATTTCACTGGAATATTCTTCCTGCCCCTCATTTCAAGCTTAATATCAGTTTCACGCATTTGAATCTCCTTACTTCTTGATTTGCAAAATCTAAATAGATCTTGCAACTTTTTTATGTACCTTTTGGATTTTGTTGAGATTGTTACAATGAGGACAGGAGACTGTGACCGTATATCCTATTAATGATCTTTATGATGTCTTCTGTATTACATCCATGATGTATACATAACGTGTCCATACAACCTGTGCTTGATCAGCCAACACTTTGAATCTTGTTTGAGTGTCAGCACTACAAAACTGTAATATTAAACATAGACTAAATGTAAATATGGAAACCAGACTCCCAATTTCCTGTGGTTGCTATTAAATACCTTTAAAATTAACCATGAATTTAAAACCCGTTTGTTTCTATGATCATGAAAACTTGCAATTGATACCTGAGATTCAAATGGAGTACTGAAATACTTTTCTGCTTTGGTTTCAGTTCAGCTGAATTTCAGCATCTGGTGTACAGTTATTTGTGTTAACATTATATTTCAAGTCCCAAACTTTAATTCTTTTTTAAAATCAAGTACATTCTAATAATGGCATAGAAAAGGATGAAATTGAGCAACTAACACTATCCTTCCTCATTGTGTGGGATTCTAAAATAAATATAAGAATGGCACTTATTCTATAATACTTGCAAGAAATGGTATGACACCAAGAGCAGTAATTAGAAAGAGGTGGTGTAGAAGTCACGTCAAGATGAGTGGACCATATTCAGAATAAATATGGAAGAATAAAATATGTTATAGAAAAAAGGAATCCAGCAAAGCACGATAGGAACTTGTTAAGGGAAAATTGCTTGAGGGGTCTAAATAATGAGAAGAGGTAAAATCCAATACTAGTATAGTGCATGGTCTTGTTACACTGTCTTTTACATTCTTTAGAAACCAATGACTGTACTTTCTCGAAGTGGATCAATCACCCCCAAGGCAACCTATTGTACATGAAGAAAACCATTCAGTGAGAAGCTGCAGTAGGCATATAGACTATCCTTTTCTATGCTAATCATTTTAATTGGACTATATATTTTCCTCAATATTGCATTTTCCCTCTGACTTTCCATTGCATTTACATTTTATTCATTATTTCTCAAACATCATTAGTAGGGTAAGAAATTTTCTGAAGATGTGATTAGGCATAACTTCAGAGATAAAATGTCCATTTTGTTTTCCTAAGGATTGTAAGTAGGTCAGCTCTGTAAACGAGCAAGCTTGGCAAAGTAAACTTTGCTATGGCAAGGCTGTGTTTTCCTTAGTCCCTGAAATATCATTATCTCATCAGGACAGTTAGGAATGCTGAACTGGAGCTGATGAATTGGGAGTGCTATGTGCTGCTTGCTAATGTCTTTGGTGTTTCAGCAAGGAATCTGTCAACAGTGGGGTCAGAAGCAGATACTGTAATGGAAAAAGCCCTAATATTTCCTCACTCAAGGTCATCTTAAGGAAATCAATTACAGCTCTGAGCATTAACACCGAAGCATTTAAATACATTTTCTATGGGAGTTGGGAAACCCTTTGCCCTCTTCAGTTTGTGAATGATCAGATTTAGGATCTGGACTTCTAGCTTGTAAGACATTGCAGTCAAACAACTCATTTTTTACTTTACTGAACTATGGTAAATTCCTTTAATCTTTCACCACAGTTGGATTTTTCATTAGGAAATGATGCTATATTTGGTTTAACTGAAAATAATATTCTGATGTGCCTGTGGTGAGAACAGTAATTACACAAAATTGTTCCTTTTGTTTAAAAGGTCTGTGGTTCTGTGCTGTATCATGTAATGCTGAAACAATTGTATTGAAAGTCACTGTATTGCTGGTTTTCTTGCTCTGCCTACTTTATCTCTTTATGCTGAAAAGATAAAGGAAGAAAAACTATCTAAATTTTAAGCAGATTATGCATTTCTTCAGATCTGTTGAAATTCAGATGGAGCCTTCTAATTCACATTAATTGCATCGATTAAAACACTTAGAAGGATCACAAATCATTAGCTACATGTACCAGACTACTCAAAATATTTCTAAGTAATGCAGATCAGCACATCCTTAGTCAAAATGTCAAGAAAAATACCAAAACTGATGTACTGAAAACAATTCTTACAAAAAACTCTTGCATAATAAATCACATCTAGTCTACAATAAAATCATTAACCACTGTTCTGTTCCTCTGCTCTGAAGTGTAAATCACCCATAATGCTGACTTATTTTAAGTCAGTTTGCATATAAAGTGGAAAAAAAGATTTAGTGAAAGTCTATTGAGAATGAAAATAAACTCCTATCTATATCATTACTCATTTGATAGAATGCATATATGTTGCAAGACTACATAAAATGTAAAACCAAGGAGATAGATCTGTCCAGGAATGACTTATTATGATCTGCTTCTTATTTTATGTACATACTAAAATATAAGCTTTGCAAAACTCCTTGTTTTAAGATAATATTGAAAGTATGTAATTTCTTCACTGAAAGAAAACATAGCTTTCATTTAGCCTGACAATGTTGGCTTAGGAATATGGAATATTAGTTTCAGTAAGAATGCATTGGTTTCACTGTAAAATAAGGTTTCTTTGGTATCAGCCCTGGAGAAACATATTGGTTTCAGCTAAAATGTATTGCCATGCTTTCACTAAAACATACAGACATTATAAAAGTGTATATTGGTTTCAGTAAAAATGTATTCTTTCCAATGGATTCATGAGGCTTTCAGCAAGAATATATTGATTTCATTAAAATGTGCTGCTTGAGATAAACAAAAATTCAGTTAAAATGCATTGGTTTCTGTTAAAGCTCATTGACTGAAGTGAAGAACATTACACACTGGTTTTGGGCAGCCTTAGGGTTTTTTAAACAGTGAGTAGAGAAGTACGTATCAGTAATTGTGAAGGTAATTGAAAACAAAGTCTCTTCTGTAACATCTAAAGATATAAATATGCCAAATAAATTAGATTTTTATATCTCTATTCCATTTGCATCTGTTGCTAAGAACAGAGATAAATATTCATACAGAAAATGTATGACATTCTTCATTCTGATGAATACCCTTCTAATCAGGTGTGGGGTGTAGGCTGTAATATTTTTTAACCTGTTTAGTAATCATTTGTTTTCACACAACCAGTTTTTTACCAGTTTGCTTTACATTAAGTTCGGCATTTTCCAGCTTCATTGACAACAGGCTCTTTCTGCCTTTTCAGCATTGCCAGGCATTCAATGACAATGACATTTACATATATTAGGAAGCTCTGCTATTGCCAGTCTACTAAATTAGTAACAATATATTTGATTACTGTGACATATTTTTTTTTGAGACGGGTTGTACTTTTCAATATTTTTTAGTAACTTTACATTTTGCTTCCACTCATTTTGTACAGAAATGATCCCACTGACTTGATGAAACTATGAAATATGCCTGAATATAACTAAACAACCTTGTTACACACAGGAGACTGCTGTCCAGCTTTGGAGCATTATCCTTTCCCTACACAGATGTAGAACTTACATGCAAAATGTGTATAAGTATACTTGAAGTGTAAATAAAATGAATAAAGTTTCAGCTACTCAAAATTACGTCTGTAATTCAACAGAATAAAGTAGGAATGACCATACTGGGCTGAACGACTAATCTACCCTGTATGAGTCCTGCCTCCAAAGGCAGGCAGTGACAAATGCCTGGACACTGCTAGACCAGTCCCCAACAAGTCATGGATAAGAGACTTCCTGAGAAGATGATGATGTTCTTCTTTTGATGTTTCTTTGTGGATTTTCCTCATCATTTTGTACAACTTCTGCTGTAAAAACTGCACTCACAGCACCCAGTGGCAAGGAGTTCCACGGATGATCTCCACCCCATGCAAAGAAGTGTCTTCTTTTTTGGATGTTGGCTTGAACTTGCTGCTTGTGGTTTTCACTTTTTGCTCGTGTCCTGCGCTGGAAAAGATAACAAATAATAATTATCTTTTTTCCCTGCTACTTACAGTTTTGCAGATCCCTGCCCCATATGGCTTTAGCTGTCCTTTTTCTAGGAAGAAGAGACCTATTTTTTTCAGTCATTCCTCATATGAAAGCTGTTTCATACCTCTGATTTTACTTGTTGCTCTGCATTTTTTGGTTCTGCTACATCATTTTTAGTGATGTGAGGACCAGAACTGCACATTGCACTCAAAATTCATTGGCAACATAGGTTTGTCTAGTATCTTAGAAAATTGCCTTTCATTTTTTTCTTATGTAAGTCCAGACTCATGCCTCTTGGAAAGAGATGAACCATCCTTTCAGTTTTCCAAATGTATTTTATTTTCAAATCCTTTCTCTCACACTGCTTCATAATGCTGTAATACTACTGTAAACATTTAGATTTTAGGTATCTCTTTTCATCTCTCTTGGTGGAGCCAGACAAATAAAATCTCATGCTGTGGTAAAAAAGTTTCAGCTGCATCTCTGAAAGATAATAGTTTTTGTCCTGTTCAAATCTGCTGTAGCAATATGATGGAGCTGATCGTTTCACAAATCAATTCAGTTTATCAACACTTTTATGCATTGCTCTGATGTCAAGTGTCAGCAACCCACTCTGTAAGAAAGAGTATTTTGCCAGCCTTCTCAAAAGAAAGAGTCAATACTTGCTGCTCTTAATTCCCAGAACCCTGGTTTGGTACAAAGCTTTTGGAGACTGGAAAGCGCAATATATAACTTGCAAGAGGAAAATACTATACACGTGGATGATGCCAGAAGAGATTTCCCATGTGTGGGATCACGTGGGATACGTGAAGACAGACTGAATTGACTGAATTGACAATATGAACATTATCAGCAGCAGAGCAAAAACAGTGCCAGGAAAGGGCAGTGCTGAAGGGTGTAATTTCAAGCTTGGTTACTGACCGTCACTGTACCCCTTGCTTACTATGCCATCAGCTGTGCAGGGATCATCCCAGTGATAAGCAATTCACATTGCAAGTTTCACAAAAGCTTAGCTGCTGTCAGTGTTGACCTGCACAACTCTATGCTCCATTGTCTTTGTGATTATTTTATCTATTGATAAAATGTATTCATTATTATTTATTAATATATTATTTATATGTTGATCTAAACTGTTGTAATCTAATTACTTGTGGCTAAGCAACAAGCTACATCTTGTTGTAATACCAAGGCATACCTCTCTCTTTGTTTAAGGAAGTTAAAGCTTTCACCAGAACCTGGAGTTTTTCCCTATAAACAAAAGATGACACTCCAGTGCTTTATCGACTGGTCAGCTGAGCTGAAATTAAAACTGAAGTACAGAAATACACACAAGATACTTTCCCCATAAAAGCTACTTTTGCCAGGCTGATTAGCCCTCATTCCCGAATCTTTCTTAAAGTAATAGTCAGCCCACCTTGCCGATCAACCCAGAATGAATATTTCCTAGGCCATCAGATATACTAAAGCTCTGACTCAGAGCAGCTTTCATTTACCAAAGTGTTCAAGTATATTTACAATTCGACTTTGAATGATACTACCCTTGCACTAGAACTTTGCTGTTTTCCTAAGAACTAAATGTCCTTAGACATTTTTTACTCTGCTTCTTATTATTGAAGGGTATATAACACCAAATCAACATGAGGATCTCCAAAATTGTTTGCATGGTGAGTGTTCATACAATTAGCGTAGCAGTGTCAGTGCTTGATACTATCTCTCTGTAGATGTCTTTGAAACTAAAATTTCTATTTTACTGAGGTGAAATCATTATCAACTGTAAAACGGTGCACTAAAATTGATAGAAGCAGTGGCTCCCAAAATAAGTTTAGATAAAGCAAGTTGTAATCAAATCCACTTTTGTCTCCACAAAATTTTAAGCTGCATGCTTTAAGACATTGTTTGTATGTTGTTTCATTACTTAGAAAGTTCACAGCTCTGTTTTTGTTGGTAGGATCTAAAGAATATACAACTTGGAGGAAGGGACTGGAAATTGAAAGTAAAATTTAGCAACCAAAATGATACCTTGTTCATGTTATTTTATGAAAGTCCTTCAGCAAGTACACATAGTTGCTGGACAAGTGGAAGCATGGGAGCAACTTAAAATATCAAGTTCATTCAATTCTACAATTGTTTTTAAACATGAACTAGTTTGACATTTTTTAATTAGTTGTGCAATCTCCTAGAAGAAAAAAACCAGAAGATCTAAACAGCTGGTGGGCAGCTCAGTGGGGTGTAGCATTTGTAAACTAAGACATACAAAGAAAGGATAGAAGATGAAATATAGCAATATATTCTTTCCTTGAACGGTGCTTTCAGTTTTCAGCATCCCAGCAAAATGGTCTTGTAGAAATAGGGAGATTCAATAATAATCTTTAAACGACTAGAGGAAAAGGAATTCTTCAGAGAAAAAAAAGGATTAAACAGATACAGTAATTGAATAAAAGAAGCTGGAAAAAAGACAGAAGTTTAGAAGAGTAGGAGACACATTAAGGGTAGCCAGTCATGCATATTATATACCTCTTTGCTAACAATAAAAAATACAGTCAACCAAATTAAGGGAAACCTTTTCTTTTTTTTTAAAAAGCTCATTCTGGAAAATACACTTAATGAATCACAGTTAATCTTGTCAAATTCTGTGCCCTGAGACATGCTGAAGGAAATAGCATTGCATGACTCAAATCATAGGTATCAATAGAGCAAGCATGAACACAAATTTCCTTTTCACTACTTATGCAAGGCTATAAGCAGGAAGGGCTTCCTGTCCCGTGGTCTAGGGCCAACCACATCACCAACTGAAGAAGAGGGTTTCCTCTCGTGGCATAGGCTCTCACAAAGGGTCAACTGCACAACATGTTTGCCCCTCTCTTTCTCCCCTACCGTGTGAAGCTTTCATATGACCGCTGCTGTGCACAAAGACACTGCAGTAGAAGTTCATAGATAAGCCTAGCACAGAATTTTCCTGTTCTTGCTGATTTTTATCAAAGAAAAATAAGAGCACACAGATGTAAAAGAGCTTTATTATTAATTTTTAAAATATTCCCCAGAGGGGCAAGCTCTGTGTGCAGAACCTCACAGCAGAGAAATAAAAACAAGCTGAAACTTCACAGGGACATTAGGTGTCTTTAGCCTTGGAGAAAGCATGAAGTCCAGTTGTGGGGCACTGGGAGAAAAATCAAGCAAAAGTCACTTTGCTTAGTACAGTGACGTATGGGAAAAATGAACTCTATGTGCCAGAAAAGAGTTTTGCATTCTAATGGCACATACTGAGGGATAAGAAAAGTATGATAGAAAAGAGAATAATAATAATAATGTTAATAATAAATATAACAACAACAACAACAACAATAATAATGCTTACAGGCCCTTAAAAATACAAACAAAACCCCCTTTGTTAAGTGAGGAGCTGCAGTGAAGAGGGATTTTATTTCTTTATTGAATGATCACAGATTCTTTGTATTTACTGTAAGTGGTCTACTTATATTTCTCCCTGGCTACATTTAAACTTTTCCTTGTCTAGAGTCTTTGGACAGCTTTTATCTGAAGAAGTAAAACAGAATAACCTTTCTCCTGCTGAGGGAATTCCTATACAGCAGTGAAATCATTAACCAGAATGCACTGTTACTCATTTCACACCTGGATGTCTTAAACGGAGGATGAATTAATTCATGTTTCCGCATCAACTTCTCCTGATACTTACATTTCAATGCTGCAAAAATATGAAGACTGAATACATTTACAGCCTCTATTATTCATTGGATGAATGACATATATTTGCCTCAGTGTGGTGGGTTGACCGTAGCTGGAGGCCAGGTGCCCACCAAAGCCGCTCTGTCACTGCCCTCCTCAGCTGGACAGGGGAGAGAAAATGTAATGAAAGGCTCATAGGTTGAGATAAGGACAGGGGGAGATCATTCAGTAATTACTGTCATGGGCAAAACAGACTCGACTTGGGGAAAATTAATTTATTACCAATCATCCAGAGTAGGGTAATGAGAAATAAAACCTAATTCTTAAAACACCTTCCCCCCACCCCTCCCTCCTTCCCAGCTCAACTCCACTCCTGGTTTTCTCTCCCTCCTCCCCTCCAGCAGCGCAGGGGGATGGCAAATGGGGGCTGGGGTCAGTTCGCCATATGTTGTCTTTACTGCTCCTTCCTCCTCAGGGGGAGGACTCCTCACTCGTCCCCTGCTCCAGCGTTGGGTCCCTCCCATGGGAGACAGTCCTCCATGAACTTCTCCAAGGCGGGTCCTTCCCACGGGCTGCAGTTCTTCATGAACTGTTCCCGTGTGGGTCCCTTCCATGGGCTGCAGTCCTTCAGGCACAGACTGCTCCAGTGTGGGTCCCCCACGGGGTCACAAGTCCTGCCAGAAAATCTGCTCCAGCATGGACTCCTCTCTCCACGGAGCCACAGGTCCTGCCAGGAGCCTGCTCCAGCGCGGGGTTCCCACGGGGTCACAGCCTCCTTCGGGCACCCACCTGCTCCAGTGTGGGGTCCTGCCTGGGCTGCAGGTGGATATCTGCTCCACCGTGGAGCTCCATGGACTGCAGGGGGACAGCCTGCCTCACCATGGTCTTCCCCAGGGGCTGCAGGGGAATCTCTTCTCTGGTGCCTGGAGCATGTCCTCCCCTCCTTCTTCACTGACCTTGGTGTCTGCAGGGCTGTTTCTTTCACATGTTCTCACTCCTCTCTCCTGGCTGCTGTTCCACAGCGGTCCCGTCCCATCCCCCCCCTTCCCCTTCTTAAACCTCTTCTCGCAGAGGCTCTACCACTGTCGCTGATGGGCTCAGCCTTGGCCAGTGATGGGTCCGACTTGGAGCCAGCTGGCATTGGCTCTGTTGGGCATGGCGGAAGCTTCTGGCAGCTTCTCACAGAAGGCACCACCCCTGTAGCCCCCTCCGCTACCAAAAGCTTGCCACACAGACCCAATACACTCAGAAAAAAATAGTCTGAATTACAATTCCACTCTCTTAAATATCTCTCCCACAAGCCCCTAGACAGCGTTTCAAATTCTAGCAATTCATCTGAAAGAACAATTGCTTACTTGGATAAACTGTGGTAGACGACTGGTCTCTGTAGTATTCAGGCAAAAAAGGCATAAACAAGTTAAGAATGCCAGATAGTATTTATTGGAAAGTAAATATTACTTGCATTTTTTTCCACTGAAAAAGAAGATGTTGTACTATTTTATGTTAAAAAGTTTTTTTGGTGATTGTTGTTTCTCATGAAATAGTAAATCATATTATATATGGTATGATTTTTTCATCTAAAACACTACTCACATTGTAATATTATGAACAGCACATTTTAGCAAAGTTTTTGATACTGTTTCTCACAGTGTCCTTCTGAACAAAACGCCCAGCCTACAGCTAGACATGTACACAATATGTCTGGTGAACAGCTGGCAGAAGGGTCAGGCTCAAAGAGTTGTAGTAAGTGGGGTAACATCTGGCTGGTGGTCAGTCACTAGTGGTATTCCCCAGGTCTCAATCTGAGGGCTGGTTCTCTTCAATGTTTTTATTAGTGACCTGGCCACAGGAGTTAGGTCATACTAAGCAAGTTTGCTGATGATACTAAATTAGGAGGGCTCCTTGATTGCCTGGAGGGTAGAGAGGCTTTACAGAGACATCTTGACAGATTGGAGCACTGGGCAATTACCAACCATGGGAAATTTAACAAGGACAAATGTTGAATTCTGCACCTGGGATGGTGTAATCCAGTGGATGTATGTATAGAATGGGGGACAAGATGCTTCAGTGCAGCCCTGCAGAAAGGGATCCAGGGGGTTTGGTTGATGGTAAGTTCAATGTGAGTCAACAATGTGCCCTGGCAGCCAAAAGGGCCAGCCCTAACTGGGGGTGCATTAAGCACAGTATAGCTAATGATGGTCAAAAGAAGTGATTGTCCTGAGTGATACTCAGCATGGGTGCATCCTCACCTCAAGTACTGTGTGCCATTTAGGGCTTCACAATATAGGAAGGATATAGAAATACTAGAATATGTCCAAAGGAGGGCAACAGAAGTGGTGAAAGGACTAGAGGGCAAGACTTATTTGGAGTGGCTGAGGGTACTTGGTTTATTCAGCCTAGAAAAGAGGAGACTGAGAGGTGACCTTATTCCTGTCCACAACTTCCACATGAGGGGGAGCAGAAAGGGAGGTGCTGATCTCTTCTCTCTGGTGTCTGGTGATAGGATGTGAGGGAACAGCTTAAACCTGTGTCAGGGGATGTTCAGACTGGACATCAGGAAAAAGTTCTTCACCGAGAGAGTAGTCAAGCACTGGAACAAGCTCCCCAGGGAAGGCATATTTATTGGATTTGTGTGGCAAGGTTTTGGTAGCAGGGGGGTTACAGGTGTGGCTTCTGTAAGAAGCTGCTGGAAGCTTCCCCTGTGTCTGACAGAGCCAGTACCAGCCGGCTCTAAGACGGACCTGCCGCCAGCCAAGGCCGAGCCAATCAGCAATAGTGGTAGCGTCTCTGTGATAACATATTTAAGAAGGAAAAAAAGTTGCGGGACACTCAGAAACGGCAGCCAGGAGAGAGGAGTGAGAACTTATAAAAGAAACAAGCCTGCAGACACCACGGTCAGTGAAGAAGGAGGGGAGGACATGCTCCAGGCACCAGAGAAGAGATTCCCCTGCAGCCCCTGGGGAAGACCATGGTGAGGCAGGCTGTCCCCCTGCAGTCCATGGAGCTCCACGGTGGAGCAGATATCCACCTGCAGCCCAGGCAGGACCCCACACTGGAGCAGGTGGGTGCTCGAAGGAGGCTGTGACCCCGTGGGAAGCCCATGCTGGAGCAGGCTCCTGGCAGGACCTGCAGATCTGTGGAGAGAGGAGCCCACGGAGCAGGTTTTCTGGCAGGACTTGTGACCCCGTGGGAGACTCACGCTGGAGCAGGGTGCTCCTGAAGGACTGCAGCCCATGGAAGGGACCCACACGGGAACAGTTCATGAAGAACTGCAGCCCGTGGGAAGGACCCGCCTTGGAGAAGTTCATGGAGGACTGTCTCCCATGGGAGGGACCCCATGCTGGAGCAGGGGAAGAGTGTGATGAGTCCTCCCCCTGAGGAGGATGAAGCAGCAGAAAATAACGTGTGATGAACTGACCGTAAACCCCATTCCCTGTCCCCCTGTGCCACAGGGGCGGGGTTGGTAGAGAATCTGGGAGTGAAGTTGTGCCCGGGAAGAAGGGAGGGGTGGAGGGAACGTGTTTTGAGATTTGGTTTTATTTCTCATTACCGTACTCTGGTTGATTTGTAATAAATTGAGTTAATTTTCCCCAAGCTGAGTCTGTTTTGCCTGTGATGGTAATTGGTGAGTGATGTCTCCTGTCCTCATCTTGACCCACAAGCCCTTTGTTATATTTTCTCTCCCTTGTCCAGCTGAGCAGGTGGGAGTGATAGAAAGGCTCTGGTGGGCACCTGGCATTCAGCCAGGGTCAGCCCACCACAGCATAATAGCCCCAAGCCTGTTGGTGTTCAGTAAGTGTTTGGACAATGTTCTAAGATATATGATTTAACTTGTAGGTTGCCCTGGCATGGAGTCAGGAGTTGGACTTGATGATCCTCATGGTTCCCTTCCAGCTCAGGTTATTCTATGGTTCTATGATTCTAAATCACCTGGAAATCAAGACTCTACTCCATATGGATCTTCTTTCTTCAAGCATATAATCATCATTCAGATTTACAAAAATCTCTGAAATAATTTGCAGCCTCATTTATCTTTCTCCAGCTACCCATTCATCTTTGGATGTGAATAAACACATAGATTTCATCAACATTTCTGTGTTTTGAAGAGAGATCAGAGTTGTGAGATGCTGCTTAATGTCTTACAAGGATTGATTTTCTGAAATATTGAATATCTGCTCTTAGAATATCTATCCATAGAATCTTATGAAAAGTGTCATGCTGGGTAGCCAAAAATATTCACTCTTCCTTTTAATGTCAGAGAGTAACCTTTTTGTGTTGCACTGAAAAGCATGACTATTCAAGAACAAATAAAATAGGAAAGAAAAAAAAGTATAGCATAAAATGTTTATTTCTCTTATGATTTTTTAAAATTATAAGTACTCCTTTTCATATGTATTTAATTTTGTAATATGGGAATTTTTCTTTAAAATGATAAAGTATTATGGTAAAATGGTTTAGCTACAACAGTCTTTTTCTGCCAAAAAAATACTTTATGAGCATTTTTCTGATCAGTCCTAAACAAGTCTTTCATTTTGCACCAAATAATGTCTTGTAGGGTTAATGAAATGAATTCTTCATGGATATTAAAAGGGCACAGCAAGGACATTTATTCTTCTGGCTGTTATATGGCTGCATAAAAATGAGTCTCTCTTCAGCTGCTGTTTTTATAGTTAGAGTGGACATAAAGAAGGGGAACGCAGGCTTAAAAGCATAGTTGTGCTCTTTGCGCTGTGTGCTGTCCACTGACCTGTGTTGACTCCTGGTATATATTACGCAACTCTAGTGCTACCCTGCTTTATGATTTGGTCTGGTGGTCTCCCTGATGGGCTTGGGAAATGGACACTCACCTGTTTAACACATTCTGCACCTTTTAACATCTGTTCTCATCTATGTACCTCTACAGATCTCAGCTGTGGGGAAATCGTCACCAGCAGTCACCTCAGAATAACAGGTTGGGGTCCCTGGTCAATAATTTCAGTAGCGTTAGGTAATTCTGAACTAAAGTATTATGGAAGAATGTGTCTAGCATTTTTTAAATAGGGATTATCTTTCAAATAGGAAATAAAAGCACAGCAATAAAAAGGCGAAAAATCCCATAAAACCCTAGATTGGACCCTGCTGCTGACTTTACACTAACATATGCTGACTTTACACTAACATACAAAATGTATTAAAATATTAAGGTGGGATTAGGTGATACAAATAACAGGTCATGTTGAAAAAAGATTAAAGAGATTACAGGACATGTCTATTGAATTTTTTGGCTTAATAGCTATGTTTGTAATTTAAAAGCCTTAACTGTGAGGTACAGGCATACGTAGAGGGTCTATTTGTCCATTTTTATCTTAGGCACGACAATGACCCCTAAGGAAATCCTCATAATCTACATCTGAGTACTTTCTAAGATTTCTCAATACATTTATTATGATACAAAATTAAAATATCCATGTATTTTAACTTAAAATTTAGTGTTTTATAAGTAAGGAAAGAAATTATGCCAATCTTTTTTTCTTTCAAAAAGGTTCATCAGCTAGGACATTGTGACTCATTCCTCATACATTTCACTAATAAGAGAAACATAAATGCCTCAGAAATCCAAGGGAGTAATTTCTTTGTTCTGCTGAACTAACACTGTCAAGATGCTGAAAGCTGGATAGGTAAAATGAGATAATCAACAAATAATCTTCCTTATTCTTCTTTTATAAGATGAACTAAAGCCTTTTGTGCAGGTTAATTTCTACTTCATTTTTAAGAACACTTATTGCTAATAATTACCCCAAACCTGTTCAATTACCCACACCTTTCAAAAATCACTCTAGCATCTGTTTACTTTCTCAAACTTCCCCTCCTTCTCAGTTTCGTCAAGAGAGACCAAACACTGCACTACACATTTATTCCTGTCACTCAGAGGAGGAATACGTGGAGTAGAAAAGCCTGGATACTGAATTGCAGTGACAATCAATTTTATATTCCTGCCTCGGCACCCTGGCATGCAGTTGTGTTCACTGATCTGGTGCTCCAGTTTTGTTTCTCCTTTGCCTGCCCACGATACCACCAGCTGGAACTAACACAACCAGCTGCTATGTGCAGCTCTGCTTTTGAATACAGGATGAACTAAGAAAATAAATGAAGTGACACTCTAAACTTTTTGGTCTATATAACCCAGAATGTGAAACCACAGCCATATCGATACATTCACCTATTATAACATTCAAGCTTTGCTGCCTCTCATCAGCCTCTGAACAGTCTATTTCCATGGCCATTCAAAAGGTTAAGAGCTGGGATAGATTCAGTGATTTAAAATACTTATTAAGATCTAGGAACTCTGTTGAAGCTGCCATGCTGCTTAACTGCTATAAACTATCACAGTGCGCTCTACAAACATTTCTTGTATTTCAGCGGTAACCCAACAAGACTTAACTAGTCATGTAGTCTAAAAACAATTAATACCCATGCATTCCTCTGTCTGAAGGGTCAATCTTTAAATCCCTGTGATGGGTTAACCCTGGCTGGAACGCCAGGTGCCCACCAGAGCCGTTCTATCACTCCCCCTCCTTCTCAGCTGGACAGGGGAGAGAAAATATAACAAAGAGCTTGTGGGTCGAGATAAGGACAGGAGAGATCACTCACCAATTACCGTCAAGGGCAAAACAGACTCAGCTTGGGGAAAATTAACTCAATTTGTTACAAATCAACCAGAGTAGGGTAATGAGAAATAAACCCAAATCTCAAAACACGTTCCCTCCTCCCCTCCCTTCTTCCTGGGCACAACTTCACTCCTGGATTCTCTACCAACCCCCCAGCGGCACAGGGGAACAGGGATGGGGTTTACGGTCAGTTTATCACACATTATTTTCTGCCGCTTCATCCTCCTCAGGGGGAGGACTCATCACACTCTTCCCCTGCTCCAGCGTGGGGTTCCACCCACGGGAGACAGTCTTCCACGAACTTCTCCAACGTGGGTCCTTCCCACGGGCTGCAATTCTTCACGAACTGCTCCAGCATGGGTCCTTTCCACAGCGTGCAGTCCTTCAGGCACAGACTGCTCCAGCGTGGGTCCCCCACGGGGTCACAAGTCCTGCCAGAAAACCTGCTCCGTGGGCTCCTCTCTCCACAGATCTGCAGGTCCTGCCAGGAGCCTGCTCCAGCGCGGGGTTCCCACGGGGTCACAGCCTCCTTCGGGAACCCACCTGCTCCACCGTGGACCTCCATGGACTGCAGGGGGACAGCCTGCCTCACCATGGTCTTCCCCACGGGCTGCAGGGGAATCTCTGCTCCGGCGCCTGGAGCACCTCCTCCCCCTCCTTCTTCACTGACCTTGGTGTCTGCAGGGTTGTTTCTCTTACATATTCTCACTCCTCTCTCCGGCTGCCGTTTTTAACTCCGTCCCAACTTTTTTTCCTTCTTAAAAATGTTATCACAGAGACGCTACCACTATCGCTGATTGGCTCGGCCTTGGCTGGCAGCGGGTCCATCTTAGAGCCGGCTGGTATGGGCTCTCTCGAACACAGGGGAAGCTTCCAGCAGCTTCTTACAGAAGCCACCCCTGTAACCCCCCTGCTACCAAAAGCTTGCTACAGAAAGCCAATACAATCCCACAACAATACCTCTGTATTTAAAACTGCATTAAGGAATAAGCTTTATGCAATTTAGCAAATGTAGAATTAAGGCTGCACAGATGACTTTATTTTAGCCTGTAAACACAGGCATATGAAATGTTTTCACAGGACTGTACACCGGTTTTTGTATAAGACCCTATTTCAACAGGGAATAAATGGGGGAGGAGGTGATAGGCAGGTAAAATTGCAAGTTGGTTACCTAATTGCCTTCAGTGCATGGGCTGCTCTCTTCAGCACATTCTGAGACTTTCCTGAGACCTTCTCCACAGCATATTCCTTTTGGTTGCCTTTTGATAGGTGGTTACTTCTCTACTTTCTGTCTTTTTGGGCCTGATCCAAAAGTACAGCACATCCCAAGTGCATTCAGGAAAAGCGACGACAAAATGGGTTGTTCTGCGTCTTACCTTATGTACACCACCAAATTCAGTGTGCTCTTTTCTCCTGATTATTCTACTCTTTCCACTTCATCCCAAGTGCTAGATACCCTCTTTACCATTGTCACTCCTTTTTATCATTCCGTCACTGCCCAATTTTGTATCTCTGATTTGTTTTCTTTGCTTCTGCCTTTTTAAAGTTCATTGTCCATTACCCTTGTAACAGCCCCATGATCTTATTCCAGTGCTTTTCACTAAGGCTTGTGTTTAGAGAACAAGGGAGACAGCAACCCTAATATTCCTTCCTGCATTTGTGCTGCCCCTGGAAGCTGTAGAGATTCCTCTGTCAGAGAAGCTCTGATCAGTTCTCGTTTTCCTCAGGCAGGAAAATCTGAAGGGCTCCAAAGGAAAAATTAGTCAGGTTAACCCCTGAGGGCCGTCGAATGGAAATAATTTGAGGTAAACAAAATCTTCTAAAAATGTAACTGCCACGCTGCCGAGCTTGTAGTAACTGTTCAGATAATGCTTTGTATGACAATACACATCTCTGAAAGGATTCCATTGCTAGGCTGTCCGAGTCTGCAGCCTAAATGCGGAGGTGCTGGCACTTCTCTCTCTTTAATTTTTTTAATGTGGGTAAAACATATTTTGCTTGTGATTCATTTTGAGAAATAGCCAAGTTGTTTAAGCCAAAAACCTGCTTTAATCTACTTTCAAGATCAATTAAAAATGTGTTCTCAGGCAAATACATAGCATGGAAAACGTCTGCCTCGAGGAATTAAAATTTAGCAGAGTTATAAGCAACGGGAAAGATGATTAAAAAATGGTGTATCTGAGGGTAACTGTAGAATCATTTCTGTGTATGGTATTACAGAACTCTGTCAGACAAAGTTAGTATCAGTACAAAAGGCCTGATTGCACTTTCTGTTACCTGTAGTGAATTCATCTCTCTCTCCCGTATATGCATTTTGCAAGTTCAGTTAGATCTGGGAACTTGCACTAAACCCACTGCCTTCTGTGAAGTTTGCCTGGGTAAACTCCATGTAAAGCCCAAGCAAAAAAATTTGTACAGTAAGAACTTTAAATGCAAAGGTTTTTGTCTCACAGGTTCTTGATTTCATCCAGTTCATGTGTACAAATTAAGAATAATGCAGGAAATACCTGGCCAAAGTGCACTTCTCGACACGCTGATGTTTGATAGTCAGTCATTGCCACCAATCAAAGCATACTTTGTCCATGTTTTTGCCTGTGACTTGTCTTGGAGGTCGCTAACCTGTCCATGGGACATGTACATGAGGATATATCCCTTCTCTACTGACTGACGCAACAGTTTTTTATTGTTTTTAAAATTTGAGGCAAGATTTAAATGCCTCAACAATTCACAGATATGGAAAAAAGAACTGTTGGAAAGGAATAGAAATATTTTGGTATTTTTTTCAGAGGAAACAACTTTTTCTTAGCTGCTATCACCAGCACCTTAAACTCTCTAGTTTTCCACTTATAATTGTTCTCCTCAGGCAACTTGCATGAGGTTTACTCTTTTCAGTAACTCAAAGTGGAAATTTCTGTGGAAGAAGTTGGCAGTAGCTTGAATAGCCATTTCCAGTGACAGAAACTGCAGCCTCTTACCAAGGCATAGACAGCAAAAGCTACTACTGTGAACTGCTGCTGCAGCAGCTTCAGAGTTTGAGAGAAATAATGGACTCATTTAAGAGCATATTCTTATCTTCATATTATCTACGTACCTTATCACGCCATTCAGTGGAAGCTGTGGAGAAAACATACAGCCTCTGTGATTCTGTACAGATGATGTTATTTCCATGTATTCCCTTAACAAACTAGCCTCTGTTTCACTGTGTATGAAATATATTTCTCCAGGTATTTTTTATTCAGATGATGAAATCTTTGGTCTTCTGCTTGTTGGAGCCACTGATGTAGGTCTATGTCAGTAACCTAAGCATCATCAGAGCAGAGCTTGAATATGGCTGGTATACAATAATCTGTGCCCCGGCACGGTTTTGACTCATGCCATTTAGCACCTTCCCTGGCATTGCAGAAATTGCTCTGGGGATAACTGATGTCAGGGATCATTCACGATAGTATGAATAAGGTCAAACTATTTTGGGGGGGAAGAGAGTTTAGCTGCCCAAGCAAGTACCACTTGCCATCGAGGTCAGAGAAGAGGGGCTACTTTGGTTTACTGTCATAGATGCTGCTGGGGCAGAAGCTGAAGGCCAGCAGGAATTATTGCTCTAACTTGATTATGAAGAGAAACACCAAAATGTCTGTCAGAAATTGGCAGATTTAGAAGAAAGAATTCTTCATGCATTCCATAATTCAGCATTTGGTTCAAATCTCAAGAAATGCAAAAAATTAAACATGACTGTATTGCTTTAGGCTAACGGTGCAGCTAGCCTTGTGCCATGCCTTGGACAGTGACTGACAGTAGTAATGTAGGAAAGAGTGGAGGAACAGGGAAAGCAATGTGTGACTGAGGGACTGTCTGAGCCAGAACTGGGCATTCAAACATGACAGTCCTTCCAGCACAGATCCCCAGACACGTGTGACTCTTAGCAAGGTCGCCACTTGGTTTTAAGTGGAATGTCCTACAAAAGTCAAATCATAAAATCTTCTAAAACTTCTTCCAAAAGAAAACAAACAAACCAGCCAACCAAGAATTAATAAGTGAATTGTTTTCCTGTCATTAATGTACCTCAATGTACTTTATATAATTAGAGAAAACACCATAGTCCCCTAGACCCCTGTTTAGGGTTTAAGCCATAGGTATTCTCCTAGTAATTTGTATAACTCCCTCTGCTACACTTAGAAACTGGACATCTACTTCTGCACTACCTGCATTTTTACTGCATACTGGATAACCTAGCTCATGCATAAACAACTTCATTCAAAGTTAAGCAGGTCTGGAGCCCTAGGATTTTCTTTTAATAATCCTAACACAAAATATAGATACTCAGGTCTCCTTTTTTCTGCTGGATTCAACCCATTTTCTATTGCTTAGGCTATGTGATCTATAGAGCAAATGAGAGGTGACTTCTTATCTACAAGAAAAAGCTCTCTGATAAATCACAAAGATGAATAATTTATATCACAGGAGCAGACAAAACAGCATTTCACACTGTTTTTCATAAAAATGTCACATGAATTCCAAATGGACCAAACAATTTGTGTGAGTTTGAGACTAAATTCGTTGCCAGAAGTGGAAAGAGAAGGGGGGAGAAGTCTCAGCATTGCTGTGATTATAGTTTACTCAAGGAAAAGGATTTTGATCCAGCTATTCTTTTTTCTATATTGACTTAAATAAAGAAATAAATTAAAACTACCAAAATCAATGCAAAGGAATAATTATAATACACATTCAAACAGCATCAGTACTGCAAATAAGGCAGGATTTGTGTTGGTTTTCTTCCACACTAGGCTTCAGTTAAAGGAAAACTATGAGGTTATTATTGTCTTGTTTCATAATCAGACATTAAAAAGTCTTGCAACTGAAGAAATGTGATTGAACACTATTGTTGTTATTACTGCAGCCTCATGTTGCCAATTTATTTCCATATAACCTCACGGAAGATGGCTTCAAGGCTCTTAGTAGATGATGGAGTAGGTTTAGTATGCAATGGACAGACACACGATATCTGTCTGACATAAAAGGAGTAGAAAGCAGCAGAACTAACATCCCTGGCAAACAGGAGCCCCACATACTGTTAATGCAACAGGGAGGGTGTAGACATACAACCAGAGGGGCCTCCAGTCCCTGCGGAGCATTGGTAAGGGTTAGTGGTTTGGGCTTCGTGTTGCATTAACCATAGTTAATAGAGTGCAGGTTGTCCCAGCCAGCACGGCCTGGAGTGTCTTGTAACTACTTTATGAGCAGGCAATAAGATGATGATTTTATGTATTTATATTGACTGTCCTTTTTTTTTCCCCTCTGTCTTTGACTTCCTTTTCATAGAATCATAGAGTGGTTTGGATTGGAAGGGACCTCTAAAGATCATCTAGTCCAACTGCCTTTCACTACATCTAGTGATCTTTCACCAGAACAGGTTGCTAAAAGCCCTGTCCAACCTGACTTTGAACACCTCCAATGATGGGGCATCCACAACTTCTATGTGCTCCCCACTCCGGTGTCTCACCATCCTCATTGTAAAAAATGTCTTCCTTATGTCCAGTCTAAATCTACCCTCCTTCAGTCTAAAAACCTTTGCCTCTTTTCCTGTAACTACAGGCCTTGGTTAAAAGTCTTTCTGCAACTTTCTTACAAGCCCACTGTATATATTGAAAGGCCACAACTATTTTGTTGCAACAGTTCTTTCTGTTTGAATTCATATAAGATTACTTAAATCCAAATTATGTGCCTAATCTTGAAGACTTTACACAGTTGAAATCCAGTAAGGACTTGAAAAATGAAGTCAGTTATTCACTTCCATAGCTTTCAGCAGCCATAATTTTTGTGCATGGTATGATACATTCCTTTGCAAAGTGAGAACGGTGTCTAATATTTGATTAAACTCTGCTGTCAACTTGTAAATGATGGGAAAGTGTTGCCTCGGGGATTTAGGAAAAACAGCCTGTGGGAATTCTGTTCTTCTCAAATACTCAGGTTCTGCTTGGAAATACGTAAATATTTTGATATATAACTCTGACTCTTGCACAAGTATAAGATACAGAAAAACCCAAATCATATGACATTAAATAAAATAAAAGTTATACAGATCACCTTGAAATTGTTAGTTTGTCACGATATTTAAAATACTTATTTTAGTTCAATTTAGCAGTGTCTGAAAGAAACTACATCTTGTAGAAAAGCTCAAGTATGAACTGTGTTTTCTACTCTTCATCAGTAGAGCGCGCTGTTAGACAGCAACAGCTCGCAAAACCCTGTCAAGCCAAAAATGCATTGAAACACTGTCTGCAGCCAGCGGTACAGCACCGTGGGTAATGACAGAGTCAACTCCAAAAGGAGAGAAAAAGCAAGATTAGACTTTGCATCATATTTTAAAAAAGTACGAATGCATTTTTTTCAGAAGATAATATTATAGACATAACATTAGTAACTATGAATTCAGACACCTAAACATCGTCTCTTCACATATACTTCCACCAAGGGAAGAGACAAAAACTGTTCACAAAGAGGCGCTTAGAACAAATCCGCTGCATGTGATGAAGCTGTATGCTCGTCCATATCAAGATGTTATCTGAAGATTAATGAGACCGAGTGAAATTAATTAAATTACAGTGGCAAAGGGAATTAAATGAAAGTATGAAATGCATGGTGCACAGTAGTCATTACCTGCTGTATCTTCTGCTGGGTGGTGCTCGATGCTGCTTAATTGATTCTCTGGGAGTTGAGGGAAAATTTGCCACCATTTATCCTACAGTTTTCATATGAAGAATGGTAAGGCTATTCAGACTAGTCAAGTCAATGAGAAATGCCAATTCTCATTGATACGAATAACCAAACCCACTATCGGGGTTTGGCAACTGAACTACATCCAGTCACCTTCAAGAAACAATTTAGTCTTGATATTTTATAAACTTTTCCTGTTGTACACACATTTTATTTAAGTATAAATGCATCTCCGACTTATACTAAACTATAGTTCGAGACAAACCTACCAAATGCTAGATAATAGCTTTCCCCCCTCCTAAGTACATCACTAATAACATGATTGTGTATTCATATGGGATAAATAGGCACACAACAGTGTTCTTTCTATATAAGGAGATTTCTTATTTCAAAAAGCAGAACTATCACAAATCAGACTGAGGCTTTTGGATGCCTCTGATCACAGCTGTTGATAAACTACCAGAATAATACAATGTGGAATTAATGTTTGAGTAAGTGATAGCCAATCCCCAGAGTCTGGGTTGACTTAGATCCTCCCTAAGAGTACAGTACAAATACCACATGCAAAAATCTACCTTATGAGAAATAGTTTCTCAATAGTTAAATACAATTAAGTACAAAATCAACATTTTCAACCTTTCCTTCCCTCTCTCATCTGTGTTCTTAAGCATTTTATGCAATATGATTAGACAGATGTGCAAACAAGAGTATCCGAAGATCTGAGGAAAAAGATTAATCACTTGCTCCAACTCTTGTTTAAATCAAGGAAAAAGCTTGCAGCATCTGGAGTGTTGTAAGTTCCAGTTCCCCCAAATAATCGGGAGTTTCAGAGAAAAAAAAAAAATTAAAAGGAGTTTAGGAAGAAATTTTTCCTTGTGGTGACTTATTTCCCAGCTGCTTACTGCAAAGTACCTTCTTTGAGCTATCTTTTATTAGGCATTGCCAGATAAAGTAGGACAGTACAGTCTATTAGCATATTGGTCCAACTAGTATGGCACTGACTACGTTCTGATGTTAATTTTAAACACTTTGAGGCTTTAGCACTTTGAGGCTAGCTCTCAGTCCCAAGTCTGTCTTGCCAGCAGAAGAATGATCCATCTGCTCCGCACACATCCCTGCTCGACATCTGCCTGACAGGGCTTACGGCACAGGACAGAACCTCACCACATTCATGGTCTTGGCATTTGAACAGCATACTCAATGCTTCTGTTTTTCAGCTAGGAGGGGATAGCACATAATCAGTCTCTTTGTATGTGCTGGGCACTCAGATATGGATTCAGGGCTGCTCAGGTCATTGGTGGTGGAATGAAGATCCCAGCAGAGCTTAACCCCAGATTCCGTTCAAAGGTCTCTGGTGGTATTCTGGCAAAAGCCGTGAGTGAAGCAGTCAGAGCGTGTAGATTAATCTATGCGAAACCATGCTGCAGACAATGGAACTATCATCATGAAATCCTCCACAGACATTTCAAAGAGATTTTTTCCATACTTTGTGCACAATACACCACTTGTTTAATTCACATAAGGGAACTTCTTGTATGTACATTTGAAAAGCCTTTTACAATTGCCCAAGCTATAGAAAACCAATTAAAAAAGCTGTCTTTTATCATCAGGACATGGTATTTGTACAGCATCCAAGAGGAAATGACCCTACCAGAGGGGTATGGTCCCATCACCTGTGTAACACAATGGTGTTCTTGTGGAAGCTGTTTATACGAGACCAAATTTCAAAGCTGATGCCCTGAGAAGGCAATTACAATCTTCGAAAATCTCAGTAAACATCTTTACTTAAATCTAGAGGTTTCATCCCATTCTGCCCACAAACATAAGGAGCAGATCCCTCCTCAAGGACCTGCTCTAACTGCATTCCTCAACCTTGAACGACTGCTGCCCTTCTCATCTTCCACTGCCCAGTACGAGGTGCCTGCCATAGAGGTGAAAGATTGTGACCTTTCGGTCACCATTTCACACAGTTCTGCAGAGGTGTAAATCAGCTACACAAGGTTTGGTGACAGAGTATTGTCAGCCTGGGTTTTAAAATTTTCCATCAGTTGAGCCAGCCTGCCTCCCTGACCTTGCATTTCTTTCTCCCTCCTCTTCCTGCAGAGTGCCTGGTTCTTCGCTCTCCCTGCCCGTAGTCTTGCCACTGTTGGTGCCAGAGCCTTCCCAACTGCTGCTTCTGCCATCTGGAACAGCCTTCCCATATCTCACTGCTTCATTGCCCCTCTGTCTCTGTTCAAATCTCTATCCTTTCTTCCTCATCTATTACTGCATCATTTTTTCTCTTTCTCTCTGCCGTTACTTAATTTTTAACTCTGTAATGACCCTTGGGCTCCAGCTTGCATAAAATATGCTAAAATAAGAAATAGCTTGTTCAATAACACTTGATACTCATTCTGATAATTTTAGAATCTGAAAAAAAGAAAATAAATGGCAAAGAAATAGAGGTTAGGCTGTAAATAGAAAAGCAATAAGAACAAATTCCATGACCACAGTAGTACTCATTTTAAAGGGATTTCACTTATTTGAGGGGCAGCCAGAAGCAGGGAACTCCAACATTTCTGAACATCTGTGGTGTCCTAAATCCAACTCACTCTCCATTCTGCCAGGTTCAGGTAATTTCTGGTAGCACATAGTTCTCCCTTATCCCAGGCCAATGCTTGGAACGGCAGGTTTCCGAGCAGCTACCTGACATTTATACACCTCGGCTGCTCTTCTTTGCCAGGATTCAGGATTCCTGTACCTGACCTGCATGACAGAGAACCAAAGCTCCCGAATACACGGTCCCTTACACTTTGAATAGCACTAAAGCAGTGCAGAAAGTGTTCTGGTGGAGTTCTGTTCCTGCATTACAATGCAGAAGACAATATTCTGAGGCAGAAGATTGTGATTATATCGAAGCCTCTCTGCAACTAATATAAAAATATGATGGTTTGCTTTTATTCACAATGGCCATATCTGAATGTGTTAAAGCCATGTATTGATTATGTGGCTCATTTTATGGTTCATTTCATCAAAAGCACCTGACAAAATGTGTTCCTGTAATTATGTAGGTAGCTGTGGAATTTACTGCCCAAGAGCCCTGAGGTTCAACCACCCCAGAATTTTCCATGAGGAAAGGCTTAGAAACAGTTTACAAAACTGTATATGGCACAGAATACAAGCTGTTTCACTACTTTTACAACATCTGGATGTGGGATGCCATGAAACATACAGGCACCTCATATGGTTCTCATATGGTCTGTAGTGGGACAGGAGTACTTTGCAGTATGTGTTGTGGTCCCTGTGCCTCCCTGATTGTCTGGATGAGGTGACGTGCCTCAGCTATCCTCTGGCACCCACACCTGTACGTTCATACAAATCTTTGGATGAAAATCTGGTGCATACCATGGTCCCACCCAGTCAGGGAGTATGTGTCCCAGATCCCACACCATAACCTAATTTTTGCCTCCAGTATGCACAATGAGAAAATTCATTTTTTCAAAAATTATTTCTAATTTCACATTCACCACAAATATGCGACATATTTCATTAGCATAGATATGTATAAAAGTTCTACCACCCCCAGTGTTCCAGTGTGGGTTCAGTTACAGCAAACAGTTTTTTTGTGTTTTTTGACAAGTGAAGGATTTGAACAAAGTTCTGATACTTAAAGAGCAGATGCCAACTTATGCCTACATTTTTTCTGATCAAATTTACATGCTGTCTAGGCCACTATCATGGTTGCAAACATGAATCCAGTATTTGCTCCTAATATTTGCTCCTAAAATGACTACACGTCATTGGTAATACGCACGAATCTTTAGAAAATGCATGCGTATGTGGATACACAAATTGCACAGATGAGTTAGGATTCTTTTCATAAAATGTCACCACGTGTACCCTAAAACAGATGTTAAATTCTAACTTTGGGACAAGTTATGCTTAAAACGTCCCACAGATCACCTAGTCACACAGAAGTGAAAAAATCCACTAATGTGGAAAATAAAAGTTAAACTTCTCTCATGAATGAAAAGTGGCAATAATTTTTTTTATTGACACTGTATGATTATTAGTTAGTTCATTTGGTAATACAGTGGAGAATGGAGAAAAATGGAATCAGGTTGTAGCAGAACATGGCTGACCTTGCTAATGATGATGTAACAGCAAGTAACTATGGTGTAAGAAAGGAATCTCTAATGCAGACACATTGTCAGTCTATGTAGGAGCCTGATGAGTCATGGTGGCCCACTCAGGTTTAAATCTTTAAGTATCCTGAGCTCTTATGCAGGGCTCAAGCAGAGAAGCAGCAGGGAGGCCATTTCTGTGATGCTGGGAGACATCTGGGAGGAAGCCAAGAAGAAAACTGCAGGCTGCTCAAGCGAGACTTGCAGAGGACACAGAGAATGCAGAAAATAAAGGGGGAAAAGAAAATACCATTATTCATAGGTAGTTCAGAACGGATGAGACATAATAACATCTCACAGGTGATTTGGTACTACATACTAACATAGGTCAGATTGAATCTGATGGTGACATATTAAATGTATCATACTTAACAGTCACTAGGAATGGAGCACGTCTTTCTGCCTTTTGCTGTAGTCTCTTAATGATGTGTATATGTTTATATAGTCAGCCTTGTTTCTTAAACCTACATGCCCATCTCTCTCTTCCGTACATTCAAGATGTGAGACAACTGGCTGAGAATCATTCAGCACTGTGCCACATTCACTGACTCACTGTGGCTCAGTGACATCTGCAAATCTATGACACTAACGCAAAAATTTAGCAAAGCAATACAAAGTAATAGATTGTTGAAGAAAATGAGCTTGTTTAATACTGCCTTACTCAATGTCAGTGCCTAGGACATAAAAGGATTTTTCAGAGAATCAAGCCTCAGTCTTTTTAAGTGTGCGCGCAAAAAAGCATGCAGCAGGCTCTGCAGTTAACACTTTTGTTTTTGAATGTTTGTTGGTGAGGGTTCAGCTGTGCCACTCTTTGTGTGCTTGCACTTGCTCTCAGAGCCTACTTTTCAACTGATTGCACTTGTCTTGCTGAAAGGGCCCCAGAATGAATTATTTTGGCTCTATGAATAGCATAGCTCTAGAGTTTTCTAGCCTTCAAGAGAGTAGTTAGCTTAAAAGAGATAACCAGACCTACAAAGGTGGTAATAAAACGACAGGACATTTCAGGAGGCAATTTAATTTCAACCTCTGTAAGGGGGATACGGACCATGATGTAGATAGATATTTGCTAGAAAATGAACTATGTTCTTTTTTTAAAAAAAAAGTAAATATCAGTGAATATCTATCAGATGGAAATATTTTCAGCCACCTTCACAGCCCAAGCTAGACTGGAAAGACCACAGCACAAAATTCTATAGCTCATTTGCTTGATGCTCCCAGTATCATCTTAATGTCACTATCAAGTCACTAACTGTACAAAACATTACCCAAGTAATTCAGTCCTGAATTTTCAAATGAAAGGGTTTGTTTTTTTTTTTTGTTTGGGGTTGGTTTTGGTTTTTGTTTTTGAAGTGATTTGATTCAGGAGTCTGCCTCATGAATGATGGCATATAACTACACAAACAAATTAGCACAAAGGAAGCTAATGTGTGGATTTTCAGCTTGTTAAGTGCCACATGATATATATTCATTTGCATGATTTTATCCCACAATACACAAAACACTTTATCCCTTGCTTAATATGGGGTACTCTACCTTGCAATTTATTTTTCAGAAAGATTATGCAACAGCAGTTGTTTTGAGTAGCTGATTTTGTGAAAACATACACCCACAATTTGTGCTAAAGGGCCACTCTGCAACAGGCAGTGATTTCACTGATTTTTAACAAACTTTTGCTCCTGTCACTTTAGTGAGTTGTACATTTCTGAAAATTTTAGCTTGTTCTATTTTAAAAGTTAATTGACCTGATTTTTTCTTGCCTTAAAAGAAAATGTTTCTCATCTGTTAGTTAAATATGGGGTTGTATTCTATTTTTATCGTTATTAGGCTGGATGTCTAAAAAGTTTTCAGTTCAGATCTTTCACAGCTAAGCAAGTAACAAAACCCTTTTGGTTCTTTGATGGCAACAAAATCCTTCAGTCTAATTAGAGAGCTCCAGATTCAATATGAAGAATGAAATGGAGGATAACCTGAAATCTGATTTTATTTCATCACAGAGATGTAATTTACCAACATGTAATAGAGATTTAAAAGAAGAACAAAAGGTTTTCACCACAAGCATTCTGTATAAATGAGACAGTTATCTACATGGAGTTCAAACTGTACAGACAAGTTGGCCTTATACAGTAATTGTGACCTTCAGCACCCTCCATCTGCTACAGTGTAAATTAGAAACCATCAACAAAAGGATCCAACTTTCTGCTGATGAGATCATTTAGATATCTTCAGTTCTAAACATTTCTTCTGCAGTCCATGGTTCTGTCTAATTAATTGGTATCAAGGAAAAAAATCACAGGCATGATAGATGCTTCTTTCCCATCTCTGTTGCTGCACTATGACAGCTCATTACAAAATGGGGGAATTGTAACACCTCAGTGAATGGGAAGAAGTCAATAAAACTGGATGGAACCAGGGGCATGGAGGCAGAAATGTAGGTGCTTAGCATACACAGAGGGTGCCAGGCAACACCTCCAAAACCAAATAAAAAATTTTGAGTGCCTTTGTCTTGAGGAATCTCAAGAAAAAGTCTTTCATTTCTTTGGGAAAAGTTTAACAGATGTACATTATCTCTTACAGATACTTTTTCAAAGTTGGAACACAAATCAGTTCCATATTGGTGGTGTTTAGGGACAGCAATGGGGCCGTGCAAATTCAGACATGATAAATATCCCTAGCTCCCTCCTATGTTTCATTTCTTCTCAAGAAAAGTACCTCACTGCAGCTCAATATTGTAATGTGGTATGTAGAGAGATCCAGATGTAGCGTGAGCTACTGAAAAAGGTATGAGCATAATACTGGGACGTTTCGTCCTCTAACAAGCCCTGCTGAGAACAGTTACATCACAATTGCTTTTTCAGATTTGGTCCCCAGAAGTTTAAAGGTTTGGCAAAAGAAAGTTGGGATGAAAGTACCCAACTTCTCTGGCACATCAACGTGTACACAGAGCTTATTAGTACAATGCTTTAAATAACATTTACTTACATCACTGTGATGTCCTGACATCCACTGAGGGCTCTGGACAGAAAATATCAAAAGAGAAATCCAGATGGCGTAGCTGATTTAATGGGCTATAAAGCCACGTGCAAGCCTTTCTTGCAGTATTTTGTCCTTTAAATAAAGAAAACAAACAAACCCCCAGTTAAGTCTGCTTTTAAGAGACATTCTCAGTAAGTAAAGAAACACTATACCAAACAAGTGACAGTAATCAAAGCATTGCAAAAGAAGCATCCGGAACTACTGTGGAACATACTGAAAGGGAAAAACCAAACATATTGGGAGAGGCTGTTTTAGCAGAACAGATGCCCACTTGTTCAATAAATTGCCTTGGTTTGTATGTTTGTTTGTTTTAAAAGAGAATTTAAATTTCTGAGAGAGAGTTACATTTAAAAACCACTCATCATGAATAATGGAGGAAATGTTCCCATTGCACAGTTCCAGAGTAATGATAAACTTCCATACATGAAATTCACAATGTAGTAAAGTTAATGTGGACTTTAAAAGGATGATTTTGAGTACTGAGACAGTGCTGAGGAGTTCTGTCTTGTCAAACATTTGTTTGGGTGTAAGTAATTATCTGCTCCGCTAATTCCCTAGTCATGTATAGAGAATTTCTTTTTCTTAGATGTGTGAGACCAGCTATTCACTTACTAAAGAAGTGCATATAAAGAAACAGATTGCTTGGTTTGGAATACCAATTAAAAAATTGCTATTATTTCAGTGTGCATTTTACTTGAGTAAAAGTACCTGATATTTGTTATTCTGTAGGGAAATGTTGGCAAGTAAAGACAACAGAGCTTGAAGACTCAATTGCATTATTGGTGTAATTGCAATGATGTCAGTTGTTCTCAACGACATATGGTGGGGTTTTTCTTCAATAAAAAAGTCTATGAAACTGAATCCATTTCTGTGATTTAGTTATTACATCAGATTATAAATCAGAATTAATGTGAACAACATAATATCAGTGCTTATAAATTTGAAGTGGCAATTCGGAATTAAAACATTGCTTGGTAGGCTAGATCTGTGAATGCCTCTTTAGCTCAAATTTGGTAATTTGGATTACAGAACATAATCAGCACTTTAATAATTTATTGGAATTGCTCAATAATGAAAAAGGCATGAAGAGGGAAGGGGTGTATTATCAACCTATATTAAGCAAAAGCAGTAATGTAATTGCATTGATCCACTAACTTTTTATTTTCTACTAGGATAAATACATTCTCTCTTATTAATTCTCTGTGCCAAAACTTATTAGTATGACTTTCATCCTCACTGTTTAATGTCATTGGTTGTGAAAGATGTGAACAGTGACACTTTCCATATAGAAATAGTTAACTGTCTAACTGACCATTGCCACCATTTTATGATGTTCCCTATTCCACATGATTTACTTCGTTGGCATTAATGTAAAATGATGCAATAAATTAAATGTTATAGTCAAGAACCATACCTAATTCTTCACTACTGGTTTGAAATGAAGTATCAAAGTCACACTTGGTACACATCTTGTCATTTACAGTAGTCCACAGCCACATAAAGCCCTCACAAATTATTGCTAACAAACAACTCCATTTTGTTGCCAAATCTTTTGAATCCAAAGTTCCAGTTCTTCAAGGTCTGCAAGTATCGCCAAAAGAGAAAGGAGTCACTGGAAAATAAATCACTGGAAAATAAATCACTGGAATAAGAAATAAATTTGGATTTCAGAACCTCAAAGAGTTGGAATATTTAGGATCATGGCATTAACTGGTCCAGTATAAAACTTCAGCCTACAGAATTCAGAATCTCTCCAAATATTTGGGGGGATTAGTGTCTAATTTACAAATAATTCCACCTCAGGAAGCACTGATGTGCGTAAGCTGATGTGCTTAATATGAAGTCTCATTTTAGAAACTGCCAACTAATGAAAACATTATAGTACCACTGATTAAGACAGAAGTCTGTGAAAAAGCCTTTACTCAAAATATAGTAACTCCTTCACCATTTCAGATGGCAATCTAATTAGACACTTCCATATGCAGTAGTATAAATTTAACCTGAACCTGAAAACTAGGCACATGCGACATCTGTGTTAATTATACTCTGACAATTATTCAGTTAGTAAACAGAAGCAAGCAAATTAGTTAAGAAAAAGCATGACAAGAATTGCATTTAGTGAAAGTCACTGCAAATAAAATATTTTAAATCAGATGTAAGTGTATAACATATTGTAAATATGTCATGTGAGATAGATAACAAAGTAATTTTAGTGTCATAATTGGATACTTAGATTATATCAAACATCTCATAAACTGGAAAGCAAATTTTTTAAAAGGATTGTAACTGTAGTTGATTCCATAGCTGATATAAATCACCAAATTATTTTTATTTCCTGGTTTCTTATTAATGTATGTTAATCATAGTATAAAAAGTAAATCAAATAGATGGTAGAGTTCACATATTTCTGTTAATATGAATTTCATGCTCAATGAGAAATAAGACTGAACCTATGACCTTTTGTCACCTAATTTCACAAGCCTGGGCAACGCTGTATATTTAATTTTAAACAAACAAACAAACAAATCCCATCACCCAATCAATCAGCTACCCAACCCACATGATATGATACATATCTTGCATTTTAAGCTATGTCAAAATATAAAATGGAAATCAACATTTGAAGACCATTTTGTTGGAACTTTCCCAACATACTGGAAAAACTATACATGTTAGCAGGGAGGAGTTATGCCAACATGAGAAAAACTTTATCTGTTCATGGTTTCAGAGTGATGGTTTCAGATGATAAAACTTCATGTTCAAAAAACCCTCGAAAATGGTTTAAGGAAAAGTCTTAGCCCTAATAGTACCAATACACATTTATAGCCATTACAGAGATGGTATAGTCATTACAGAGATGGTGTAGTCATTATAAAGGTGGCATGTAGGAGCCAGGGAAAGACCGAGGATGTGCCATGCATGTGAAACTTTCAGAGAATTCAGCTGCCAAAATTTGGCCATTATGTACTGTACATAAACAAATAGTAATCCGGAGGCTTGTAACCTGTCCAAATCTGGGTGAATTTTTATGCAGTGAATTCCTCACCAAACATGAAGCCTTTCAAAACACAGCGTCCTGGACTTCTTCAACATAAATGGTTGCAATCATTCATTTTAAAAATTGATCAAAAGGTAATGTTTCACTTGTATATTATTTGCAGCAGTAGCTGGACTGTTTCAGCACAAAAGCAAAACAAACAATAAACCAAACCAGAAATCAGTCTGAAGCTGACGCCCACTCCTGAAAAATTCATCCAAAGCAATAAAGCCTTTCAGAAGTGTCAGACAACTACATCTTTAAGTGGTGCTCAAAACAGTGCCTATAAAACTGATCTGGTTATGGGGCTACTTGCTGAATACAATAGCAGTTTTAGCTGAGAATACACCAGAGAAGCACTTCTGGGAAATCTGTGACTTTCCGAGGCCTTTTTCGTGGAGTTTCAGGCTACATTAACATTTTGGTCAGATGGAAAAATGCCAGTTCAGCCCCTTGTCACACTCAGTGGATGCCTCTGAATTACCCTAACTGTAACGACCATTATTAAGCCTGGAGAAGACTGTTTTGGATGAGTCAAAGACAGAACCTGGCTCCTGCTAATGAGAGACAAATAAGCTTTACAGACTTTAAAAAATCTGAGTGGAACAAGAATAAATAAGCAATAAATCCTTGCAAACCATTTACTTAATATTTTCATCTGATGCCAAAAACACTGGATAAAGATTTCATTGGTGGCCCTGAGCATACCTGAGCAGCTGGGACAGCCATCAGGAAAGCTTAAGAAGGCGAACAGAACAGCTTGCCCATACACAGAAGTTTGGGCAGAAGCTGATGTAGGAAAGTGAGAGAGGAAACAGAGGGACTTGGTTCATCCATCCCCAAAATGACTCTTTCAAACCGGGTGGAGATGTAGGCTTTACTTGACCCTGCCTATGTACAGACTGAGGATGAGGCACGTGCTTAGGAATGACTGGGAGTCCAGATTGCTCTGTCACGAGGGACCTGACTGGAGCATTTCACAGCTCGCCTCTGGACAGCACACGTGCATCCTTCCTTTGGAAACCAAAGCAAGGCAGGAGTAGGTGCCTGCCAAGGTCCTGCTTTGGTACAGGAAATGGATGCGCCTACTGGCGTGCTCAGAGAGGCTCTGGTGTGTAACGTGAGTAAAATGGTTGAGAACCACTATAGGACACATTTGGAAATGAATCTGTTTTGCACAGCCTGAGAACATGATGAGAAATTTGGAGCTGCGTGCATTTCCAAGTGAAATCTAATTTTCTTTGAATGAGCGCGCTCTTTGAGAAATGAGCCCTTATTTATGCAAATTGGTTTTAAATGAGAATATTTAACGAAAGGATTTGATCCCCATATAATGAAAGCTCTTATAAATGTGCACCTAGACAGCACAGGAAGCCTTACTGCCTATTCAGGCACTTATTCTAAAGGTTTCTTTTTTACTCTTTGACAAAGTTTAGACTACATGTTTCTAATTAGAATGAAAAATAGTTAGATGAAGGATATTTTCAACTCAACTATTCTTCAGCTGTCCTTATAAATCTAAGAAGGGGTTACCAGACTGACAGGTGGCAGCATGGCCCAGTGGATGTTAAATTGCTTAGAAACATTTTGGGCTTTTCATGTTTTAAAAGAAAGAAAAGGTTCCAACCTTTCTTTGTTTATATGTCACTCAGAAATGGTTGGTTGTAAAAGTTCTGACCTTGTTCTGCACCTAATACTCCAAGGGAGCTATTGCATAGGGCATATTTGAATAGATTTGGTTAAGAAAATACAAAAATTAAATTTTGATCTCTTAATATTCAATTATGCTCAAACTATGCTGAAGGAAATTTCAAGGAGGTTGTAAGTTCTTTTGGCATGCTAATGTAACAGATGCGAAAGCATGAATTAACAGCTACAATGGAGAGCTGCCGCAGGTACTGATTTGTAAGCTGATCCGAACCCTTGAAGGTAATTGAGGAGTGACTTAGAAATGACTTCACACTGAAAGTAGAAGGACCTTTTTCTACCCATAATTCTGTCCTAAACTTTCTCAGAGCCCTTTCTTTGGTTGGAAACTGCTGCTGCCGAAAGAATCATTTTTCTAAAAATATTTCCAAGCTGTTCCTGACTGCACAGCTGCATGACTGCTTTGTGGTGACCCAAGGGAGGGAAGGTGCAGAGATTGGAACAAGTGCCTGAAAATGGAGATGCTTCCTTTGTTGACAGTTTAGGCTGGCTTCTGCTACTTTAGAGTTATTGTAAAACTGGACAGTGTTTAGGGATTTTGCCAATTTCTCTCTGTTTAGCACCACTGAACATCTTGCCATGAGAAATTTAGGCTACTCTTCAAAGCTAGCCCCAAATAACTCATTATTTTGTCGCAGAATCACAGAACAGTTGAGGTTGGAAGGGACTTCTGGAGGTCATCTTGTTCAAACCACTGCTCAAGCAGGGCCACTCAGCGCTGGTTGTCCAGGAGCATGTGCAGATGGCTTTTGAATATCTCCAGTGTGGGAGACTCCACAACCTCCCTGGGCAACCTGTGCCAGTGCTTGGTCACCCTCACAGTGAAAAAGTGTTTCCTGATGTTCAGAGGCAACCTCCTGTGTTTCAGTGTGTGCCCATTGCCTCTGGTCCTGTCACTAGGCACCACTGAAAAGAGCCTGGCTCCATCCCCTTTGCATCTCCCTTCAGGTATTTATATATTTTTATTTATCTTGCTGAACAATCTTGTCAGGTATTTGTCTTGCTGAACCATCTTTGGTGGTACAGTTAAAGCTGAACCCTGTGACCATCTCTGCTGTTCTGGTCTTGGTGTGCCCCTAGGACATGATGAGAGACTTCTCACAGCCTTGATCTGTTCACCACAAAGCTGTTTTATCATGAGTATAGACTGCTCTCTTGATACTTGCTACCCTGCAATTGAAGACTTCTGACTGACAGTGCTGGAACTGAGCTAATGTATGACTAAAGAGGTCAGATATCCCTGGAAGACAGGAGACATTGATCTTGAATAAGTGCCAGCTCTGTACAGGTATTCTTGTGGACCAAATCCTAAAAGCAGAATAAAGAGAGAGACAGCGTGCTTCAATTTGGTTAGTCATGCTGCATTTTATGAACCAAGGAGTTATTCACAGGCAAATAAATAACATTAGAGTCCGTTTGTTCCTTGTGATAGGAATGAGGAGAGATATTGATGGCTGGAAGCTACTGGAGAAGCCATTTCACATAATCTCAGACATAAAATCCTTCAGCTCATTAGACTAATCTGATTTTCAAAGGTTCTTATCTTTTCCCTACTCTTTCCTATTCTGTTCAAGCCAACAATGCAAATCTCTTTGATTTACCTAGGAGGATAGTCCAGCCTTCACAGTGTCCTTCCTAAAATTTCTTATCCTCAAACTCACCTTCTTTCTAGAGATTGCAATGTGAAGAAAGGAACAGAATAACTTGTTTCAGTGATAGTAAAAACTACTTTACTAATCCCATCTTCCTTTCATTGAATCCAGAATGTCATTCCTTGCCTCTAGCTTGTGTTCCTGCAGAAAACTTCAGACTATCACCATCAAAAATGAAATCCTGGTAACATACTCTACGATCCTCTTTTAGCACCATTATCTGTCACTGCTGACAATATCTTTTCTTCCTACTTGCTGGTAACCATCCTCATCTCCTCCCTCTGGTTCAGCTCTCCACCTTGCTACCTTTGTACCCAACATGTGATATCTTCTTCTCCTGCATTCATTTCCCACTTCGCTCTTAGTCCCTCAGTTGTTACTTTGATTACCTCTCTCGCTCGCCAGTGTGCACAGCTTTCTACATCTCAAAGTGCAATTTTTATCTGCTGCTGCAGCATCAGATAAAAGCAGGAATGAGGTAAGCAGCTGAGCTGCTGTATACCTTCACTAAATCACCCATGTACTTAATTTTCCTTCCTTGAGATATCAGAATGATACAAACTGGAGCTGAAGGGCCACCCAGACTTCCATGGCAACCTCTAATAATTTTAATTGCTTTTACTTTGTTTTGCGTTGGACGTTGAAGGACTTTGCTATTTTTTTTAAGCAGCAGAAGAGAGAGAGACGGATTTTGTTATTTATTTTTCTAATACAATCCAGCGCAAGAAATCGAAGGAGAAACAATGATTTATGCCAAGCCTTAAACTCTTGAAAACGTGGGTTTACAATGAAAACACTAACAGATGCTTAGTGGTAAAAAGCAGAGGAGTGGTTGCCATGGTATCAGATGGCAGGGAAGGTAGCTGACTTTTTAAACTCTCTGGCAGCGTACATGTAGAAACCAACAAGTGGACAGCAATGCTGGCAGCCATTTGTCTCCGCACAGCACTCTGAAGGTCTGCGGGGAGGCTACTGCCGTGACTCAGCCCTACTGCACTGGAAATTGGGATTGCCAGGTGTTTGGCAGCAAGGAGAGGGAAGGTGGGGTAGGGAGATGAATGGCGAACAAATGTCTGGATTTCTTGCAGTTTACGTATATGCTATTCTAAGGGACAAAGTCCTGACCCCCCCTGCCCCCCTGCCGAGTACTAAGGAAAGCAGGAGGATGGCTTATACTTTCTGACAGGTAGACAAAATAAGTTACCCTCTACCCAGCAGAATCATAATGTTAATGCAGCCAGCAAGACAGCAGCTAGGCGAGGGGCTAGAAGTCTTCTTCACGTTAAGTTCTCTTTATAAAGCATCTCTGTAATAATTGTCTTTCACTAGAAAAAGGGTGTATCACTAAAATGATCATTTAATGGCATTTTGAGAGCAAACTACATCCAGAATAGCTAAAAGCCTGGTGGGTAGGATATTTCTATGGCATGTGGGAAACACATCTCTCTGAAAGCGGGCAGAGCAGGACCTTTAAATCTCTCTTTCACGTCTCAGCAGTGTGCCTTTTCCCAGGGGCTTGAGGGTCAGCCTCTCCTACTACTGCTGTAGTATGAAGTGTGTTTTCAAAATTTCAGCTGCTTTATATTGACCCCTCCTGTTATGGAATGTATCCCTGTAGGACACCCAAAATAATTCATGTGGGAGATATAGTGTGAGATGATGAAATTTCACTCAAATGAAAGCCACCTTATTAAAAGCAAGTGTGGGTTTTATGTGGCAAGAAGTTTTGGTATAACAAGATATGGAAATTTCATTAGATCCAGATAGCAGAAAAGGTCAGTTGTTACTCACTCAGTTCTTGGGACTAGAAATTGAAAACTTGAGCACAGCCTTTTTGGTAACACTGTCTTATTTCTCCTTCTGGGAGGAGTAGATAAATGGAGATATTAAGAAAACACTAGGAACCTCAAAAGTACTTTCATTCAAGAGAAGATTCTTACCAAATCTGATTTGATCATTGCTGGTACAGGTCCTGAAAGAGCCACACTTTGACAGCTGATATTCACATGGTGTTCTAGGTAGGAATTACTCTCAGTGCTTAATAAAAACCCCTGAAATCTTATACCTGAAAAATGGCTTTCCTAGTGAGGTGAATATCACCAGAATACAAACTTCAAAATGCATGAGTATTGCATGATACTGTGCCGGAAGTCCAAGTCTCAGAGCCCAGAACATTTCTACTTCTATAAAGTTGGAATTCATGAGTTAACTTTACACAGAAAATACTTATTCATACAACTATACTTTTTTTTTTCTAAGCAGCTCAGAAGAATTCTGCCATTTCCTACAAGCATATGGAATGCACTACAAAAATTACCAAGAAATTCTAAACGATTATGTCTTTTATCTGTCTATAAATGCCAATTCATATTTGTTTATCAATTCGTAAAAAAAAAAAAAAAAAGAAATGGCATAGAATCTAATTTATTTTCTATAAAACCCAACTGGTTTCATGTAATTGTATTCTATATAGGAGCTTTATTAAACACCAGTAACAGAGTTATGAAGTGGAAAATAGATTCATCTTTTGTTAGAACCAATATTCGACCCAGGTCTTGGCCTCTGACGTAGAATATTCAACAGTAATCTTATTTTCCCATATTAATTTTCTTTTCATAGTGATTCCACTGTTGGCCTGCAATTTCTTTTTTAATTAGTTTCTTGGCATGTATGAAGGTAAAACTTCCTTAATTTTATGCAGGATATTTCTGCACACATTTCTCCAAAAGTCTTTTTTTTCCTGTGCCTGGTTTTAAATTATAACTCTCAACCGTGACTAGTTCTTCTAGTCAGTAGCTGGCAAAATCTGTGTTTATGCTCATAATATTTCAGTTTGTCTTCATGTTTAGTTCTTTTTTATCCACATAGGCAGTATAAAGCTGTCAGACCTGCTCACATTCTGTAGAGATCTGGGTGGAAGTTCATTACACTTACGTATAATGTCAGGGCCAAATATAAGAGAGAATTTTAAAGAAGCCATGAAGAGGAGAAGCTAGCATGTGGCAGACAAACCACTATATCCTTGTTCCAGCTCACCAAGGCCCTAGTATTGTCAGACCCATCTGAGTGGTAGTGGAACAGTATCTTCCAACACTCAGCAGTCAAAACATTTGTGCCAAAACCCAACAAAATCCGTGTATTCACAAGCCATCCTTTTTAACATCCTTCTTGTGTGTCTACCACAAGCAAATGAAGAATGTTTACTATCTTTTATCTTCCCATTTTCATTATTTTTGTCTTACCCTTTCTCCCACAAAAATCCAATAATGTCCATGGAAGAATGAGACTCTCTAAGCAGAAGGAACATGTCAGCTCTTACAAGAAAGAAAAAATAAAATGGTGAAATGATATGACGTATACAACAAGCGAACTCATAATCTTGTTTTTATCATGTTCTCCCTGTTTCATTACATTAATGGATCTCTTCCAGAATTGCAGTAGATCACTTTCAATCCAGTTCTTCATGGATCAGAGTACATATGTGTATGTAAGGTTTCATGACTGGAGTGTCAGACTGTCAGTCTTTGCGAGACTGAGGATGCCAGTTTTTATCCATGCAGAAAACTGTTTTTATTTGCCTTTTCTGAGAACTTAGTGGTTTTACAATATATTGGGGTGGCATGCACTTTATTTACCATGCTTAATTCCCCCCTTCATCCTCTCCTCCATGCCCAGTGTTAATTATACTTTTCCAGAACTTCTACCAACACTTGCCCAAAAGCTCCTACAAAACTCATGCCTGTGAATCTGCAGCAGGACAGCAAATGATCAGAACGCAGAATTGTTAGCTGAGGTAAAAATTAGGGCTTCTTTAGCAAATCCCGGGCCCCTGAGACCAGAGAGAAAATCTGGAGCAAGGAACACCTACCCTCAGTGGAGGAAGACCATGTCAGGGAGCATTTAAAGAAACTGGTCCAACTGGATGTACATAAATTCATGGTTGCAGCCAGGACTGCTGAGAGGGGTGGCTGATGTCATTGAGGGGCCTCTCTCTGTTATCTTTGAAAGGTAACACAATTGGGAGAGGTTCTTGAAGACTGGAAGGGAGCAGATATCTCTCCTATCTTCAAGAAGGGTAAGAAGAAGGATTGGGGGAATTACAGGCCAGTCAGCCTCACATCCATCTCTGGGAAAGTGATGGAGGTCCTCCTAGAAACCATTTCCAAGCACATAAAGGGCAGGAAAGTGTTTAGGAATAGTCAGGATGGATTTACACAGGGGAAATCATGCTTAACCAACCTGATAGCCTTCTACAATGAGGTGACTGAGTTGGTAGACAAGGTTTATGTGTGGTTTATCTTGACTTTACTAAGGCTTTTGACAGTGTCTTACATAGCATCATCATTGACAAACTGACAAAGAATGGATTAGATAAGTGGACAATGAGGTAGATTGAAAACTGGCTGAACAGCTGGGGCCCAGAGGGTTGTGATCAGTGGCACAAAGTCCAGCTGGAGGCAATTCACTGATGGTGTACCACAGGGGTCAATACTGGAGGCAATCCTTTTTAACATCTTTGTTAATGACCTGCGTGATGGAACAGAGTGCACCCTCAGCACATTTGCAGATGATACAAAACTGGGAGGAGTGGCTGATACACCAGAGGGATGTGCTGTCATCCAGAGGGACCTGGACAGTCTAGAGAACTGGTGTCAGAAGAATCGCATGAAGTTCAACAAGGGAGGAACAATCTCATGCAACAGTATACGGCTAGGGGCCAACCAACTGGAAAGCAGCTCTTCAGAAAAGGACATTGGGGTCCTGGTGGACACCAAGTTGAACATGAGCAATGCACCCTCGCAGAAAAGAAGGCCTATGATATTCTGGGCTGCATTAGGGACAGCATTGCCAGCAGATCAAGGGAGGTGATCCTTCCTCTCTACTCAGCGCTGATGAAGCCACACCTGGAGTACTGTGTCCAGTTCTGGGCTCCCCGGTACAAGAAAGATATGGACTTACTGGAACAAGTCCAGCATAGGGACACAAAGATGATAAAGGGACAGGCACATTTTCCTATGAGGAGAGGCTGAGAGGTCTGGGACTGTTCAGCATGGAGAAGACTCAGGGGGACCTTGTCACTGAATATAAATATCTGATGGGAGGGAACGAAGAAGGAGGTGCCAGACTGTTCTCAGTAGTGCACATTGACTGTGCCCAAGAGGTAATGGGCACAAATTAAAAATCAGGAAATTCAATCAGCACAGTAAAAACCCCTTTTTTGGCTGTGAGGGTGGTCAAACACTGGCACTGGTTGCCCAGAGATGTTGTGGAGTCTCCATCTGTGGAGATATTTAAAACCTGACAGGATGCGACCCGGAGCAACCTGCTCTAGCTGACCTTGTTGGAGCAGATGGGTTGGACTACATCTCCTAGTCGAAAAGGGGAAGGACCAAAAAGTCCCTTCCAACCTAAGTGATCTTGTGATTGTCAGATTTAGTAGGATTGCAGGCTGTACTCTTTCAAAGTCTGCTAAAAGCTTATGAAAAAAAGAAAAAAACCCCATGAATTCTACCAGTGACCAAAATATGGTCCCAAAACTTCAAAGCAGAAATTCCTAAAGTTTTCCTCCCAGAGAGGAACTCAATGGGAAGTGTACCAGAACCTGCCTGTGCCATCAAGCTCCTTTGTACATATGGCAATTCCTTCTCATTTTACAGGTTGTATCTGACTGGCAAAATTGCGTGACAACACAGGAATGCTTTTACTCACTTCCTCCTTGCATTTTCAAGGTCTTTCTGCCATAGCACATAATTGCAGTACTCCACAGTATATTCTAGCCCCAAAGCTAGGCCAACTATATCTTTGCCTTCTTTGGTAAAGGTCTGTCTTGAACTGCTCTTGAAAACTTCAAATGATGGAGACTGCATGACATCCTCCAGATAATATTTTTCTACTCTTCATGAAACTTACTATTAGAATTTTTTTTAACCAGTATTTGACTAAATTTTTTTTTGCATATTTTTCCCATTTATTTAATGCTGGAGAATATATTATTTGCTTACTTTTCCAAAGGTCATTTATATGTTTGAAGGCTTAGCATGTTCATTCCTTAGTCTTTTAGGCTAACTTACAGCAATTCTTGCACTTTTTCCTCATAAGTAATTTTTTCTCGATGTCTGATCATTCCTGTTGCTTTACTCTGGACTTTCTTTGGTTGGTCCTGAGTACTCTACCCAAACTAAATATATAACTCCAGCAGACACACTATGAATTCTGAATGCAGCATAAACAATTATTTCAGGTGTCTCATGGACTAAAATCTTATTTATAAAACCTAGAATGATGTATATCTATGTTGTGCAATAGCGGGCACATTCTTGTTTCAGTGCTGTATACTGCACATGTTCTTTTTCAATATGACCTGTATTTTCCAGACTGTTTCTACTGTTTGTGAAGATCACTTATGTTACATTTGCATCCATTCCTCTAGCATACTGGTGGGGTCTCCATTCTCCATGTTTAATCAATGTATTTACTATGTTATGGTCACACTTGTTATGAAAACATTCAGCGTATTCTCATGAAACAGCCCTTGAGCTACTGATAATTGCATCCTCAGTATTTTTATCCAACTATTTTGGAGCACATGTTCCAATAGTTCAGATTTGCCTGGTTTTGCCTGGCTTTCTTAACACAGTGGTTTGCAAAATGGTATCTAGAGTCTCCTTGAAGATAAGCATGTCACATTTAATGTGTCGTGTCCTTGAGGTTCTTCCAGCCCTGCCTGTCCCTGCCCAACCCTGGGGCTCTCCCACCATGTCCATGGTCTAGGACCCCATGTCAGCCCCCTGTGGCTGCCAGCTCCTTCCCCAGTGACACCACAGCAGGGCCGGCCTCCAGCTCCCCACAGCCCTGCCCTGCCTGGCCACGGGCCCCACCGAGCCGGGCCCCCCCACGGGCCCACCTCCCTTCCTGGCCTCAGCCCGTCCCTGTCCCCAGGGAGGTGCCCGCTGCCCGGGGCTGGGGCTGCCCCGGTGCCCCCCCGGCCGCCCTGCTCCTGGCTGGGGTGGTGGGACGGGCCCTGGCTGCCAGGCCCTGCCCTGACGGAGCCCTGGGGAGCCCCCATGGCCCCTGGGCCCATGGAGCCACTGGCTCTCATAGGGCCTTGATGTGATGCTCTTTTTCTCCCTCTTTAAAGACTGGCACCTATTTGACAACTCTCAGCTTCCCAGTGCTAGTTCTTAAGGTATTCAAATAGGAGGTATTAAAAAAGCGAGTGGACAGGGTACTCCAGGGCATGGTTTAGGGGGCATGGTTAATGGTTGGACTCGATGATCTTGAAGGTCTTTTCCAACCAAAATGATTCTATGATTCTATGATTCTATGATTAAAGACAATGGTAATGGTTCTGAGATTGCCTCAGGTAAATTTTTTAGGTATCTAGGAGTGAATCTTATCAGACACAGCTGATTGGAAAACATTTAACTTAGCATTCCCTAACATTTTCTTTCCCTTTTTTTTATGATATTTTATCCTTTGCTGGTAGTTAACTATCTTCAAGTGAAATTTTTTAATGAAGACTATCACTAAAAGGCAGTAGACTTTTTGATCTCTGTCATCTTTTCTGGTCGTTGTGTTATCTGTCAAAGGATTTCCACCTCTTCTGAGTCATAGTGGCTCAACACCACCCAGAGAGAAAAGGGCAAAAGTCTCTTAAAACCAAATAGAGGATCTCATGAGCAGGCATTATAGAATGAGGGGATGCATCTGAATTGCTGTTTCATAAAAGTATATAGATGATGACTTACTTCTGCTATCTTCCCTGACATCAGTCCTCCTTCTTCCCTTTCCTATGTCTACTACTTGAAGACAAGAGATACCAATGCCTAGTTTTTATTTTTAAATTCTTTTTCAATTGTTCAGAATCTGCTGATTCACACATAATATCTCACTGGCAACTCATAGTATACATAAAGCCTTCTATGAGCTGATTTAGTACTCAGCTGTCTCTGCAATCAAGTCAAAGTTTGATGCAAAGTGACTTTTTTTTATGGTTAATTGTATGAAGAGCTCCAGGACGGTCTGACCACCACAGAGAGGAAGATGGTACCATGGAAGCAGAAAGCAGCATTACTGACATGAATTATATGGATTCCCTAAGAAAAATACAGAACAATCTCTGGTCATTTATTATGTAAAAAGAATACTATGTAGTTGAAATAATATCCACATTTCAGAGTGAGACTGAGATCTCTTTCAATTATTTGAGACTCAAGTATAATCCTTGGATTGTAAATGAGTCTTTTTAACTTCTTGAGGAGGCTGCCTGGAATTTCACATAAGTAAAAAGAACAGTTTTGAATTATCTTAAAGCTTTAGAGATTATTTTTCACCAAATATAGCTAAATCACATATATTTCATAAGGTGCTGTGGCCAAATACTAAAAAACTCTCATTAACATTCTGTATTTCAAAGCCTTATGTGTTTGTAATGTAAGCAATTAAAACATGTTTAAATAACTTTAATGTTAGGACAGAAACCAGTGAAATCAAAAGATTTCAAAGACAAAGCAGACCCTTTCTTTTGTCTTTAATTTATTTCTTTCTTCTTTTAAATACAACTTTAGCTCATTAAAGTGATTAATACAAGCCAGACATATGGCATTATTTGCGACTCATAGCCTTCTCATGTCAATGAAGAGATGTGCATTAGCTTCAGTAGACTTAAGGTCAGAGTCTGTATACCATATAAACTTCTTGAAGACATATCTCCTTGTATACACCAAGTCTATTCTCACAGACTTTCTGTCGCTTAGCAGGTGTGGATTTACAAGGATAATTATAAAGCCATATACAGCTATTTCCATTAGTTCTGGCTAGTCCTGTGTGCACTTGTACATTACATGGTGGAGTGTAGCCTTCTAGATTTAGTTTGGGGCTGTATCTGCTACAGGTTCCCTGTGTAAATTAGCTCATGTAGCACTTATCAAAACATGGTTCAGGATAAAATAGGGGGACAGTGGTTTATGGTACTTTAAGCAATGTTTTTTCTTCAGGAAACATTTATTGCCCATTTTAAGGAGTAGTCTTGGCTTCCACCAGAGCAGCTGTTTTAATTCCTAAGAAGTATGTTCAATCCTGTCTATCAAGGGGAAAGATGTGACAATATGTGGCTTTGTGTGAGACAATGTGAGGAAATTAAGGTAAAGGAGCAAATCAGAGACACTCCAAAAAGGTTTTAGAGCAGAAGTGTGACAAATGGAGAAGAAATGGTCTACAGTTTGTCCATGGTAAGTCACTCTCCTCCAATAATCCTATTTTTCTGTTTGGACTATGTCTCCCATCCTTTTAAACACCTTAAAAAGACAAAACATTCTAAATTCAAGATTTCCATTTTGGTTTTGAGGACTTGAAAAGTTGTCCTTGTCCAAAACTCAGCTGCCTGACACGTTCCCTGCCTGCATTCTGCCCAATTTACCATCCCCTTTCCCCTTGGTCTCATAACTATCTGTTGATTATTTTTCCTTTGTCAAAATGTTATGTGAAGAAGACAGACTCTCTTCATTTAAATAGTTTTGCATTAAAAAATCAATCCTGCTTTGAGATGCAACCTTCTTCTGATCATCTGGTGTGCACTTGCTGTCTTGCTTCTCTAAATTAAAGTTCTCTTGCTTAAATGTTCTTTCAAAAAAAAAAAAAAAGAAAGAAATTGAGCCAATGACATTAAAATATGTATTTTGGTAACTTTTTAAATTAGTGTTTCCAGATAGACATTTCATTTGCTGAAGATTTACAGGGGCATTATGAAACCATAATTGTGTAATAATTAGACAGTACTATAAACTAAATAAATATCAACTGATTATTAAAAACATTCATTGTAATAATAGTGGTTAATCCTTTTGAATGTGTTTTTAATAATAGTTTTATATTTAATGTAGGATGAATGGCTTATTAAAAGTAAATTTTATATGTTTTATATTCTCCATGTTTGGCATTAGGCCATTAGCACTAATGGGATTTGAATGGTATTGAGTTCAGGATAGCCCCCAAGTACAAATGTGGGAACCTTAATTAAGTTTTTATTAAAATCTTCAATTAAATGCAATGCTAGATTATTAAGATATTTTTGCATATTGTTTAATGTCAGTTATTAAACATTTTCACAGGCTTCAGAAAGTGGTCTCAGAGCAAGCTGATTGATAGCTAAAATTTATTTGAAAAATGTTGATGATCAATTTTCTCATCTTGTGGGCAAAATTGGGTTTTAATGGAAATTTTCTAGCTAGCTGTGATGCTGAGCTGGAACAGAACTTAATGAATAGGTTAGCAAGTAACAGGCTTAACTTGCAGAGGGGAAGTTTCATGTTGAGAATAAGGAAGAACTTTCTGGCCCCAAGTGGAATGAGGTACCAAAGTGGCATAGACTGGAGTGCAAGCTGCGCAGCAAAGCAAGCTACTTTGTGTTGTGTATTTGTAATAACTGGCTGAGGAACAGTGGGGCAATGAACTGCTGAGGTCTAAACTGGTAAACCAGATGATTGATTTGTGCTGATGTCACTGAGCAAGTTACCATCTTACTGTTTCTGCCTCATTCTTTATGCAATGTGGATCATATTGACCGTCCTTACATTACTAAGGAGGTGAATTAGTATTATTAAACTCTTTAAAAGAGTGAACTTAGACTGTTTAACTCACAGATGAAGAATCCTTTTTATGCTTCTGTATGAGATGTCCAAACTGAGGGGAATCAGCTGTGCAGAGGCAAAGGACACACTCCCCTCTATTACAGACCACAACAGAGGCATTGGAAAGGAAAATAAACTCAAACACTAAATGCTGTTACTCAGAGCAGTTAAGTCAGGATAACAGATATTATATTATTGTATCACTAAACTAAACCAAAGAAACAACTACCTACTTGAATTAAGAGGAAGGCAAGTAGGTGATGGATTACAGTATTATTTCTCTGAGGTACAAATATTCCACTTTTATCAAGGCTGTTTTGGGAAGCTCAAGTTAGCTTTATATAAATGTGGCAAGATAAAAGGGTTGAACCGTACAAATGCCTTCCCTTACTGAGTTCAGATAATGGTATATCTTTCATATTTTTCCTAAACAAATATGTTTTTAAATAAAAGTTGATACTAATATGAACTACCTGTTTTAATGAAATGGTAAGCACACACTATTTATTTTCATTAACTAAGAGTGCTTCAGAACATCATTATTTTTCACAAATTACAAAGATGTTCAGCAGCCACATCTATTTATCTATTTATACGATACTCATTAACATGTTATCTGATTTTCTTAGATTCTCCAAGGCAGTTTCCAAGCAGTGGCCACTACTGAGAGTGAGTTCAGCGAGTGCTGTATGTCGAATGACTCAACTCCAAAAAGCCAGTAGTCCCCATAGCTACATGGGCAGAAGACTGCTGCTGCACTGAGAATTCCTTTCTCTTTTCCCAGTGTCAATCACAGTGTAAAGGCAGTATTTCAGCTGCTTTGCACAGTGCAATATTTAACTGTTAGAGTTTTTCCTCTGTTCTGGTTTCCAGGATGCTTGCAAGCAAGCAGCAGAGAATCCAGCTTTAGCTCTGAATCTGTATGTCTTGGTTTCAGCTGGGACAGAGTTAATTTTCTTCTTAGTAGCTGGTACAGTGCTGTGTTTTGGATTTAGTATGAGAATAATGTTGATAACACACTGTCGTTTTAGTTGTTGCCAAGTAGCTTTTCCTAAGTTAAGGATTTTTCAGTTTCCCATGCTCTGCCAGCAAGGAGGTGCACAAGAAGCTGGCAGGGACCATGGCCAGGACAGCTGACCCGAACTACCCAAAGGGATATTCCATACCATAGAATGTCATGCTCAGTATACAACTGGGGGGAGTTGGCTGGGAGGGGCTGATCGCTGCTTGGGGACTGGCTGGGCATCGGTCGGTGGGTGGTGAGCAAGTGCATTGTGCATCACTTGTCTTTTCTTGTTGTTTATTTTATTTTATTTTATTTTGTTTTGTTTTATTTATTCCCTTTCATTACTATTATTATATTTTTTATTATTATTGTTAGTATTACATTTTATTTTACTTTAGTTATTAAATCATTCTTCTCTCAACCCACAAGTTTTACTTTTTTTTCCGATTCTCTTTCCCATCCTACTGGAGGGGTGGGGGGGAGTGAGCAAGCAGCTGCGTGGTGTCTAGCTGCTGGCTGGGCTTAAACCAGAACACTGTACATGCCCTTAAAATTTCTCAGTGAATAAGTGGAAATGTCTCACTACAGCATTTAAAATTGTCCTTTTGAGAATTCAAATGATTTGAAATGGTACCATCTTACAGCTTAGGGACAAGTGTGTCCTGCAGCCTAGATGCCAGAGAAGACAATCGCAACGAAAATAGCTGCAGGCTGGTGTTGGAGGGGTAGACTGCAGGTACTGTTTCAGTTGCAAGTGAAGTCTGCAAACAGATTTTGTGAAATTAAGAAAGTCAAACTAGACTCCATCTTACAGGCCAAGATGTCCAGTTGGCGGTGGGTCACAAGTGGTGTTCCCCAGGGCTCGGTGTTGGGCCCTGTTCTGTTTAATATCTTTATTGATGATTTGGATGAGGGGATCGAGCGCACCCTCAGCAAGCTTGGGGATGACACCAAGTTGGGAGGCAGGGTTGATCTGCTTGAGGGTAGGGAGGCTCTACAGAGGGATCTGGACAGGCTGGATCGATGGGCTGAGGCCAGTCGTATGAAGTTCAATACGGCCAAGTGCCGGGTCCTGCACTTCGGTCACAGCAACCCCATGCAGCGCTACAGGCTTGGGGAAGAGTGGCTGGAAAGCTGCCTGGCAGAAAAAGATCTGGGGGTGCTGGTTGACAGCCGGCTGAATATGAGCCAGCCGTGCGCCCAGGTGGCCAAGAAGGCCAATGGCATCCTGGCCTGTATCAGAAACAGTGTGGCCAGCAGGAACAGGGAGGTGGTTGTTCCCCTGTACTCGGCACTGGTGAGGCCGCACCTCGAGTCCTGTGTTCAGTTTTGGGCCCCTCACTACAGGAAAGACATTGAGGTGCTAGAGCGTGTCCAGAGGAGAGCAACCAAGTTGGTGAGGGGCCTGGAGCACAAGTCTTATGAGGAGCGGCTGAGGGATCTGGGGTTGTTCAGTCTAGAAAAGAGGAGGCTGAGGGGAGACCTTATCGCTCTCTACAACTACCTGAAAGGGCGTTGTAGTGAGGTGGGTGTTGGTCTCTTCTGTCAGGTGGCTGGAGATAGGACAAGAGGAAATGGCCTCAAGTTGAGGCAAGGGAGATTTAGGTTAGATATTAGGAAAAAGTTTTTTACTGAGAGGGTTGTCAAACATTGGAATGGGCTGCCCAGGGAAGTGGTTGAGTCACCATCCCTGGAGGTATTCAAAAAGCGAGTGGACAGGGTACTCCAGGGCATGGTTTAGTGGGCATGGTTAATGGTTGGACTCGATGATCTTGAAGGTCTTTTCCAACTGAAATGATTCTATGATTCTATGTCCTTCTGTTTTAAAGAAAAAATCACAGAAAGAATGAAAAAAGAACTCTGAACTATCCTGAGTCCCTAATGAGAAAGTTAGAAGACTGTGCTGAAAGATTATAACCATAAAATATGAGATGACACTGTGGTTTGAAATAGAAAATAAAGAAAGCCCATATTATATTCCAGAAAAACAAAATGATTTGAAGAACAGAGTTGTTAAGAGATGGTCTTTTAAATTTTTTTTTCTTTTTTTAATGTTAGCAAGTATTAGAGGTAGGAGCTGGCAAAAAGCTATCTATAAAAGGATGTAATGCATAAATTAGTTGCATTTCAGTGACATATGCAGTGATACATACATGGCCCTACCTGTGCTGTTCTGACAGGCATGATGCTCACTGAGAAAGAGTCACTTTTTCTTCTTACAGATAAGACAGGAGAGCTAAGGATTCAGGAAAAGAAATAGAGTTTTAGAGTTTTAGAAAATGTGTCTGGCAAACAGAGAACTCAAGAGATCAGCTTGTCCATAAACCTGTCCCCCAAAGTGTTAATATCTATGACAGATGTTTTTCTAGATTGAACTTAAAGGTTCCATAATACGCCAGGCTTCACTGTCCTTTTTATGAGAGACTTTTTTCTAGTGACTAACCCTCATCTTTCTTGCTGAAATTTAAATCTCTTATTTACCTCTTATTCTATTCAGCATTGACATGGCGAAAAGATTAATGCTCCCTCTTCTCAAATACCTGTGTCTGAAAACCATTAACATGCTTTCCCATTAGCCTTTTCTTCTTTAGTCTAAACAATCCTAGTAGCTTTTCTCATAGACTGTGGGTTTTTTTTTTTTTTAAGATTATTCTAACCCTCTGGACTGTATCTCAACTGAGGACACAAGGAAACAAAAGGAAGTTGAAGGATTACCTTAGACAACTTGCAAACCAAATGTCCTTCTAATATGGTGTGGGGTTTTTTGTTTGGTTGTTGGTTTTTTTTTGAAAAAGCATGACATTGTTAAATCATGTTATGCTCATCTTCTATATTAACTTATTTGGTAAATTGGAAAGTGGGCCACAAAGATGAAATGATACTACATCACGTAAGAAATCCATGTCAAATTTGGAAATGAAGCAATGATCACTTTTGTTGTTCCATCTCTTAAACCCAAGATTCCCTCAACAGATTCAAAATGTAGTAACATAAGTGTTTAAATGGCTATTCTATATCAAAAGTCTACAGAATAAATAGAATTAAATAACCATACTGAGACAAAGGGAGAGAGTGTGACTAATTGGAACATCCTTCTTTCCTTTAGGATTTGAAATAATCCTCAGTAGTGTTGTACCCTTTGGGGGAAAAGTGGACCCCTGCATTTTAAGTGAAAAGAATAAATTAAAGGCAGCTTTCAATCCAATTTTAAGGGAGATATCCCAATGGGGTAAAAATGTGATGAAGAAAATTAAATGCAAGAGGGAAATTACAGCAGAATATTAAAATAGGGAAACAGAGAATTAATAATGAGAAAAAAAATTAACTGAGATATTTCTTCTGTGGTATTCACTTAGGTTTTCCCTATTGATCACATCTTACAAGTACTTTTAGCTCCACCATGTCATGCATTAGGTGAAAGAAAGGCTCGGGACATGTTATTACTACTTGCAACATCTGGTCCCTAACACGTTCTTCTTTGATCAACAGTATGTCATGTGTTATAGTGAAGCAGATTGCATAGTTCATCCTTACTGAACCTTCACCCTTAGGACATCATGTGAAAGGCAAACTCCATCTGCCTCAGAGAAACCAAAAATAATCTGAAATGTAGAAATTCACCATAGTCATGACAAGAATTAGTATTAAAAGAAGACTTAGAAATAAAGTCTTGCCGCTTTTGTAAAAGCAGATCAGGCTTCTTTTTTGTAGATGATGGTCTGAAAATTTTCCTCCATCTTGCATCGCTTTGCATCCTATTTTTCGCAAGTTGTTGATGAAGTGCATGGGTTATAGCATGACCTGGAGCCAGGCGTAACATGCAGCAGGTACTGCATAATCTTGTTTCTGTGATTAGGTGGCCCCTCAATTACATACAAGTCAATCAACACTTTTACCACAGCTCCAAAACTGGAAGACCGGTTTCCTCTCTCTCTTTTCTCTGCTCAAAATTAATTCAGAAGGTTTTATCTCAGAGTTGCAGAGGAAATCCAGAGATAGGAGCAGCCCTGGGGTGAACAGAAGCCCTGATGCCTCTCTGCTTCCTGTGTCAGGCCACAAGGCAGGGGTGTGCGTGTCCCTCCACAAGTCACAGGGTGCCTCCTTAGTCCAGGCACAAGCCAGGGAGAAAGCCTGGGGGTGTCCCCACCCCGTTCCTGGATGTCCCAGTGCTGACACCACTCGCGTGCCCAGTGCAGCACTGCAGGTCCTCGTGCTCCTCTGAGCCCGGCGTGTTGGGTCAGGGTGCCCCAGAGGAATAATGCTGGGAAAGGAAAACAGATGGGAGATAATGTTTTGTTTCCCTGCAAAATAGCCACCTAATCTGGCTTATTCTGTGTGTTGGTATGTCAAGAACACAGACATGTGAAGCAGTGGGAAACACAAAAACAAATTACCACAGCATTACAAGCTTATCAGCTGAGCTGCAGTGCTTACCAGTTTGAATGCTCTCAACCCATGTCAATTCTTGGTAATTTGACTTACAGTCGTTTTTAATGAAATAGGAAAAAATCATGCACATCAAAAATACCTGGAAATCAGCTGACGTGATAACATGATTATGCATCTGGGCTCATCTGCACAATAAAATGCAGTGCTAAGCTCTGTTTTGTACTGAGCTTGTACTCTGGTGTATACTGAAACTTGGACTTCGTGAAGCCCAGTGAATTCTTCCCGTTAGATGGATGAGATGTTAGAAAGTTATTTGCTTTTTCCACACATTCTTGAGCTGAAACCTGTTGGATTTCCTACACTTTTCATCAGGCTCCTTAAATCACATGCTCAAGTGAAATCAATCGGTCTCATCATTTATGCGAGGTCTAATTTGCCCTCAGATGTTTGTACTCTTTCTCAAGCAAGTCTGTGGGAACTGTTAGGGAAAAGGAGGCACTGACTTACAGGATTACTGAACGCGTGTATTCCTGATATCTAAACCTCTTCTTCCTCCCCCCTTCCTCCTCCCCAGTGAACAATGCTTAAACTCAAGTGAAGAAAAACCTGAGCAGAGTGAGAGGTTTCCTTTGGATGTGGGCCTCCATGAAGGCCTTAAGTTAAAACTGTACTTTTCTAGTAGGAGGAGTAGATTCTATTCCAGTAAGTATGATTCAGTTATGAATTATTTCCATAACAGAAAAGAAAGTGATTAAAAAACTTCAAGGGCTAGCTTATGAATTTAAATGCTGTGCAAAACACTCCCATTAAAGAAAAAAGGAGGTGATAAAATGTGATACAAGGTCCATTTCAGAGTGTTTTAAGGCAAGACTCATGTAACCTTTTTCACTCGAGATTTTACTAATCAATAGCTATATCAGCAATAAATGCTGACTATGTTTCATGTAAAGCTTATAAATATTTACACTGCTGAAGCACAAATGAAATTTAATCTCATATTCTATATAGTCTATTTTTAATATGTTAAAGGAAATAATACAGTGCTTGCATACTTCAAAAAGTTCAAATTAAGGTGCATAAAATGGATTAAAAAAGAATACTATTTAAGATTTTTAGAACTTTCCTTAGGACTGTAAGTGAGATGAAATGGCTTCTTTAGGAGAGGTCTGGGTCCCATGGCGTTGCATTCATTTCCACAGAACCATGTAAGGAAAAAAAAGACAATATTTCATCCTGAATTCAAGCAGCTACAATGGTAAGAAAGTTAAACAAGAGTTTTGTTACAAATTGTTCACTTCAGACATGTTGAACATTTTCTTGCTTGCTTCTTATGTTCAAAATGGTGCTAGCAGAAGTAGCTGAAAAGCAATCATTTGTATGATCAAATTCTGAATTTAAAAAAAACCCAACTCATGTCAGACTTAAGTGATAGCTTATGAACATCAAGCTGAAATGGAACTGTTAATAATTCCAATCAATTTCTCATTACTTTATTTGTCAATGGACCAGTAATGAGAACACTGTTTTTTCCTGTACCCAGGTCTAGTAAATTAAGTTAAACAACAGATGTTGAACAGATGTTCTCATTATTTTAGTGACTTGAATTCTGGCTAGTCCCCAAGCTGTTTTACATGACTAAGTGTTGCATCACTCTATCTGTGACAGATAAAGTATCTGAAAGCATCAACACTCAAAATCTCATTAGCAGAAACAGTTTTATAAAATTTTGATATGGTAAATGGACATATCACTTCTCTTTTTTTAAGAATGGCATATCAATGAAATGGTAGTAGTAAATGCTTCCACTTAAATGTAACATTCCAACACCAAAGTTTCCTCATATCATTTTGTGTTACACTCTAATAAACACTGAACACTTTTTTTCTAAAGATTTTCCTTTCTATCAAGGTCACAGAGACATTCTGAACTCATCATCACGGTGATAATTTATTATGTGAACTACAGTACAAATTAGACACTCACCAGGGCTGCACAGGTTTAGACAGTCAATACTCAGAACAGCTACGGGGTATTACCCTGTGATGAATGTAAACGCAGTGCTGAGAGGGGAGCATCAGCATAAAAGTATTAAAGGAAGGGTCTATGGCCCCATTAACACCTCATCCCCATCTCCCCAAATATAAATGTGCACCTCCCATTTAGGATTGCTTTCACTGTGACCTTTCTCCCCGCTAGATACCAGCAATGTCCTGTTCGGTTCCCTTTGCCTCCTCCTTGCCGGGATGCCAGCTCCTGCAGCGGTGACCTGTTGATTTCCTAGGAAGTGGCTTGGTTCAGCCACTGCCGTGCCAGCTGTGCCAGCTGTGCACACGGGCAGAGCATTTAGGTCTGCTCTGGTGTCTTGGAGAAGCAGTGGTGTCTAACAGCATCTTCTCCAGCAGCAGTTGTCTCCAATCACAACACCCTTGTCACTGTAGCCCTGGAAATAGGGTTTTGTCATGAGTTGTAACAGGTCCCAGGCTTTGTACTGCTCCAACAGCACAGGGACTCAGGGCTTGTCCAGGCTCACTCTGGCCCCAGCTGGGTTCAGCTTGCTTTGGCAGCTGCAGAGAGGGGCAATGCCTGTGGGCTCTCCTGTTGTAGGTTCACCCTGTGATCCCTGATATGGAGCCATCGTGATGGAGGCAGGGACTCAGCAGGTGACAAACGGCAGCCCTCGAGGGGACCTGGAGCTGGGGGATGCCACTGTGCCACTCCGGCTTTAGCTGGGAGCCCCTGAGAGGGAAACAGGGGCTACGAGCAAAGAACATTTAAAAAGAAACCCAAGGAGATCCCACAAGTGGGGAGGAAGAAAACCCCATCGCGGACATTGTACACTTCCCAGCAGAAATCTTAGGATGCTGACAGCTTGTGGCGAATCCCTCTTTCTAGGCTTTTTGGGAAAGACTGAAACCATCAGCTGTGTGACCCAAATGAACCCTGGAAGGGTGAGCATCACAGCAGAGAAAAGGGAGAGAGACTGGTGAATTTTTTTTATAACAAATTTAACTCTATTACTTACAAGGGTTTTTTGTATTAATCTGAACTATGGCTGTTACTAACATTGTAACTGGACTAATAATTGTTTATAGCCTCTTGATTAGGTTGTTCATATTTTAGTCAGGGCAATAATAAATTCTTGTCTCCATACAGTAGGTTTTGTTTCCCGTTACCCATAACAAGATTTTGGGTATACAAGTACTCAAGGATACTCTTTTGAATCCAAGAATGCTTTCCTCATCTAAGAGGTGTGGAACCAGGCAAGTTCATGTCATGACCATAGGCAGTGGTGCACATCTGTTTTTTCCAAGAGTGCGGATTGATTTTTGGGTCTTGCATGTCATAATTAAGGCAACTTCAGAGATCTACTTACATATGTGGGCAGGGGAACCCCACACATGCCAATAAATCCTTATTGAAGCCAGTTGCGGGCTTTGATACACATGCAAAGATGTTTTTCATATGAAAATCCCTATTTAGACAATTCTATCCTAGGCATTTTTTTCTAAAACCCTAACTGTTGTTTAGAATGTCCTGTAATCATTTAGCAACAATTATATCTTCTTCAGCTTTTAAGCATACTGTGTATTGGCTTATGTATTTAGTATTCTCTATTTTACTTCATGCCCAAATATTACCATTTCTGAAACCTCTCTGTCCATTGTTCAGGAATTAATATGACAATGTACAATTAACCTTTGTTAATAAAAAGTAGAAATGCCTGAAAAAGAAATTCAACACTTCAAGCTCGAACTTTAGTTGTGGTAATACAGTTGCAAATAGCGAGCTGCAATTATAAAATCATGGATTGAATTTGCAATTCTTTAATCTGGGACTGTCCCAGACCTTGTTTGGCTCTAAACATTACCAAGGATAAAATACTGTAAAGGTAAATCTCCTCTCAGCACACGCAATTCCAAAACAAACCATAGTTTTCAGAGTCAGCTGCTCTTAACTGCCTAGAGCCAAAGCAAGCCAGAACATAAATGATATTGTTTCAGTTTCTTAAGAGAGTTTCCTCAGTTACCTTTACCTCTTACAGCCTCAGACCATCTATGCCTATAATCTTCCATTTCTCCCTCTGGCCTGTGGGTGCTTTATGAGCCTTAAAAGCAAATGGAAGGTTTGCAACCACTTTTTCTGGCTGGGGGTTAAGTGGTTCCCTTGGTTTCTCTTTCTACTTTCCTTGCTGAATTATTATGACATTTCCTGATCAAAATGTAAATTCTTAGGTTGTATGAACCAGTAAATACAGAACAAAAAAGAAATCACATTTGTAGTACAAATATTGTGCAAAAAGATCTCAGAAATTAAACTTAAATTAGCCCCAAACACATATGCACACTTAGGAACGAACTTTTGTTTCCCTCTAGTATTAATTAAAGAAAATATAGCTCCAATAACAACAGAAATGTTCATGATCTGTTTCCCTGTTTGATATGTTTTGAACAAACAGCTAATAGAAAGGACTACCATGTGGACAGATCAAGTGAATGAATAGACTTTCTTGCTATAAGAGTGCTGAGCTAGTTATTCAATTCTGTGACATTCAAGAAAGCACAGTGGATGTAACCATGGTTGCAGAGCGTTAAAATCCAACTCTGCCATTGTGCTCCAGGAGAGGGGTCCTTTCTCCAATGCCAAACTGGTGTGTCACACACAGACAATTGAAGTTCGACTTAAGAACCAAAGTTCATTAACTTGTATAGAGAAAAAGGTGACAACTGAATTCAATGGATGTTAACATCCAGTAGATGGATCAAAATGATTGAGGACACAAAACAGGGAAAGAACATTTACTGTATCTGACATGTGGGTCACATACATGTTATTTGGGAGCAGCCATGTCCAGACTAACAGCTGAAGTGATGTCAGAAATTCTGGTAAATATCAGTGCATGGAAAATTGTTGCTTTAGCATGCGGCATTCCTTTGTCTCAGCTGAGGGAACATACATTACCAGGGTGTCCATCAATGGCACAGCAAAGACAATTCAAGCAGAAACAATGGAGACTTCCTTTTTTTTGACAAAAGGATATCCCAGGATAAATTCAAACCTGATATTGTGCTTAGGTGAATGCACCAATTAATTTTCTGCCAGTTTCATGCTGTCACTCTGGTTTAACTTCACGTAACTTGCCAAGGACATTAGCAGAGAAAATACAACCAGTAATGACTGTTGAGGAGCAAAAGAGAAGGAAGCAGTGCTTTGGAAGCCCTTTCAACAACCAGAAAGTATATGGTAATGACTCTCAGGGTTTTCATTAAACTGAACTCCTCTGAGAAAGCATGTATCAGTGTTGTGTCTGCCTTAGGTACCATTTTGGGGGAGGGAACTCCGGTGTGATTACTGCTCCCCTGCTCAACCGAAGGCTAAAATGATTGATGTTTTTTAGTCAGTTTCCTTCTTGGATTGGTCATAATTATTGTGCTTACCCTTTGACTGAGATCATAAAAAGGCTAAAGCTGTTCTAGTAAATCAGACAGAAACAGGTGAATTAAGACCAATGAAACCAGAACTTTTTCCTTTCCTACTCACAGGCACATCTATCTACATTAGCTAAGTGGCAGATGATGTGTCTGTAAGAGACAAAAGAGCAGAAGAGCTTATCTGCCCATGTATATTTCCCATGCATGTATTTTTCAGTATCTCTGTTTCAAAAAAAAGATCCAAACCTAACCGCAAGCCAGCTAGACTTCCAGAATAAAACCCAGCCGGCTGAGGGTGGAAAATGCCTCCCCTTTGAGAAATGAAGGTCCCAAAGCAGTGGGGAGACAAACACACAGGATTATGCATGTTCATGTAGTCTAAATCCCTGGTGCTGTCTCATCTTTCTCTTGGCGCCTGAAGAGTTGGCGTGACGACTCCACGGAGGCTGCAGCATCCTGCTGTGTTGTTTTTAGCTACGCTGCAAGCTGTGGTGGAGCAAGCAGAAAAATTGTGCTGGTTTGAAGACTGCATAAACTAATTTTGGAACCAACTTGGAAGGGAAGGATGAGGTTTACAGCAACAAGGTTGTGTTGTTACTCTACTCTAGCATCAAATCATTATAAATATATTTTACTATTATTTTTACATAAAGTAAAACCTTATTTGGTACTGACCAGGGACACAGTAGAAAAGGAGATTGCAACAATAATTTTCAGCGAAACCTGGTAATTCTGAATTGGGAGAGGCTGCTTTCACTTGTAAGGAAGAAATAAATACAAATCACAAAGAGTATGCGTCATGTCAGTAGTAAACAAAAATGTACTGGCATTTCCTTTGGTGCTCCTCATTCTCCTCTTGCTGTAAGCTTTGTTTCTGAGAAGTCAAACAGGGAGAAGTCTGTGACCCTCTAGATATATCTAGATCTTTCCCTTCCTTTAACCTCTTCCACTGACTGCGTCTTACAGGGCAAATGGGTGCTCACAGAGCCCTTGCAGTTTGAATGAAAAGACTTTACAGGTGTTTAAACAGCTCAGAGGATACAAGAGCTTCCCATCCAAAATCTTTAATACCTCTAAAGTACCTACAGCTCATGCACTGACTGCTCAAAGATAATTCCATATTCATTTATGTATCTTGCATGCCAATTTATTTTTTCCAAAACAGTAATTTATGCAAACATCCAGAATGCATTTTAGAACAGATGAAGCAAACACAAAACACCTTTTTTGTTGTTGTTGTTGTCTGCTTCAATATTTATGTTCATATTTATTTAAAATATTTTATTTTGGTTTAAGGAAAAGAGATGTTGGGACTTGACTGGCAGCAAGTTTAATTCTACAGAAGACATATCTGAAAAACAGCATTTCCACACTTTCCACATACCTAATCTCAAATACATAAAATGTATTATTCAACTCATAATGACTTGTGACAGTACATGTCACATATGAGCCATGTCAGATGTCCTAAGTTCCTAGACTGCCCAAAAAATTGTGAAGTGTGATTGCTCACGTATTTCTTCAGAACTAAGAGCATAATTTTTGAGCTTGCACTGAAGCCTACACTGCCTATACAGCATAGTTCTGCATCCTCATCTCATGTGCTCTGGACAGAGATTGCTTCCACAGACCATGGTTATTATGACATAAATTTGGCTCTCTACAAACTGAATGTTTTCAGGCTACTCTGCTGACAGTGTAAGAAGAAAGGTTTTGAAGGTAATAAAATACTGAATCTCCATTCATGTTATCCCTTGGTTCTGACTGCTTTATGATGATGTAATGTATTGTACAACATAATTAACTGCTTCTACACCTCTTTCACTATTTTATACCCTGTTACTTCATTTATTCATTCAAAACATTTTTATAATTTCATCTTTATAAAATCAAATGACTGGTTCTCACACATCTAGAAAACAGGCTTGCAGATCATTTTTTAATTAACAATAATTAATTGACATTTGCATGGTGCTCTGCTGAAAGCATAAATGAGGTGGTTATTTTATTTATATCATCATATTACCAATGGACTAATATTGAGATTCTGGAGAGCACCAAGAAATCTGTCTCCAGATTCATTTTTTTTCAAAGATTAGGGATATAAAACAAGAGCTAATTGGTCAAAGAGGTTTTTTTAACTTGCCCACACTAGCTTGCAACATACATACAAATCAGGATTGAAGACTAGAGACAGGACATATGGCTGCTTTTGAGCAAAGGTAAGTGCATGAGCATCTGAATTTAGCTGTGTTGTTTGTTGCAGGGCACCAACAGAGAAACCTGGTGTTTTCAGTACCCTTGGATGTCGCAGTTTTGCTTGTTAATCCATGTCTCATGAGAAACAGGGGCTTTCAGAATATAAGCTAAACCTGTTGGCAGGCCAGGGGGATCTTCTGAGTTACACCTCTTGGGATTTACAGGCTGGAACTTGCTTTTTGTCTTCGTAAATTCTTTTTTTCGTCGGCTGGCATAGGTGCCCAAAGTTTTATTTTAAGAGGTAATTAGTACAGTGAAGGCCCTTTTATTAACTACTGTACCAATTATTTACATTACTCAAAGAGGATGTAGAAAATTGAGACTGATTATCCTCTCTGCCTGAGGACAGTCAAACCCACAAATCCTTGGGAAGGGCACAGCTTCCATTCTGGCAGCTGTTTGGCATGTGGATAAGACCAGCTTCTCCTGCCGGAGTTATGCTTTGGCACACTAATAATTCAGAGTCCTCTGCAAGACAAAGGTGAGCAATTGAGGGAACGACATCAAGAAACCTAAACCTGTATACCTAGTTTTTAGGAATTCACCAGGGAGGGAAGACAGCTGGTTTTGAAAAAAAGGAAAATTTTACCTCCCTACTGTGCACTACGGCACTAAACACCAGCTTTTAGGGAAGAGCTGAAGTGCCACCTGTGCCTGTTTTCTGTGTTGTATGTGACACTCGCTCTGATAAACTGTGGTAAATATTTTCAGAGCGGGCTCATCACATCAAGCAGATTCCCAAGCAGAAGAGGAGTACATTGCTACTTCATCTGTGAATCCTGAAATGCGGAGTGTGAGACTTGTTCTGAGTTACCCAGCACAGCTACACCTGAAGCATGGCAGAGTCCCAGGGGTGTCAGAGGTGCCCGGGCACCCCGCGTGCATGTCTGGAGCAGCTTGATTTCCTTGCTGCAGTGGGTCCGCTCTGACCGTGACCGTGATGTAGAGTTAGGTCTTGATCGTGATCTTAGGTTCATCTTAAGCTGCTCTGCATATGTTTAACAAGTCTGGCTTGTTGGAGCTCCTGTGCGGTGGATCTGTAGCAGCTTTGATGTGGCTAGCAGAGATCTACCACATTCTGGCTGCGGGGCCCCTTTTGGACTGGGAGCCCGTGATTTGTGGTTGCAGTGATTTGAAACACTCCTGGGCATGACTCTAGGTAGCTCTAGGTAGCCTGGTAACTTTTAATGGTAAATATCTATCACATGTAGGTGTCTCCAGAGCAGGCAGTAGCTGAGCAGGGTTTTTTGTGCAAGGTTGCAAATTTTTCTTGGAGCAACTGAATTTATTTCTTGGATCTGTCTTTTAGTTCTTCTCAGCTAAGTTTGGTATTTTATATTTTAAGAAACTCTAAAGGGAGCTTAGATTTTCTTTCAGGTAACAGATTAATCTCTTGCTATTATTCTGGTAAAGCTATTGAAATGACAGTAGAACTGTGGGTGGCTAAATTGTGAGTCAAGAGATATATTTGAAACAATATTTGATGTCAACATTGGACATTTTATCCAGAAGATTCCTTGTCTTTAAAAATGTTTTCCACATTGCCTCACTTAATACACTGAAAGTTTTAATAGTACTGAATTGGCAAATGAAATTAAAAAAGGAGTTGAAAATTAAATCCTTTCTATCAAGTAAGTGATCACTTCAGGCTTTAAAGATAAAAAGTTTAATGTTCTAATCACAAAAAAATGACATTAAAGTTCATGTGCAATGCTATATAAGCAAAGTTTTTGATTGTTCTACACAAAATAATCTCTATCCTAGTTAAATGGATTATGGGCTGTATTTCTCAAATAACTGCCCAACTTTCTGAGTTTCTTACAGTCTTTTAGGCACCTTCCATGGTCTTGAGATGGGTGGGATTCTTGATTCTTAATAAAAACCTGAAGGTTTTTATATTTTTTGTCTGCTGTCGTGCCAGGTGTTCTGAAGTCTCATAATTAGACACTACCGTGTTGGTTAATTTTATATATATGTTTCACAGATATTGTAATGTACATTTCAAACTGTATACTTTTGCACAAATTGTTTTAAACAGTTTATTATTAGTGTGACATTGCCCGGTTACTTCACAGCCACATACTGATGGGTCTCTTTTAACGTTTACTCTGCCTGTAAGCAAAGCAGAAAGGAAGTATTGTCTCCTTGATTATCCTGAAGTGAGATACAGAGAGATTAAATGACCTTCCAAGACTGAGAGGTAGTTGTCCTGTCAGCCTAATGCCTTTGCTAAACAAAATCCTCCCTCTTTGGTGTTTTCCTGAGCCATGACAGTAGGAGCAAGAATGACCAACATATATCCAATCTCTTGCCTTTCCCAAATGAAAACTTTGCCAATATATTTTAAACAAAAAGAACTATCTCTAAAATGTGGAATTGCATTCAGGGCACTAAATCATGCGATTGTGTCCGTGAACAGGCTCCAACATCTGCTCCTTGCTTCTTCAGTTCGGTTCAAGACTGACATTTTTAGTGAGATATTGCTCACAGTGTCTAGGAAGAATCAGCAGCTGAACCTACATTGCTTTTGTAGGAAAATAAGTTGGAACAGGATGGCCCAATAAAGTATTCATTAGTAAAAAGGAGTGGGTTATGATGTTTTATGCCTATGACAGTTACCTGCATGAATATTTCATTAACACATTTTTACAGCTATCACAGAGATTATAGGTAGCTGTTGATTAGACCTCCTGCAACACAGTGATTATGTTTCTAAAGCAGCAAGGATATCTTATACCTGTGGTGGGCAATCACTATTTCTGATTTTTATCAGCTTTCAAGAGTAATCAAGTGACAGTTACCAAGTTCTGTAGCTGCCTTGCTGACTCAGAGTTGCCTTCTATGTATTTTAATTATGTTATGATCCCACTCGCTTCCTGGGGTGCCAAAAAACCTTTTACTGAGTTTTCAATGCCTGTTTTATTAGGTATGTCAGTTCAGTTTAAGTAGTCAGACACAAACGCCTTTCACTTACATGCACACCAACAGGTAGTAAAAGCCTTAATGAGCATAGATTTTAAGCCGTAGTCAGTAATGAGTGTAGAGTGCAAGAGAGGGCATAAAACTTTGCAGTAGTTAAGATTATTTTTACTCTGGGTATGCTTTAATTTCAGAAGTTCAAAAATGCTTTTAAATTGACTTTTTTTTTGGTGTGGATTTAACTTTAATGTAGTGCTACATTTTTAAGTGGGTATAGAGGGGGTGGGCTGAAATGACATCTGAAGATGAAAATAAAAAGTAAATACCAATTATTTTAGTTTTATACCAGTCATAAAAATATAGCATAGCAGATGCTTCCATGACATCTTTTAAAAGTCGGGTGTTTATTGTGTGCATATGTTCAACATCGAACATAATTCATTTTCCTCTGTTCATCTCAAATTAAGGGAAAAGTCAAGCATCAGCAACTCTACAGACAATGACAACAACAACAAGACCTACAAAATGCGAGGAAATGCAGAATGAGATGAAACAAGAAAAACAAAAGTGGTAAGTATGAAAGAGATGTGGCAGATTGAAAAAAATAGAGGTAAGAATAAAAAGCCACACAAAATAAGTGGAGAAAAATGTAAGACAGTGACTCAGGAAATAAATTTTAAAGTAAAAGAAATTCTTAAATGTGGCTCATTCAGCTTTGTTGTGATGGGAACAGAGCTGCTAAAGGGTGACAGTGCCTAAGACAGGTAACTGATACTTACTTTTCTTTCTCCCTGTGCTGCCAGGAAGGAGTTGTTCATATCTTGTTTTCACATGTTATTAGGATGGTTTGATCCTGTAATGATGGGATTTGCATAAGAGAGAAAAAACAGTCTGAAAAAGTTTTGGATGTGTGGGCAGAGGAGAAAAATGTTTGAGCACTGCTACACCATTTGAAATGTCCATCACCTCTGGATTCAGGAGACTCATTCCCCTCCTGTAAACGTGACCCTGCAAGTGTTGCTGCATCTCTGACATCTACCACCAGAAGTGATGTGTAAAAGCAGCACAGAGCCACAGAAATGGGCCTTACACCAGCTTTTTGCTGTGTCTAAGCTGCATGGATCAGTGCCATGCGGAGGTATGAGAGCTGGTGTTAAAAATCTGTCTATAAGGCTAGAAAGGCTGCAGGGGCTTCAGTGGTGGGACACAAGCTGTGTACAGCACTGCACTGCTGAGGTAGTTATTCTACAAAGGATGTCGGGGGCCAGCCTATCTCCGTACCAGTGCTCTGTGCTGTGTAACCTCTCTGCTCTTCTAGTGGGAGGAAACTGGTGATGCAGTGTTGCATGGCCAGAGTTACCTGCATGGCCAGAGTTACTCCTGTGATCTGGCACTTCTCAATGGCTATAGATCTCCTCCAAGGATAATAGGAGCTTGAACACGTACCTGGACACTAGTCCAGTGCCCAGTTCCTTCAGGCTCTCAGAAGCATGAGTTCAGGTCTTTTTAGCATAACTTAGCTTTTTGTCTTAATATAGAACTTCCTTCACTACTCTTGCTTTTAGGTCCTTGCAAGACTGCCTCAGCTAGCCATAAAAAGAGAATGGAACATATGGAACCAAGGTTTTTTTAATGATTTTGATGGACAGTTCACAACAGCCCATTTTACTATTTACTTCTCGATAGGAGGAAGGCAAAGATGTGTGGGTGGATGGCAGTCAAGACTGTGGGCTTATCAGCTTTGCAGACTGCAGTATGGTGCAGTGCTACTTCAGATTGCCTTAGATGGGCTTGTTCACGTAGCCAGGTTTTAGCCATGGCAGGGTGGGAGAGACTGTCAACTACTTTTCTTCACAGGGAAGTACAGTGGAACATCGTTGACTGAACTGGTGCAGGTGGAACATTGTGGCTGGGCTGTGCTCACGTCCAAACTGGTCTGGGAATTTTTATGCTGCACTGCCAAGTAAACACACATTATAAAAAGCAGAATATCAGTAGTAAGACTCACTCAGTGAAACAGTAGCAGGAACACTCAGGTAAAAAAGATGGATTTCACTTAAGCCAAGATTTTACCTATGTGGTCTGTTTGAATCCCAGTTCATAAGCCTCAACAAAAACAAGTGGCACAACTGGTGTACTGTTGGGTAGCCCAGCAAGGACTAATGACTGAATGCATCTTGAACACAGGGTCACTCACTCCATTTTTGCATACTACATTGTCCCTTCTGAAATAGGGTTGATGGAGCTTGGAGGATGCAGAGAATGATGGTGACAGACTTGGGATTTACTCTGTGAAGAACTAAAATGGCTTAGTCTGCTCTGGGCTGTCAGTCTTGTGACCTTATGTAGCAATAAATGAATGTAAGGTCAACAGAAAGGAAAGAGGGACTAATTCGTGATATTCAGCAGAGGCCTTGAACAAATACTGTGATACTGAAGTTGCCCTACTGCATTCACCCGTATTGAGAATTGTGTATTCAAAAGATAAATATATGCAAGACTTCTGGGTCTGCCTGTATTACAAGCCATTTATTTCATTCCCTTGCTAAATGTTTTAAAGTAAGATTAAAGACTCTTTTTAAGATGGCTTTTTACTGAGCTGATGTATAATTCCTTTCAGGGTGTAAAGTGCCTTGATATGCTTCCATGACAAGGGACTTTATAAATTAGGTGGAATTATACACAAACACAATACAATTTGTAATAGAGAGGTAGTTTTGTCTCTTTACTTTGCTTATACTTCACACTTCATATAAATGGAAATGTTTTATGCAAGCCAACTTCAATATCAGAATTAGGTATTTTGACACATTCTTTTAAGAACATAAAGCTGTGCTTTTTACCATGTTGGTTTAAAACAATTGTCTCAAACGTACTGTTGGAAGATTTTGACAATTAAAATTGACAAGAAAAAGCAGTTAATTTTGAGACCTGCATATGATCATCACATTTGATTTTGTGGAATGTATTCTTGCTTATCTGCTACCACATCCATTCTTCTAGGATGGGATAGCAAGAGCAGTATGGCCAGTATGTCAGTAACACTGAGTTCTGTACTTACAATTTATATGCCCATTTTTGTATATGCACAAGGTAACAGCATCTGATCTGATGAGACTTTCTCACTCATTCCAGTTTTTTGGAAGGCACTAGGTTAGTTTTTCAAGCTTGATATCTCTACAGTCCTTGGAAACATGGATTTTCATTTTCTGGTGGAAACCGCTCCACAAAAGACAGCCTTTACAATTAGCTTTGTCAATAATATTTTCTATAACTAAATCAGACCCCAAAAGCTTTCCCTTTCCCCATGTAACTAATAAAGATTCCTAACTGCTTTTCATTAGCATTAAGCTTTCTCCTGGGGTCAGTGTTCATCAGCCTCATTACTTCTGCAATGTCCCAATTTGCTGTCACACTCTGCTCTGGAAATGTGTTTTAGCGGTACCCGAAAGTAGTAGTGGGAAAGTGAATTAATGTATTTTAGGACTGATGACACTGTTAAATGCCTTTTCCTGTTTTTTACTGGTAATACAAAGGAGAGGGAAAAAAAGGAGCCTTTTTAGTTTACAGACCAAAGCCCGAGAATCTTAAAATCACCATACTATGGCAGTACTTTGAATTCCTATTTCTCTACTTTTTCACCAAAGTAAAAAGCTCATATCATGTACTTAAGCAATGGCTCCTAAGGCTACAAATCTAAATACAGAACTAGTTGCTGTTTGGCCTGTTTTTAAGGCAATAAACAGCCAGAAGGTCTATGAAAGTTAATGCAAAGAACTGCCAAGGTCTCAGTATTTTTGAAAACCAGGATGTTTATATTTAGGTATCTTACTTTTTATATCCAAATGGGGAATTTTTGCATTTAATTCTTGGTGAAAGGGAGAAGAGGTGTTAAAACAGGAATCGCAGATACTGGCATTTCTAAAGGGAAATTGGTCTTTTCAAGATCTTCTGTTATATGATTGACCCTATGTAAGCCATACAACACTTTTATTTCTCCATTGTAAAAGTAAACTAAAACCATCTCTCAGCAAACAAATGCGTTTCACCATTCCTAACCAATAAGTGTGATGTGCCACATGCATCATGATCTGGTCATTTCTTCAGTCAAAACATCCCAATTTACAGTCATAGAGGGTCTTTGCTTTGCAGTCTATGTTGTGACCCTTCAGGTCCTCACTCAGCTCTATAGAGACATGTCACAGCACGATGAATGGTCAGTCTTTTCTGCCTACAACTGCTCTCCCAGTATATATGCGTGCAAATCACATGTGTTTAGGTTTTTCTTTTGCATCTGAGTGTGAAAAAGATAAAGGCATGCTGAAATTTCAGAAGAGGTTGAACAGTGGTGTTAACAGCAACTACAGGACTTTTGAATCTTATACTTGAGATTGTAAGTTGCTGGGATGATTCTCTATGATGAATCTACCATTTGTATTTGGTGAGACATGGTAATAATTGGAAACAGCACTTGGTTATTCTTGGCCTTTCTTTATCTCATTTGTTTTGTCCAAAACTAAGAATTAGTACTGATAGAAAGTTAAAACTTTCTGCTGGTCCGTTTAGCTTTGGGTGGCACAACTTGAGTGTAGGAAAAGAAAAAGACCTATATGCTCTTCAGGAATATTGAAGAATTTTCCACTTTTTCACAAGACTGAGTCAATGATTGATTCTGCTGAGCCATAAGTGAGAAATGTTTTCCTAGCTTACTTAAAATGGAGCTTTATTTTACATTCAGGTCTTGAAGCTTTGGATAGTCATTTTAAAGCAATATTCTTCCTTCAGATCCTACCAAGCAGATCTCACCTTTGATAGTCTGTTCCGTATATCTTTCATGCTCAGAGATCTGTGCACGTAAGGTGAGCAGGGTAATGGAGTTAAGATCAGCCATGTAGATATGAAAGAAAAATGTTGTCTTTAACAAATGCTCTAGCCTGTTTCCTTTTCGTCGAGGAAACAGCATACATCTAGAAAGCCTGATTTTTTTCCAAGATGATGTACTTTCCTAAAGCCTTAGCTTGTATATGTTGAGTTCTTGTTTATGTAATTTAAAGTGCAATAATGACAGATACATAAGCAAAGAGAATTAGCATACACTGATTTTGCATAGTCAATAATGAACTTTAAGCACTTTGTGAACAAATGTGAGGTAAATGTCACACAACACTTAGTAACCGAATGAAACAATAAGGTAAGAAAAACAACTAAATAGAAGTAAATAGAAGCAATAGAGGACATGAGGTTATAATTTAAATAATTGATTAGGGGATTCAAGATGTTCCATTTTACATATAGAGATCCAGTTTTAACTGAGTCTCTCTTTCACAGGAGGGCTGTGAACTTAAAATGATCCCAGTGTCTTGCATTAGTAGCCTCTTATCAAAGTCTTAAACAAAATGGCTTTTAAAGAAGACAAATAATTTTAATGAGAATTTGCAAAATTATATACTGAAGATCAACTGTGATAAAGTAAGAAAGAAAGACAGCCGTCCTAAATTACTTAGAATATTGCTAAAGCCAAATTCAGTCACACAAGAAAGGGCATGCAAATCCTGACAGACCAGAGAGACCCCTGGAAAATTTCACACATTGCAAATCTCTATGGTTATTGAAGAGTGAGAAAACTGAACAGACATACAGGAAGACTGCTGTCCATAAAGCGAGCTCTGCTCTCCAACTGTTAAGTATCACAGCATTCTGCCTTAGGAGAGTTGCAGGAGTACTGCAGGCTGATATGCAACAGGGTGTCTGCAACAATTTGTTTGAAAGATTAAAAGAGGATATTTAGTCTGTCTGTACCCATATATAGGAGCAAGTGTATTTGACCAGCAATTTAACTAATTTGTGCTTAAATCTTGAGCAGGAAGACTCTGTTGCCTCCTTACGTAGTCTATCGCAATGCTTAGCTAGCCTGAAGGCTGGAATTTTTCTCAATCATGGAAATAAACGCTTTATTTTACTCTTAATGAACATGGAAGAAAAATGATTGTTGCATTTTTTTTTTTACACAACTTCTAAACATCTAAGGAGTTATACTGGGTCTCTTTTTTTTTTTGAGCAATGCCAATAATGTCAGCCTTTCCTTGTTTTTCCAAGCTCCACGTTGTTTGTGCTTCTCCTCTGCCAGACTTCTTCAATTTATCAACAGCTTTCATAAAGGCCTAATATTGGGTAGACTTCTCAACCTGAGGCCCTTATAGTGATATTGATATAAATAACTAAACCCATATATAATTACATATACATAAAGAGTTATGTCTCATTTCTTTCTCTGGGCTGTCTGGCTGATATGATACATCTGAGAATGATGTTTGCCTTTTTTTTGGCTTGCAACAGAGTCACATAGCTGATCCTTATTCATTCTGGGCTCTACAGCTATGTATTTTTTTTTTTGTAGGCCTGCAGTTTTTTTACATTGATTTGACTGCCCCTCTATCAGTCACATTTGCATGTTACCAGTTTCACCAAATTCCGCCAGATACCACACCATTCCTTCATTCATGAAGCCTCATTTCAAATTCGGACTCCGTCATCCAAAATACAGCTACTTCAGGCTTGACATCATTCACAAGTTTTATAAGCACACTTTGAGTAGTTTAAATTGATGATGCCATTCAGAAATAACTAAATTTATCACATTGGAGTAGTTAAATTTTGCATACGGTTACAACCTGGGATGAAAGGAAGTTAGAAATTTTTGAAGAATTTTATGGGAGTTAAGATTAATATATTTTCTTATGTCCATTCATTCCAAGAGTACCATTTACTTTAAATTATGGGAACTTTTTCTTGACCTGCTCTGAGGAAAAAGAAACATATTATATATGATTATAGTATTATTTTAATTTTCTTTCACATATTTAAAATTATTCATGAACAGATTTTAATCAGCTTTTGAAATGGTAGCCGAGGAGTAGGTCATCAACAATACATTGCTAGTCATTTACAGGAAGTGTTTGTACCTGAGATTCAAAGCGTCCTAAGTAATTTTGTATTCAACTTGACACAAGGAACATGATCCACATCTTGTATAAGTGTCATAAATGTTATTAGCTGTTCTGTGTGATCCCACTTGTACACACAAAACTGATTAAGTCTCCAGTGAAACAGTTTCAGTATTGTCCTCATTTTAATTGACTTTTGATATAAGTTGTTTAATGGAGTAGTTTTTGGGCAACAAGTGTTGAATCATTCTTAAGACTCATATTGAAAGTGTACTGAAGTGGAAAGACAATGAAATTTTGAAGTTGAAATCAAAGGAGGTTTCATTTTTTGAGGGCAAATAATACAAGTCATGGAGGAAAAATACTCAAGAAACCATCTTTTTAGATTCATCATATTAACATTGGTAAATGCATATCGTCACCAGCCAATATTAAGGAAAGCTTCTAGGAGTGAATAGTGAAAGAAAGATGTGAAAGGTAGCAGAGCAAGGCTGTGTTAGTTCTGGAGAGAACTATGAAACGTTCTATTTTATCTATTAAAAAATTGTGGGTTTTTTATAACTTTAAAGTTCCATCAAACTTTAAAAATCCGTACCTCATTTCAAATTTGTCCCTGCTTTGGGTGGGGAATTGGACCAGATAACCTCCAGATGGCCCTTGTAACCTTAATTAACCTATGATTATAGGCTATGGGACATAGGCTCTAGGTTGTTCCATTCTTCCTTTCACCTATTGGGCTGTTGCATTTCTAGGGTGGAGTTCTGTAAACCCATGGGAACTATTCCTGTAATTAATCCAAGAGGAGGAAGAATTATTGATCAGATTGTTTCTCTTGACAGTCAATGATGGTTTGTCAGCTATCCTGAAAAAAAAAAAAAAAGAAGTTATTTTTCACTTAGTATACCAGGAGAACTTATAGAGGGGAAGGAATGGAGGAATTTTGGTAGGAAAATGTAATATTAGGTCAACACATTTTAAGTAAAAATGGTTGTGTTACTGTAACTTAGAGGGGAAAAAAACTTTCCTGAGCCATTATCTCATACAAATAATTTTTGAGGAGAGCTGTAATTTATGAAAGGAAGTCTGTAATTCTTATTCTCACACGCTGTTCTTTCATAAAATCTCAGTGCTTTTTTGACAAAATTTGATTGGAAGATTTACCTATAGCTGGTGATGCCTTTCATGGATACACTAGCAATATCAAAAAGGGGGTTTAGGCAATAGAAATTGGCAAAAGTAGCTAATGTGTTGTAAGGAGAGATTTATTTTCATTGTATCTAGTTATGGTATCGAGACCTTAAAAGCAAAAGAGTTGAATAGAAAGATGATTCATTTTGGCAAAGCTTACTAGTTTTTAATCTGTCCAGAAATCTATAGCTTGGTGGAAGTTAAAGATGAAGCAGAAAGTTTTGTTTTAAAGTCCTTCAAGTAAAAAGTCCTTGTGGGTTTATTAAAGCTGAGCTTAAGATGGACAAATACTTGAAGACTGCCACTCCAACTTCAATTCTGTAATATTAATGCTGTTTTTCAAGTTGCAGGAAGTTACTCAGTATATGAATGGCTACTATCTGCAACAGGAATAAAAAAAGGAAAGGAAGTATGCTTCTGAGTATCAGAGTAACCTTTTTCCTCATGTGCATTTTTCTTAGACTTACTTCTAACTAAAAACCTTTATTTTTGTTGTACTCAAATCCTGGCTACCAATCTATACCATTTGGTACTTCCAAGGTAGCTCAACAAAAATGAAGGCTGTACAATTATATATATATTTTTACAAATCTCATTATTATGGAGTATAATTATTACAGGAATGCTCAGGCATACTAATCAGTTTACTAAACTAAACATAAAATATGTATGTATAATGTGTTCCTACCTGTCATGGTTTAACCCCAGCTGGCAACTAAGCACCATGCAGCCGCTCGCTCACTTCCCCACATCCAGTGGGACGGGGGAGAGAACTGGAAAAAACCAAAAACTCGTGGGTTGAGATAAAGGCAGTTTAATAGAGCAGAAAAGGAAGGGAAAATAACAACAACAACAACAGTAATAGAATATACAAACCAAGTGATGCACAATGCAATTGCTCACCACCCACTGACTGATGCCCCCCAGCCAACTCTCCCCAGTTTATATACTGGGCATGACATCACATGGTATAGGATATCCCTTGGATCAGTTGGGGTCAGCTGTCCTGGCTGTGTCCCCTCCCCAGCTCTTGTGCCCCTCCAGCCCCTGCTGGCAGGGCAGTATGAGAAGCTGAAAAGTCCTTGACTTGGTATAAATACTACTTATATATACTTGGTATAAACATCAATGTGTTATCAAAATTATTCTCATCCTAAATCCAAAACACAGCACTATACCAGCTACTAGGAAGAACATTAACTTTATTCCAGCCAAAACCAGGACACTACCTCAATTAAAATACGATTTTATGTGGCTTATATGTCTTTTTAGAGTACTGGGGGAAAAAAAAAATCAGAAAAATGAGCAATGATATCCAGAGAAGGCAACTGTAAATTTCACTGATTTTGAGAAACAGGATGGTGGAAAATGAGAAAATTGCATGAAAAAGGCTTTTATTTTATTTTTATGAATTTACTACAAGCTGTCTTTTTTTCTGCTTTCATCTTCTGGCATGCTGGTGATAAAAGTCTGCCTGTAACCTAATGCTCAGGTGTGACATTCTTTGTTACGGTACTCAGCATAACATCCTTAGCAGCACAACTTGGACTGTATGACTGTACCATGGTATACCATCTGAAGGCTAATGATGCATACAGACATTTTAATTGCTTAAATTTACAGTTCAGCTCTCCTGAAATTTCTTCTAGTTTGGGAGAAACTTCAGAAGAATCGCAGCATCCTCACTTTATGCATATTGAAGCACCAGTTCTTAGTTGGTGAATTTGTTCTTGATCATGGCAAATGATGATTTTGTGTTCTGAAATGAGGATATACTTAACTTCTAAATGTTTATAGGGTCTAAAACACCCATAGAGACACCTGTGAATGAATGTTCTAAAAATTCTGCGCACTGAAAACCTCCCCCCACTCAAAAAAAAACCCAAACCAGCAAGGAATATGGGTCTAAAGCTTATCTGAATAGCCAAGACTGCGAAAGGATTTATCTGTTTCTTATTTGACTTCAATATACAACACTTGGCTCAATGAGTCACCTGAGGGTCAGTTTTTAATATTCTGTATTGTAGGTATTGCTTATGTTTAAGAAAAATAACATTTGCTGATTGCGGCTGTTCCACCAAGGATCATCCTCAAAAACTTTTCATTTTGAATGGATATCTAAATAATCTTAATTCTGCATTTGCACTAATCTCTAAATAGCTCTGCAAATTCAGAGACAACATTGTTTAGTTATCTAAAGCAACTGTTAAGCTCTTAAAGGTGACTATTATAGATTGCACACCAAAATGCTTTCAGTTCCTATTTGTGTCCTTGTTCTCAGTGAAGATGTTTTCAGAAAACTAATCAATATTAGGCCCTCTAGTCCCCACCTTCTAATTATCTAATTAGGCACAGAAATATAACACAAACCACCAGGCTTTTTTTTTTTTCTTTTCACATTTACTTATTTCAGCTCTTCTCCCTAAGTAAGGTTATCTTGCTCCCTAAATTTTAATTTATTAAGTGTTTCACCTGAAAGCAATCACCCTTGCAGTCAATTCCCAGAATGAAACATCTGCCTTTTCAATTCAGACAGCCTATAAATGAAGAAATACACCAGGGAAACAGAATTATGCTCTCTTTCAGAAGGCAGTGGTGTTTTACTCAGGCAGTATTCTGGCATCAGTCAACCTGTTCTGTGTTATGAATAAGCTTATTTTTGTATTGGGCTGTGGACAACTTGATTAGCATATGTTTCCCCAGCTTAGTTCCTAAGTTTCTTATGCTTCAGATCTTCTTTATTAATCCTTTTTCCTGTACTAATTGACCTTTACATGGGCTACTTGAGACTTATAAGTCCTTTGACTGATAGCACTACTGGCCTTCAAATTCTCCTGAAGCATGTATTTACATGACAGTTGTGGTTTTAGTGCTGTCTGAAAAAGCACATCTTACAATTCTGCAAAGATGAACTCTTAATAAATTCTTCCTACTGAGACCTTAAGGTTCTGTCTTGCATTTGAATGACTTCTTAACGTTTTAAGGTAAAATTTATACACAGGGAAAATTCTATCATAACAAAATAATCCAAGGCATTCATTTTCATAATACAATATGCATGAAAAATTGACATTTACATGTTAGATGCAGGACTGTAATTATCTCTGATTTACTAATCAATTTGCATTTAAGCTTTTTTTTTTCTTTGTGCATGGATTGAGAGACAACAGGGAAACAACTTAGTACAAACACAGAATTACATACATGAAGAACAGACAATATCCAAAATACAGAGAGATTTCCAGTATTTCTGAGTCAAACCTGTTTCTACCATTCCCATTCAAGTGCACGGGAGATTCCTTAGTTAAAGCAGGACATTTACAACTCTTCATTCTCCAGTATGGAAGGCAAACTGGAACCTCTCAGGCAGAAGATACCAGTCTATATATCGAGGCCAACTGATATCCACAGCAGTGACCATGCTGAGGCCCAAGTTCTGCTTTACAAAAACTGACTTCAACATCCCTGGTTGCCAGCACATGCATGCTGAGGTGCTGCTACTACTGTTGTGCATATACAATAAACTAGAAGGCATATATTAATACATGCCATGATGTTAGGATGAAACTTAGAGTCTCAGTTTTTCTGGGGAGACAAACTTCTACAATGGAAGACAATGTCTTATAGCAACACTGCAGAATTTGACTGTTACTTGCCGTCATCTTCATGAAATGATAGGCGCTCTGAGTACTCATTTATTTCACCTTATTTATCACTATTGTCCTTCATGTACTCAGTTACTCAGAAAAATTTTTGAAAGAAAATAGATATCAACAAATGCGAGTCTTTTTTCTACCAATATAATTTGTGAAATTTTACCTGGAGGATTAAAGTAAATAGTATCGTTCTTTGTTATCTATATTATCCTCAGCTACATATGTTCTGGGCTAGATATTATTGGTTACAGTTTTACAAAAGAAATGATAGAAATATTTAGATGAGTGCTTACCCGAGCAAGACATTCAGATTACAAAATCACACATGTATTGCTGATCTCACCCAAAGATATTTTTGTAACATTTGGTATTTGTTACCTACAGTGAAAAGCAGTATGAAATAGAACAATAATTATTTAATTGCTTTTGCAGGTAACTGATTTTGTGGGTAGCTTAATTTTTTTCTCTTTGGATGATCTCAGATCAGTTTTCCAGAGAAAAGTGAACAAATTAAACTCAGTAACCTGACTTTTCTGTCACTCTTACCAAAGTAAATCTGGAATTGGTGGAACTACTATTTCAATTGAATGGAAAGATCAAAACCAACAGTTTGTTTGAGATTTTTTCTTCTTTTTGCAACAGTTTCTGAATATCTTGCTAATGCAGACGCTCACACCAGACAGCTTTGTCTCTGGGGTGATTAGAGGATGAACTCCAGAAGTCTTCTGCTACTCCTGTGGATTTGACCAAAACATCATGTGTATGTGTGCCCGAGTCTTTCTCTCCATGCTTACTCACTTACACCCCCACACACCAGCACACCCTCAGAAGCATGCAAAAGCCACCTAAAGCCTAAAAAGAAATAAATAGACAAATACAAATGCCTCCTATGCATTAACTTGGTAGGACGTTTTCCTGAAGTGCCATTTGTGAGCAGTACATGCTGTTCCTGCAGAGATGTGCAGAGAAGGTGAGAAGGTGGTACACATGCTTTACGTGGAGGGGAGTTGCCATCAGCTTTTTGGTCTCCTTGGAGTTCCTCACAGTCAAAAAGTAAGATTGCCCAGTTCTGCTGCTGCTGCTTCTAGAAACAGTGATGCAGAAGTTCAGATATGTTTCTTTAACCAGTTCTGAGTCACCTAGAAGTGCTTTCCCTATTTTTATTTTAGAAGCCAGCCAAAGCTGTTTATATGTGGTATTATACGTGAGTAGATATTGACAACAAATAGCCAGAGTGATGTGGAACCTCTGTGCGCCACATATTTCCCTTACAGTGCTGTTTCATAATGGTAAATGCAACTGAGACAATGCCACCGAGGTCATGCACAACACTTTGACATTGAAACATTGCAAAACGTGACTTAAGCCTATCATCACGAAAGTTGCTGCTGCAAAGAAATACACAGGATAGCTGTGCTATGCCATGAGAAGATACTGCTGAAGAGAAATTTCTGAGCTTCAGTTTTCAAGGCATGTAGTATGGTGTCAAACCTTACTATTGCCTGATATTGAGCACAATTCTTTAACCTACACAGAAGAGTGATTCTGCATGATGAATGCAAGCCTGAGCTTCTACAGACCTCAATGGTCTGTTGTGCAGTCATGATTTAGCTAATGCTAAACAGCAACAATTTTTTGCATTGCAGGTGTTTGCCAGCAAGCATTAACCTAATCCTAAATAATAACAACTCTATTTTACAACAGATTTTGAGCATTGCAAATCTGTTATACTGCAATAAGAGTGAGGCTTTTACAAGGGGAAGAAAAAAAACCCAAATGCACAACACAAGTAGGATCACCCAGAATAGCTAATAACATTTATGATAGTCCTACAGAATTTGGATGAGGCTCCATTTTGAGTTGTATCTGTGCTCTGAACTGGTAACCAACGCATGGTGTTTTACTGCCAGTCCCTGAATCTCTATTTATTAATTAATTAAACCCATACACATATGATTAAAAAAATGGAAAGTCTCATGATAAATGACTGTCTATATATAAATAAATTTCTGCAATGTGAGAGTGTGAAAAATATGATTCATTGCATCAGAAGGTTCCGTACTGAAATTGGCATGTTGCCCCCCAGGTCTGAAAAGATATTTTATCACTCTGCAGACCAATGAATTGTCAAGACAAGTACAGGAGATAATACTTCCTCTGCCAAAAGGACATTAACATTTTTAAAATGGAGAGTCTAAGAGAAGGAAAATAAAAAGTGCTTCCTGAATAAGGTCTGGTTCAATAATATTTGTAAGGTGTGGGTTGCGGTATATGATCAAGTCTCTAAGAGGGCCCCAAAAGTGAACAAGTATCAAAGCAGTTACACCTTTTTTTTTTAGGGAAGGCAGACTGACAATATAGAGCATTCAGAGGGTTTTGACTGTCTAGCTCAGATAAGCATCTATAGCTTGCCAGTTGGTTGAGAAGAAGGGAAGACGGAGTTGTATCTTAGATTAAATGTGATTTTCTTTCTTTTCTGTTATTTGTGTCTTTATGAATTCTTCAACTGTGCTGTCTACCTAGGATTTTATGAATAAATAAGCATATTTCCTTTTACTTTAGTGTGGCCTCTTTAGCAGTAAAATCATAATAATAAGTTAAGACGCTGTGGTGGGTTGACCCTGGCTGGACGCCAGGTGCCCACCAAAGCTGTACTATCACTCCCCCTCCTCAGCTGGACAGGGGAGAGAAATATAACAAAGAGCTTGTGGGTCGAGATAAGGACAGGAGAGATCACTCACCAATTACCGTCAAGGGCAAAACAGACTCAGCTTGGGGAAAATTAACTCAATTTGTTACAAATCAACCAGAGTAGGGTAATGAGAAATGAACCCCAAATCTCAGAACACCTTCCCTCCACCCCTCCCTTCTTCCTGGGCACAACTTCACTCCCGGATTCTCTACCAACCCCCCCAGCGGCACAGGGGGACAGGGAATGGGGTTTACGGTCAGTTCATCACATGTTATTTTCTGCCACTTCATCCTCCTCAGGGGCAGGACTCATCACACTCTTCCCCTGCTCCAGGGTGAGGTCCTTCCCACGGGAGACAGTCCTCCATGAACTTCTCCAACGTGGGTCCTTCCCATGGGATGCAGTTCTTCACGAACTGCTCCAGCATGGGTCCTTTCCACAGCGTGCAGTCCTTCAGGAGCACCCTGCTCCAGCGTGGGTCCCCCATGGGGTCATAAGTCCTGCCAGAAAACCTGCTCCGTGGGCTCCTCTCTCCACAGATCCGCAGGTCCTGCCAGGAGCCTGCTCCAGCACGGACTTCCCACAGGATCACAGCCTCCTTCGGGCACCCACCTGCTCCAGCGTGGGGTCCTGCCCCGTCTGCAGGTGGATATCTGCTCCACCGTGGACCTCCCTGGGCTGCAGGGGGACAGCCTGCCTCACCATGGTCTTCCCCACGGGCTGCAGGGGAATCTCTGCTCCGGCGCCTGGAGCATCTGCTCCCCCTCCTTCTTCACTGACCTGGGTGTCTGCAAGGTTGTTTCTTTTACATGTTCTCACTCCTCTCTCCGGCTGCTGTTTTCCATCTGTCCCAACTTTTTTTCCCTTCTTAAAAATGTTATCACAGAGGCGTTACCACTATCGCTGATTGGCTTGGCCTTGGCTGGTGGCGGGTCCGTCTTAGAGCCGGCTGGTATTGGCTCTGTTGGACAGAGGGGAAGCTTCCAGCAGCTTCTTACAGAAGCCACCCCTGTAACCCCCCCGCTACCAAAACCTTGCCACACAAAGCCAATACAGACACAGAGAAGTGGACATAATTTTAGCTAGGGTTCTGGACATTCCAGGCAGAGGTGGATACTGAAGTTCAATGATCCAGGATTTCCAGAAGAAAAGAGAGTATAACTGTGTGTCTACACAGGTATTTGAGAACCAGTATTGCAGCGTTCTGGGGAGCCTTGATCTAAGGTACCGTGCTCAAAATCCATTTGCTAAGGTAAACAACCATTTCCAAGGTGAAGGCTAGCCTCCGTCCTGACAGTGTGTAGCAGCAATGAAAGAAGCAGATTGGGAAGACTTTCCTGAGCGAATACTTGGCATCTGGTTTGGGCAGGAGTAAGAAATCATGGACTATTCCTACTTTGTAAACTTGGGGAAAAAAGGGGTGTCCTGGAGGTATATCTAGAACTACAAAGGAGGTATATGCCAGCATTATTTAACATTAGAGGGAGTCTAGGCTGTGACAGAGCTGTGGGTTGCTGTAAGTCTGAAGGTCCTTTTTATCATGAGGCACTACCAAGGACTGTTTCATCTCTCACAACTATTTTCAAAGTGAAAAAAAAATGTGGCTTAAGATGAATGCTAGGCTCATTTATCCTGAGCTGTAGCATACATCCCAGATTTTTTCCGTGTCATCATGAGACTCACAGAAAGCTTGCACCTGCTACAGGAAATGTCTTTGATAGTCAGAACCAGGAAAGATGCAAAGTCTGAATTTTCTTTAAATGATGCAATATATTCCTGTGGGACTGAAAGTACTGAGAGCAAGTATTTCTAACCTGCTATTCAGTTGTACCCATTGACAGCACTGAAGATTTACAAAGGTGTGAAATTCCTTACTTTACCATGCCTGACATATATTCAATATTAGAAAAATGATTAGAGGCATATCAGACGTCTAGAGAGGAAAGCAGAGCTCTGAGGTCAGAACATCTTCCCCTTTTTGCTTTTGTTTTTAATATTGTTTTCAGGGTTGGCTTTTCCCTTAGTAACAGAGTAAGGCTTCTGTTTCTCTGAAGTCTTTCAGAGCTGTCTTTTCCAATTAATGAGTTGTCCTTTTCTCCTCCATTCCCATCTCCTTCTTCAGAAACTAACTGCCATGTCTGCAGTACGAGCAAAGTGGTTGGCCTTTGTAGGGTACCCGGGATGGGCTGTGGATGAAGACCAGGGAATCCGATTGAAATCTGGGGGGTAACTTCAGTCTTCTTCAGAAGCAAAACACGCCTCCTCTTCTCCTGGATTGGATGAGAGGATAATATTACTCTAGTTTCAACCCCTGAGCATTTCCATTTGCTTAATTTCTTTCCTTTCCTGATTCTCAGTATAAGTTATTAAAAGATACCATCTTACCCCCTGAAGTAACTGCAATTTCGTGTCGGGTGAAAAGATTCCTGTGTACTCCCTTTGAGATTCAACACATTGTTGAAGATGGTGCAAACATCTAAGTTGTCATATTACTATGAAATTTAAACTCTTACACTTGTAACTACAATAGCTTTGGCACAGTGTCTCTTATCTTGATTGCACAGCTTAACACTAGAACCAATTTTTTTCTTCCTGTTCAACCTACATAAGATGTCTTTGAGCACTGCAGGAAGAAAATTTGAAGTACATATGCATACTATCCTGGATGAAAATGGTTATACAGGTAAGATGCACTGCAGTAAACACACTAGCTTTCCACTTAGCTCCTGATCTCTTCGTTTTATTGTCAATGGTAGTAATAGTTACAGAGGTTGTATTAGTACAACACTTAGCATTCTGGTCAAAGAGAACAGGACCACACAGTTTTAGGTGCTGGGCAGACAGCAGATAGCCAAACTCCTGGCTCCCTCCCTCCCCCCCCGCCCCTGCCCCAAGAATACCCTTGTGTTATCCCCCTCTATCCTAATTCACCTTATTAGCTTTGAGGATTTATTGCATTAAATATTGGAGAACTTCTGGTTCTGAGATACTTGTGGAGTGAACATTGTGATGTCTCTAGCTTATGAACTTCCACACCACTCTAAATCACTAATCCATTTCCTCCAATATTCCACCTTTCCTCCAGTATTCCACCTTTGCCTGTACCTGTCTCAACGAATTCAGGACATTTCCAGTGCTGACCAACAGATAATTACGGAGCAATGGAGTCACGTGAAATAATGTTCTCGCTATCATCAGTAATTTAAAAATTAGTTTATAGATTCTATTACCCCCAAATCATTCAAACCAGAAGAACTTTTCTTGGCCAAAATACTGAATCTGACTTTGAATATCTTGTTTTCAATACAAATTACTATGGACCATAACAATTACAGGTGTTCATGTATGTAACACCTTTGACATAAAATTTTCAGTTCCAAATCAGGTTTTTGTTTTGGTTTGGTTTTTTTCCAGAATATTACAGTTTGTCTGATTTTTCTCTGCACGCTTTGGAGATAATTGTTTGCATTTGCAATGTGTGCGGGCATAACATCTGCCTCAGAGTGAGTTGCTGTGTTCACTACTCAATGAAGCAATGAAGCATTTGAAACGCAGGAACATCCCTCAGACATCGTTGCTAGTTAATGATTCTTCATGCTCTGAATGTTGCATCTCTTTCATCCTGTGTCTATTAATCTTAAAATGACACACCTTACATTATCAGTACTCTCACTAAGAAATAAGACCAACAAAACCAACAAAAAACTGAGAGGAATCTTTCAAGAAAGTGTGTGTTCAAACAATATTGTATGTTGATCATTCAAAAAAGAAAAAAAATGTTGAGAATATTGTTCTCCCTGTGTTTCTCTGTAAACAACAGACATTTAACTTGGAGCTAGACATGGTTAATCAGCCTTCATACCCAGAACTCAAATTTATCAAAGGTCCTGCTGCTCTCTTCTGACTTAATTTTTTTTTTTTCCCTAAATCCATCCTGATGTCTGGATATGTGGCAAGCGTTAGGTTAGTAGGCTGAGCAACTGAGCAGATATGAATAAAAATCCATGATAAAGGCGGTGTGCGGGAGGCATGGAACAAATCTAAAATGGTACACAAGTGAATTTAGACCCAGTTAAGAAAGAATTTGCAATCTGGTCAAAATGAGGGCGCAAACCAAAGAGTAACTTGCCCTTTTGGAAAGGATCAATACATTCTTAAAAGCCTGTTGAGGAACATTTTAAGGACAAGATATTTCAATCTGAATTTTAAACAACAATATATTTGCGTTTGTTTTGGCATTTACTTAGTACTCTAGCTAAAACATTACCACTCCTAACCAATGTATGCTTTCTACAGTCAAGGGTCTTAAATAACAAGACACGTTTTAGCGATTAAGCCCTTTGTGTGAAACACTGTATGGTAGTCTCAAAAAGGAAAGGTGGGTAGATTTGCAGTAACCTATATAGAATGGCATGGGAGTTAGTTACACTGTAGAGCTTCCCAATAGGATTTGACTAGCTTTTCTTTCTTAGATCCTGAATGCAAACTAAATAGAGTGCTTTGCATAAAATATCACCTTAGCAAAAAAATCACCTTGAAGGCTGCCATCAAGGAAAAAGGAAAAAAGGGAAGGCAGCAGGGAATCTCTAGCATGGTGAACTATCATCTCAGTACAGATGACTCCAAGAGTTAGAGAAAAGTCAGGGTCTCACTGCTTTTTGAATGTTGCAATAGTCTATTACAATATTTACTTTGAATTACAAATTTTCTCTCAGAATAATACACAAAGCTTTACCCCAACATATTTCACAGTAATATTAAACCTTATAAAGAGATTAAATAATGTAAAAATGAAAAGATTAGGATTTTTAAAACCCACTTATCTGTATCAAAGAGAATCACAATGAATTCTGAGTGGTAAGACTCAGAAAATTCTTACCAAGATAAAACCTGAATCATATTGTTTAATAAAAATAATAATTTGAATTAATTATTTTTTTCCAAGGTCATGCAATACAAAAGAACTTTATATTTGTATGCCAGAGTACTAAAAAATATTAAGAGTACTAAGCATTAGGTATTCTTGTCAAGTATTTGCAAGTCTTTCCTTCCTTTATCTTCAGGTTTTTGAACTGGCCTAAGAGCCAAAATGACCATTTAAAAATGATTCTTTTTTGTACTTGTTGTTTGCAACCAGGCTGTCCCTAAAAAAACATCAGGGTGGAAAAAGAATATTAAAAGAATACTGTGTTTTGAAAATTGAAGGATCACACATAATTTGCAGAAATATCCTTTTCAAACTAACAGAAGTTTGAAATCTTTGGAGGTTCTCCTGGGCTCATTTAGATTTCAGCTTGTTAGTGACTGTGGTAGAAGGTGACACTAAGAATACAAGATTACATGACAAGTGGATCAGAAATGCCTAAAATACATATTCCTTAAAATAAATAAGTGGAAAGTAAAAGAGAACATGGTTTATCTGGCTTCAGAGTAAAGGACTGATTTCTGCATAAAAAACCAGGTTCTAGGGTGGTTTTTATTTTGTCTTAGGAGACAACCCTTGTTTAACAGTGCTTATTTCAACTAAAACAAAAGAAAAATTGTTTGCGCCTAATCCATTACAGATCTGATCCAGAGCTTGTGGAAATCAGCTATTCAGTAAACTAGCATGGGCTTTGGATCAGGCCATGTATGAAGGAAGAAAATGATTCTGACCCCAAGAAAAAAAACTTGTTAAACTTTACTGGAAATCTTGCAGTTCTGGAGTAACAGCAATATGATATACTGAGAGAATTTAATTTATATGTTGAGAATGTGAAGCTGACTGTTCAGATGTTGAACCACAAAATGAATATAAAGGTGAGACTTAACAAATAACTTCATAACTTAACAAATAACTTTATCTTAACTAACCATATTCACAAAGTGTAAGACAGTAGCCAAAACCAGATTTATGATGATTCTACTTTAATTGCATATTTCTATTTCTGCTTATTCAATAATTCTTTGATACCAATGTAATTACGGATGGTTTTACTTGGTGTGTTACATACAATGGTGTTAGTGCACGATCCTACTTTCAGATGCCTACAATTATTTAAAACATATATATCTATGAGGATTTCAGCATGGTTCATTTCCAGTATATTTGTTATCCTCTGTCCACTGCTTTAATCAGCATCCTGCCAAAAAGCACTAAATGTTTTTGAACATAGCAGACATTCACCCTACTGAAGATGCAGGGAAGTATATGCTTAATTTTCATTCAGTTTAAATAGGAATGACTTAATATTATGAAATGAAAAAACTGTATCAGGAAATGGTTTTGAATATTACACTACTTTTTTTTTTTTATTTATTGCCTGTTAATTATAAGTGAATTGAATCAAGCAATTCTCCTTAAAGTGTTGGCATTAGCACCAAGGTTTGCAGAAAGCTTCCCAAATAGTCCAGAACAGAAATATGCAAGCATATACCACTTGCTATTTTGCAGTTACAAGCAGTGTAGGAAAGCAACCTTCAGAATGTTGCTATCGAAATAGAGTGGGATAGAAAGCATTATAATAAAATTGCCAAAGGGAGTAAGTTCTCAGGGCAAATCATGCACCGTTCAAATACTAAATCTTGTTTTGCATTCCAGCAAGCAGAAAAAAAGGGAGATGCAACAAAGAAAACAGACATCATCTTAGATTAGTCCAACGTAAATGAAAGAAAGAAAGCAAGCTGAAAATTGTAGAAGAGTTGATTTCACTACATGTTTATGTTAATAGGGTATTTGACTTTTGAATGCTTCATAAACCTTGTTATGTTCAGTGCTATTTGAGGTAGTAAAACAGCTGGAACTCTGCCAGAAGCTTTAATTGGAATCAGCTTAGCAGGAGCTGACAAGGTTTCCTAGTGTTTAGTTTCAAACTTATTACAAAAATGCAAAATTATGTGCTATTTATTTTCTATTCCTCTTTGGTGTACGCCCATAAAGGTGAGACATAGCTGTGCTAGAAAATGGAATAATTTTTTCTCACATGCCCCAGGCCAGTGTTTTGAAGAGGGCAGTGTGGGTACTGTTGCTTATAATTAGACATTTCCTCACACAGGAGGCTGCAGAAACTCGCCAGAGAACTCTTTTTTTTTGCACATCTTGGTTATTGATTAGACCAGCGTGTCAGATGGCCACAATAACACCTCTGTTAGCAATATGTGACTAGGCAATGGGATCAGAGGACATCACCAAAGAAACATCAGAGGAGTCATCCGGTTACACTCTTCACCTACCAATAAAATAGGGGCATCTTGCCATACAGAAGGAAGGAATTATTGTTTTGTGGCACCATCCTTGCAGGCTTCGCCATATGGGGGGACCTGAAAAACAGAATTGTGTCCCAGGAAGCAACTGCAGTGTTTGAGCCTTTGAAACTGATTAAAAACTTTGATCCAGGACTATTAAAAACAGATTGTTCATTCATTATATATAGCTACAAATTAATAGATTAAAAAAGTCTTCTTCCCTTCAGGTTGTCTGCATGATCTCTTGGAATTCTGTACTTGATAAATGTAGGTCATATGAATACGTAACAAATATAGATAAATGACTTCCACCAAGGCTGTTAAGACAGGAATGAATCCCAGGATAACATTAGATTGTCAAGAGGCCAAAAGTAGTCAAGAAAGTCATGTCTGAAAACCACAGCTTTCAGTTTTAATAGAAAATCTTCACCTTGGGAAACTTCTAGTTCACGGAAAATACCCCCCCACCCCATCTCATGAAGCCATTTTCAGCAGGCTATTTACCATCACTAACAAACCTCACCACAAACACTACTGATGCATGAAATGCAGTTCCTTCTCTACTTCAGTGTTTAAATAGATGAAGTGAAAGTAAGAATAGGAAACAGCAAAAGTCATCTTTGTTTGCTATTTGCAATTAGTTTGAAACGTCATGGCTGGGCAGCACAAAGGTACTGACTGAGATGCAATAATTTCTCCAGGGCCAAGAGAATAGTTTGATAGCCTTGCTCCCAGCCACAGGCTCAGGCTTTGCAAAGACTCGAATCAGAAGGCTACATCTGTAATCTCAGACCCGGGAAGGCTTTTGAGTTCTCTGGCCTGCGGGTCTGAGGGAAAGCTAGATCATCTGACAACTTATCGCTAGCTCAGTGCTGCAGCCCGACAAATACGATTTTGACGTTACTTGTAAAAGGACACAGGCTTTGTACTGACCTAATAGTGCAGCGCTTCAGGACTTGTCTGGGCTTGCTTTGACCTGAGCTTATTTTTAGCTTGTTTTAGGTATCATAGCAATTGCCTACGAGTCAGGTGACTACTGCCTAAATTTGCCTTAGCTAAGTTTCTCACTGTTGCACAGTGCAGTGCATAATTTTAATTAATAGACAGTAATAATAACTAGCAATTCTATGTAGACTGAACTCTTTATGACCCTAGAACAAAAATGTACTGTAAGAAAGTATATGCATAGGATGACACAGAGGCTTCAGATTGTAAAACCCCATAAATCTTCATGGTCAGCCACTGCTTACTAAGGGCTGAAACCCTGAGAGACAGGTAAATCAGTTCTAGCAAAGAGAACAGAAAACCAAGGATAATGTGGAATTCAGAACCAAGGAAGAAAGTGAGAGAAAGCACATTCTGTTAGAGAATGTAAAAAAATTAATGCCAAGTGGACCCCAAATTGAGAAGAGAGTTACCCACAACCCACAATGCTCCTGTCAGAGGTTGGCATGCCGAGGAATCATTGTACTTCCCTCCACCACTCTTCTTGAGGAATCCAGCAGGGCACTGGGAGGTGAACATAACACCAGAGGAAAAGTATGTATATGTGTAATACCTGTAGCAGTATGATTAAGGAATTTTTCCAGTAATAATTAGGTAATTCAGACTATGACTTTTAGTTTAATTGCAACTGCAATAATAACTGTTTATTGTGTTTGATTAGGCTGTTAAGACTTTAATTAGACCAACAATACATTCTTGGCTCTGCATATAAGTTATGGCTCCTTTTTGCCTAGAACAAGATTTTGAATGCGAGTACCACATGTATGCACCTTGGTTTCTCTGGAGAGGAGTACACAAGTCTGTGGGACAAGGACAATAAAGTCTGTATCTGAAAACTGGTAAGATCATATGGTTATGTATTTATCATTCCTTCAACATTAAAAACCATTCACTGTCTATCCCAGCTGCTGCTCACTCCAATCCCATATTTGTTAAGATTATTAATTTTACATATTTAGTTGTTTCTCAGGAATCTCACCCTGCAAGAAAGCAATAAAATCAACTGAATTAAAGTCCTGCCTGCCTTAATAATTTACTCTCTGAACTAGTTGTACTGTAAATGAACTGTGGTCTATGTCTAGAAGTATCAGCAAATATCAGGGTGATTTGGTAAACTGTAGCTAATGAGAAAGTGAAGCAAGTAACAAAAAAAGATAAAGTGCTTCCATCTCCTCCAAAGGTAGAATTAAATGAGAAGAAAAATTTGCTCCAGTATTCTATCATTTCCTAATATTCTGTTCTCAGTTTTCTGAGTAACTACTGAAGCTCCACAAAGAGAAAAATAAAAAGATTAAGTTTTCTTTTTGTAATCCCCAACAGATGTCCTGACTGACTCTGATGGTAAAAAAAGGGTTGTAAGAAAGCAAGACTCACAAACCGTCGTGGTTCTTGTATAAGGTTTGTAAATAAGCAGCAATTAGAAGCCAGGGTTTGTTTATGCTCTGTCTTGTTTGATGCAAAGACTTTTTGCCTCCCCTTGCAAAAGGGCAGTTGACAGAGTAGCTGACATAACTGGGCCAATTGTTTTTTGTTCTAGGGTGCTCTGTAGAGCACATGAAAGCAATCTTCTGTGTTCAGCATCTGGCTAATAAAGTTCAGTATTTTCCACGGTTATAGTCACACTTCATTCAGGAACACCTTAGCATCAGGAAGAAACACAATTCACATCAATAGCTAATTCCATGTTACATCACTTCATATTCAGAGTCTGCAAAGATAAATGTTATTCATACACTTTTTCTCTGCAATGCTGTAACTGCATTACAGGGGGAATAAAATTTCCCTTCGTTAGGTGCCAGAAAGGGTAATGACTTTAAAGGTAAGAGTCAATTTGAAGACCGAAAACCATCCTCTTGCTGCAGAGAAACAAAGCTGAACAGTGCTGTCCGACTGAGCAGCTGACAAGGGATTAGTAAAAGCTGAACATCTAGTGACTACTGGTAGACAGCAGGCAAGGTCGAACAACAAGAACTGAATGAAGGGGAAGAAAGCAGAAAACAAATTAGAGAACAGGCTTTTCACAGGGACAGAGGAATACATCTAAAAACCTGTAAAGGTACTGCAAAACTAGATGAAATACACTTTTGAGCTCTGCATATTTGAAGTTCATATTTGCTTATTCTGTTTCTAAGGAGTGGTGAATGCACAGTGGATGTGCCTTCCTAAATATCTCCTCTCCCTTGACGTTTTCACAGAGCCAAGCGCACTAACTGAAGCATATTTGTGTGGTGGTAAATCATGAGCAGACACTATAATGTCCACCTATGCAACCACTTTTCAGGGAAGAAAAAAGTTTGTGAAAATGGAAAAAAATGCAATTCCTTAATTTATATCAGTATTTGAGTGCTATATGTGGTTAGCTTGCTTCACTGAAATAGTTCTGAAAGGTCTATGTATGCTTCTATTGTACATTCACCTATTAAGAATCTTATTTTTTCCCCTGTACAGACAGGTAGGTTACACGATACACAGCATGTCCTAATGTGTCCATCATACGATGCAGTTGTATCAAGTTGTCCCTATAATGATCAAGATTAATTTGTACATGTGCTCTTTGCTGATCTGTGGCAGCCCTTACAGAGGCTAGAAACAGAAGCACTCTGTAGCTGAGTTTAGGAAGGAAAATAGTTGGACAATGTGGGAAAGACTAGGCCACCTTTTGTTTTAAAGAGATTGTACAATAGATAATACAAGGATGCCTGATCAACATTGTATGTAAATTCCATCTAATTTTTTTAAGAATCTAAAACTTGGTGGGTATTCAGTGAGCAGGGGACAGAGAGAAAGGGAGAAAAGCAGTGCTTGGTCAAGATTAGTGAGGTTGGATTTTCCTGAAGACAAATGCAGATGTTTGTTGCAGGCGCTATTGCTTAATGTCAACACTCAAATGTTTATAGACACGGGTTACAGCTGTTGACAGCCATTTTAATGTCTACGCAACTAAAAGTGATGCTGAGACACTCACTGTATTTACTCTGCCCCTATTGATTACACATGGCTCTGTTGAGGCCACAATACCAGGATCGTACTTTTGACACACCTTTGACTCCAGCCAAAGCTTTTTTGCTTGCTCAGACTTACAAAACCCTAGAAAGAAGGCCACGTTATCTGGATAACCAGGCTGTAGCAATTCCAGCGCTTGCGCTAGGCTATAGTGTCCCATACAAGAGAGCCTTTCGTTACTCATCGGGGTTAAGAGCACGGTGGACCATCTTCACACAGCCCTGTTAGCTGCTTTCTATGTGCTATGTACGAGAAAAGCCAACTCATCTTTGCTTCTTAAATCAGTCCCAGCGTGCCTAAACTGACCATTTTTCATCTAAATCTATGGGTTTTGTAACATTTCAAAAGGCTATAAATATTTGAGTAGAAGATACCTTTGACAAATACTAAAACCTGTCAAATCGGTCACATAGCCAAGGTACAAGCATTTGGTCTTCCTCGCACGCCATGCAAGTGCTACCCTGTGAACTGCACTTTGGCGTCTGAGAAATGTTGTAGAAAGTTTTTCCTTTTGCCAAGGTTTTTCTTACCAAACCCTACTTCCTGTAAGGGAAGGTGACTGTTAGCATGGTGGTACTTATTTCTAGTCTGAGAAAGAGCCTCTTTCTAATATTGTGACTATATGAATAGTTATACATATGAATAGCAAAGGAGCTGTATGGGCGGCCATGTGTGTGACGGAAATCTGATTGCTACCAGCATGTGTTGGGTATTTATTTTTGAAGCTATGAAGCTATGCCACACTAAAAATTCAGAAATGTAGAAGCTACACTTTACCACAGGGATTATTTTGCTAAACCAGCACATTTAAAACAACTCAAGGTGTACTTCAAAGGGATTTCTATATCTAAAATGAGTTTGTTTTCTCAGGGGGAAAAAAAAACCCAAACGTATTTTACAGACTGATTAATTTTGTGACATGTAAGTTATAGAAAGGGGATTCAATGTATCATTTCAGTATCACTTAGTGCTGTACATGATTTACTAACCCAACAATCTAGTTGCTTGTTCATCACTTCTGGCGGGATGAGGTACAAAACTACTGCTGGCTGTCGATATTCTGCCTTTCTTTTGAAATTCTCTGTGTTGAAGGAACAGCAAGAAGCCAAACTCCTTAGAGTGGGAGTTTTGAGGACTGAAAGGTGGTCTCTGATCATAAACTCTGTGATAAGTTAGGAAACGAAGGTGTCTGAGTGAACATGTTATTGCAGGCTGGTTAAATAAAGGAACGTAGGTGACTGAGGTAAAGCCCACAACAGAGACTTCTGTTTATGTGTTTTACAGATTGGTTTTGTGACAACATTGCTGTACCGTAGCATGCACACCTATAACATTAAATAAACTCTTAAGGAGTTAGCATAAGCTATACGAGAAAAAAAATGTCCCATCCCCTGTGTCCCCATCCCCCCCTCCCCATATTTACAACAGAAAGGTTTTGGTCTGTGCTGTGATTTACACAAAACCTGAGATAATTTCCCTGAATTGTCACAAGCTGTGAATAGCTAGACCGGGTAACTCATTACCTTCCTTTTAGAGAAGAAATTATTATTGTTAAATAAAGAATTAGTTTGCCTCTCTTTCAGAAGAGTGAGGAAAGTAGAGCAGACAGGACATCTCTGTGTAAAAAGGAGCAGATGTGAACTGTCAGTACTGGTTCCTTTTAATTAAGTAGAGACAAGGTCCTGACAGACAGGAACAAGTCTAAAGCATAGCTTTTTCAGGTAAGAAATATTATTGCCATTTCCTTGTCTGGATGTATAATGCAATGAAACCAGAAAACAAAGTTGAACATGTATATCAGCAAGGATTTCCTATATTATAAGGGAACAAAGAAAGAAGATTCAAACCCCAACCTTTCTTTCTCTCTCTTATCACAGGGGTTGTAGAGAGACTCTATTATTCTCCCTTGTCCAGTTCAACTGGGACTTGATGCCTCTTTGCACCCTAGATGGCAGAGGTGGGAATACAAGTCACTTAAACCTGTGTCATGTTTCAAAGACCCAAGGCACTGTTCTCTTCACTACAGTGAGACCACTGCTTATGAACAGATGTCCTTAAACAGGTTCTATTACACTGTGGTTGGGTTTTTTTTCTAATTTTCTTTAGTTTGCCACAAGACTGTAGAAATAATTCATATTGCAACAGAACTGAACTATTTCAAAATATTGCTTATTTACCAGTAATATAAATAGGTGATCTTAGTACAGTCACCTGATGCTAGGATTTTTGAAACAGTGTGGTGCGTTATTCCTTCAGACTGCCCAGAAAATCCCAGCCTGGGATGCTACCAGCATACAGGAAATATTAAGAGTACAGAGATGTCAGGAGTTTCACATAATTATATATAGGATATATAAGCATTTAGCTTAATCCCAGGAATTTTGAAGCTTAACTTGGTTTAAGTGGTTCACAGACTGCAAGGCATAAATTGCACTCAGAAAGTCAAGGTGGTTTTTTCCACGATCATTTTCCCCCTTGGAAAATGTTGTTACTGCAGATCAAAACTTTTTGCATAAACCTCTCTTTTGTGTAACTTCCATAAACTTCAGACAAACCTTTCCTGAAATAATCTTGTGTCTTCACAAGGTAATTGTTATAGTCCTCTGCTGAGGCAGAATTACCTACATTTTCTCACCAAATCTCCTTATTTTAACAGATAGAGCAGTGTTTAATCGTCTCCACACTAAGGACCCTTGCTAATCAAACACTTTTTAAAGCACTTGGCTGATTCTTTGATAAAGACTGAAAGGATCAGCAAATCTCTGGGAGAAGTCAGCAGGCATAACCAGTATGCCTATCTTTCAGGTTTCTACTGAGACTGTTCCTTGTCCTTCCTGCACATCGATTTTATGAACATGCATGTGTGTGCTAGATTATTTTGCTCACCATTTGTCAGGGGGAGCACAAAGATATAAAACTGCTTGGAAATTTATGTGGGGGAAAAAAAGTTTTGTTGGAGAATACCTATTAGCTGAATCCAAGATGGTTCTGACATTTAGATTCAGTGATCTTTCAGGAAATTAGAGGCAAGATTCCCAGGGAGCCCTGCAAGGTCTGTTGCGGAGGCACAAAAGTACAAATCTACAGCTGCGGGGTGGGAGTTAGCTGATACCCTGGGACTCACCACCCTGACAGTGGGGTCTGGTCTGGGTGTCAGGGATCTTCCACGGTCTGTATGACTTTTGCTGATCCAGGGCTCCCAAACCGCTTGCCATACAGCTGGCATAAAACCCAACTTAATCCTGGGGTATCCTTGTATTGGCTCTGGCCCGGAGGCTAAAGATTTTCAGGCTCCTTTCTCAAAGCAAGCCAGAAACCTGGTATTTTTTATCAGGATGGACTTTCTAGCTCCAGGCAATGCTCTGGTCTACTTCAGAGCAGTAGGTAGGTGACTCTGGCAACTGCTACAAGAAACTCATGCTCTGTGTGAATAAAAAGAAGTCAAATATCTAGGCACAATTTCCTCTGCTGTAAACCAGAAATCTTATTACCAATTTATACACTTCTATCAATGCTTTGTGATCCTTGGATGAAAGGCCCTGCATATTATTACATTATCTTTGTTCCATGCAGTATGTCAAGACCTGAGTTCAGCCCTGCAGTATGCTTCCTTAAACACTGTCAATTGCATGGTGTCTGGCACTGCTGAATTAATTTAGAATGTCTGTCTTTAAAACCAATGCCTCTGCACGTTCATAAAAAAGAAAAAAAGGCAGGAAAAAAGCCTTAGTAACAGAAGTGACAAATACTTTTGGAAGTAGTCCTAATCAAATTTTAGCTTTTGAATTTTATGACTGAAGAACTTTATGTAAGAAAAAACCCCTGAGGTGACTTATGGGTGATTATTGCACTGGCTTTTTTCATTCTTCCATGCAGGTTTAAAGAAAGCTTCATTTTTTGCATGCTCCTTGTTGAACCTGTAGAATAGAAAGCAGCCTGCAAAGAGAAGTCGTCTAACAAAATTATCATTTACTACCAGTGTTTTCTCTGAAGATTTTGTTTTCTTTTAGTAAGCTTATCCTGGAGCTCTTTTCCCAACCACTGTTCTCCCAGTTCAGCTTCACAACCGCATTTTGCATGGCTTGTCCAATACTTTCACTTTATAATATTTTTAAATCAATAAAGTTTACTGGTTCAGTCTTAGCATCATAGCCATCGAGTGTTTCTCTCTTCTCAGTATATCTCATCCTCACAATGTCCTTGTGAAACAGATAAATAATCTAGGTCTATATTATGGATGGGAAACAGCACACACACAATACACATGAATCATGTTGCAAGACTCCTAAATTAGCACTGATTTCATTGTACCTCCACAAGAAACACCACATCGGGGTATTTGGTTGGACCCAGTGCAGGTACTTCAAGTTGCAGAACCAGCAATTTATTCTGTTACTCATCACAGGGTTATCTGGTGTGGAGGCAGGGTCCAGATTTCTTTTATGCTTTTGTTGCTGAGTTTAATTGGAGTGGTTTTAATTCCAACCTATGATGTAGACACACCTCGGGGTGTGAAAAAGAAAGATCTAGCTCCTCAAAGGTATATAAGACACTTAGCTCCCACTGAATTATTGAAGTGGAAGTTAAGCACCCACAACCCTGTGAGTATCAGGGTCTTTCTGATTTAATCATGGTCCTAAAGGCCAAGCAGGGAACAGGTTCCACCACCCATGCCTGGGGTTAGTGCGGTTGCCACCCAATCATCCTAATGAGGTTTTTCTTCTAAGCTGTTTTGGCAGAGGAATCTATAGAAGAAAGGGCTTACATGCTTTTGAAACTCTCAGATTTGACTGAAATGGTTCCTGCTACAACTGAAAGCATCTCTAGAAATGTCTCATATCTTGGCCACCTGTAAAGGAAAGCTTGCACATTTTTTCCTGACATCGGACTGGGGCTAGTCTGGTAGCACTTGAATGGAGAAGAGTGTTTGATCTGAACATTTCTGCATATAGATACAAAATAGCCAGTCGGAACACTAAAAAACCTGCACACAAAATTTTGCTGGGTCCATGCTCAAAATAAACTTTTATGGAATAGCAGTGGAGCAAAGAAAAGAGCCTAAAATCCCCCCAAACCCAAAGCATATTATCTTTGATTTTTTTTTGTTAACTTCAGACTCAGTTTTTCTGAAGACTTTTTTTCACTCCAAAGCCATTCTGCATGTTTCTCTTATTGCAGTAAACCCAAACAAATGAAACATTACCAAAAAAAGAATGACAAAACATTTCCTTTTTAAAAAAAAATTTTCCTACTTTGTACTATAATAATTTATCCACATGATTTGGATTTGGCAAGACTGCCAGAGGAAGGACCTTGTTCAGTGCTTCGATTTATGTTTTTATCTTCAAGAATTTGAGGTGGCTTATGAGCCAGCAAATGTAAAATACAAGAACACACCTTAAAGCAAATGCATTTCTTTTATTGAATAAATAAAAAATCGCAGCTTCTTATATGGCAGAAGCCCTAAACTGTAAGAGTATAATAAAATCAAACCTGAAATTTCCAGTTTTATCTTATATTTTTCTCTTGTCAGAGGGAAACCTAATAAGCACTGACTTTGGTAGCAGGCATCTAAAAGAAAAGTAAATGAATGGGAAAATAAGTTAGGGGTTTTATTTATTTATTTGTGTACCATTGTGAAGACTTTCATTGTTGACATGATTTTATTGAGGGCAAAAAATTTTTCAGTACAGCTAAAGAAAATTGCTCCTCATACATGCTCTTAAAGTACAGTTCAGTGCATTCAAAGCCTGAGCACAGGAAGCTAAATGGAATATAACAGGTCTTCTTGTACAAAACTTGTGTTCAGAAATATTTTTTAAGGGGTTAAGGGAAACAAGAAGTAGATGTACTGAGTTAGATCTTACTATTTCTGTGTTGCCTATTTTTCTCAAAAACATGTCTACTTCTTGGGGAAGTCTCTGATATAGAGTGAGAACATGTTAAAAGTATTACACAGAAAGTCAAGGCTTGGGTGAAAGTCAAGATTTGGCTGACTACCATAACTATATGCCTAACTTAAGCAAGATGAAGAGGCCCCTTGACATACACACTTATGCACCTTTTTGAATGGGGACAGATATATCCCAACCAAATCTGTACAATAGATACCCTTCATGGTAAGTTTTCTATTACAAGATGTGCAAGAGGTATTTGGAATAATGTGATAAAAAGCATTTATATGCCACAAGACACATTGTATGTATTGAAAAATGCATTGTCTCTGAACATTTTTAAAAGGGGGAAAATATTTCCTCTTCCCCTAAATATTGTTTTATGGACATGGTAAGAATGAAACACATTTAACTTTTACTGATGGTCCCAGCCTTGGTGTCTCTTCCTTCCCAGTCCCCCATATTGTAGCCAAAGTATTGAATGTTTTCTGGCTTTGTTTTTGATAGGTGTAAGATGACATTTTTTGGTGTGAAAGCCAACACTTACATTTTGTCTTGTGCTACTTTCAGCAGAAATTTGGGATGATTAGCATACCTCCAGAGGAACATATCTTTTTGTCACTAATTATGATTTTCTTCCTAGCAATTCTGTTGCAGAATTATAAATGAAAAGATCATTTTAGCATAGTATATGGGGTGTTTGTTTAATTTTTTAGGCTAAACTGTGATTATATTCCACATAAATATACTATATTGGCCCATAGGGGGCCTTGAGAAATGAAATTCTAATTTATATAATTCTGCATAGAAGGCTAGTCAAGTTGTCAAAAAAGAAAAGACAGTGGGGCCAACAGAAATTGAGACAATAAAGTAACAGGACAGCAAAGCTATGCTGCAGAGTTTCTGAGTCTCTTTTCCAAGCTATGTGAAAGAAGGAAAGCTGAGTGGTTGGAAAAATAAATGAACAACAAAGGAATATTTGGTGCAAATCATTGTGTTACTAAATAAGGCAGTGTTCGTTAAAAAAGCCACATGCATTTGAAGGAGTTTCAAGCTTTTAGGTGTTTGTAACAACACTGCCTGGGATAGACGGCGAGGAATTTGTCTGGGCTCTATGTTTTAGTGTGAAGTGGAATGTGACATGAGGGCTTCGGCAGGCATCATGCTTCCTTTGACCAGCAATATTTCACTGCTGCTTAAGCAATAAGTCTTTCCATTGAGAGGCAAAGCTCGAGTCCTGACTCCCTTTAGTTAATGCCATCAGTTCCTGGGAAGAGTGGCTTTCATACGCTGCCAACTCCAGTGTGGGCATTCATCTTCCACCCATCTAAGAGTCTCCATCTCTTTCAGATGAGTAAGGTATTTTTAAGATGCCGGTAGATATAATGTTGCAGAAATGTCCAGTGCTCTGTCAGGACTGAGGTTAATTTGTGTTTCAACAGCATCTCATCACAGTGATAGTTCTGAGGAATAAATAAATCCCAACCTTTCTTTCTCTTTTCTTGCTTTGTTTCATACCAATAATGACTACGTTCCCTGGGGTGGATCTGAGAAAAGAGCTAAGGGAGCTAGAGCTGTGGGATGGTGTGAAGCAATGAGCACATTCTGTTGTGCAATAAGGGAGGTAACATCTGTCCCATGACAGCTGTTTCTGGCCCTGCATCACCCACTAAATGAAATTATCTTTGTGAATATTTTATCAGATTTGTAAGGGACATGATTACATCAGTGTGATGCCAATACGGGATGCTTCCTCCCCCCCCCCCCCCCCCCAAGAATTTGTAAAACAGAGGTATGGAAGGAAAGTAAATCCTTAGCAGTGTCTGAAGCTTGTTTTAAACATGAAGAAAACTAAAGGAAAAAAAAAAAAGAGTTGATGCAGTGTTTTTAGTCTGTATGAAAATCCAAGAGCATTTACTATGTTGATGAAATTCCTGATGCAATCCAAACTAAGCATAGGGTTTTTTAATTGGTCTATTGATATGCAAAAGGTTTCTAAATGCGTACATGTGATTATATACATTGAAAATGTCTTTCCCTGTTTTTCTTCCTACCAGACTAACATGAGATTAAAAATCTGACATTTCTTCCCCAGAACAGTCTTTGCCATGCTAGAAAGTAACCTCTAAAAGTAGCAGATGTATTATAGAGTATCTTACGCTTCACTTACATGCATATTAGAGCTCTGGAAATGTATTGGACTGCCACAGTAGAAAATGAGTTCCTTGATATGACCTTGTTTTAAAGTTCAGGCAGTCCTTAAACTCATTCCCCAGATCTCCTAGTCATCCTACCTTACTTCTTACTAAGGGATCTGGCTAGCTTTCCAGAGCAGTTTATAGACGGACTTTTAAGTGCAAATGATTTGATGCTGGAACTGTGTGTTTGTCATTCCTGGTGAAGTGGATGATATAAGATTTCAGCCTAAAGGTGATACTGCAATAGAGGACCGTACAACTAATAAATGATAATAATTAATCAGAACAGTCTGAGCATGAAAAGTAGCACTACACAGCCCCCTCAGGTGCCTCTTCCTGACATGAAGAGTTCACCTTGAGGATGAATTGGCAGTTCATTCTTCATGCCCATGCAATTTCCAGTCTCCCTGAGAGGCTCTATTAGCAGCAATTGTGTTTGTAATTTGTAGACATGTCAATCACCTAATTTCATATAGGCCACTGAACAATTATTAGAACGCAATGATTTGGGTTACTACTGACCCAGCCTGAATTTCAGCTGGTAATTTACATCTGAAAGACTCCATATGGTATTAGAAAGTCCCCAAGCCTGCAGTTTCCAACTGTATTTTTAATTCAGGTATGCTTATTAGTTTTTACGTACATTCACATGGTCTACAGAATTTACTTTGTAGATCTGAATGGATAAATGCCATTGATTTGGCATTACATGTGGAAAGCATAGTTTGCTAAATTAATTTGTGTGGGCCTAGGACATTACTCAAAAATGTTGGTGATTTTAGAGCATTCCTTTGCTGTCCTGTTTTTGTCGTTCCTTGTTTTCAGAGTGGGGGCTTCAACTCTCAATGTTTAGAAGTATTTCCATGGGTTCTTTTGCCCTCATTTTTGCTGTGCTTCCCAGCATGACTCTCTGCCCCCTCACACAAAACTTGATGTTCGAGCTTGTGCCTGGGAGCCTGGGTGAGTCCCGGGAGAGGACTCTGCCAGCAATACGGTGGTCATGTGAACTCACCATTCCTGTGACCTGGACTGTGGGCCCAGAGCCTGGGAGTTGCTTTCCAGCAATCATCCCCTGAATCACAGTGAAGGTTGTCCCTGGACACGACAAACGTAAGAGGGTTCAGAGGTTCAATTTTGCTTGAGCAGATGCTGTACAGTTTAGATAATTGACTTAATTGCTTATTCAAGGTTTTCATCCTGGGACAATTGCTAAAGTATTTGAACACCTGGGAGCGTGGTGAGTACTACTGACTTCTCTAATGCATTTACCACCAATGCTTTTTCTGGGATTAACAACTTGAACTAAAAACTCGCATAACATCAGATTTTATGAAGTCCTCATTCTTGCCTAGCTAGAGAAACCACAAGGGAGCAGCCTTTCTTAAGGTTTCTCGGTCCTTTTGGTTATCAACCAGAAAGTATAGAGAGGTACAAACAAATGAAATTAGGGTAAAACTTTCCATACATATCAGAGATTCCAACACTTGACAGTGGGAAGTGCACTTTGTTTTATTATTACAGTCAGTGCTCAGTCTTGCGTGAGACAAAGTGTGTTTGGCCCAAATCTACAAGAGCTAATCAGCATGCTGGGAATTAACTAGGAAAGTAAATGCTTTGCTGCATTAGCCTGGGGGTTCAGAGAGCGCGCTTTACAGAAGTGAGCCCCACAAGTACTTAGGAGGAACTTGCTTCCATCAAACCGTGAAGAGTCCAGATAGGCAGGTCTAGTTCATAAGTGTAGTTCTTCTTTTGGGAACTGCAATGGGCTCTGCACTTCACTAACTTGCAGGAATGAGACATAAACTTCCTCCTCCTCGACCTCTTTGACTATTCAGAAGCTTTGCAAGTATTGGAAAGACGATAAGCTCTACCAGAAGTCTTGTCCGAGCAGCCTGAACCAAGTCTGTACAGCATGGGCAGTAGAAGTCAGCGAACTACTGGAAAGAAAAATCCCATTCTCATGCAAATGTCTTCAGAAAGAAAGAACAAGAGAAGTGAAATATACAGAAAATATGATATATTACTGTAGTTTCTGAAAACATTTTTCAAAGTTTTCTTGAGCTGTCAGCAGCTGTTTAAGTTTGTTCAGAGGTGATGAGGCAAAATGAAATCCTTTCATATATGATTATTTTTATATTTTCAGGGTCTTTTTTTTTTTCCCAGGTATTATCCAGTGACACACAAGATAATGCACTGTATCCAGGCAGAAACACTACAAAAAGATCAAACATTCCACTTCAACATCTTCAAATACTTTGATGCTACCATGGGCAAGAATAGAGGAAAAGAAGCAAAAGGACACTTTAAAATAGGATCTAGGGAAGAAAGAGATTATACACTGAGCTGCTATAAATTACTGCTGGTAAAGCTGAGAAATCCCCAAATGCTAGAGATGTAGCAATCTGGTAATGCAAGTAGAGATTTAAACTTCAGTGAACAACCCTACCTCCCCCTACGCTTACTTGGCGAAACACAGTCCCTGCTGTTCACCTGTTAGTCTCAGGAGGAAGAGAAATGTGCAGGTGGTCTATATATAAAATATCCATGATTATACAAGTACCATCTATCTAAGTATGAATGCAGTCATGGAAGTTTTGAGGGGCAAGCCTCATCTGCTTCATAAAAAAATAAAAAACCCCCCTAAAAGCCACAACTCACAGTTAAGGTATGACACAGATAAGCTCAAGTGACCTTTTCATTTGGTCATGTTCTGTCTCATGAATTTAGAGTGTCACTTTTTAAACAAGTGGATAATCAGCTTTCCTAATAATTTCCTTACTATTTCATCAAAATAGTAAATGATCGTTTCTGTCACACTGAGCACTTTCTCTGGGATAAAGCATGACTACTGTTCTTTCCATCTGTCCCCCTGCAACATACAATTACTCTGCAACTTCTCTACTTCATTTTATTTGAGTACCTCAGTGCTCCTTTATATAAAGAGGTGGATATGAATCAAATAAGACAAACAATGAATTCTTCATACTACTTTCCAGTTAGGCTTCGTTAAGAAACGTAAGAAGCTTTAGGAGAAAACTAATTTTGTTAAAATTACTCAGCCAGTGGAACATTAAAGAAATTAAACCTTTTGGGCAACCACCTCAAGTTTTGCATGCTTATCGTGACATATCAAAACCGTTCCTTGGCCTTAGGAGACACCGGTAGGGAGTGTGTGATGATTTCAGTAAGGAATGGCAGAAGACAAACTATCGAACCTTATCCTCAGTCACACGTAGGAAGTGTAAGAAGATCTGCATGTAAATGAGAGCTGTTTCATATGCTGTCTTAATATACCATAATATTCTCAGGCTGTTATTCAGTGGATATTCTGACTTTTAATAACACTGGCATTTTGATAGCTGTCTGTTACTTCTTCTGAATGAAGTAAGACCGTGCAAAAGCAGTGTGTTTTAGATAGAAGAAATGGAATTTTGGTCCCTTTATTCTACTAATTTTTGTATCAAAGTCAATACAGTGTTTTTTCAAGTTATTTTAAGAACTGACCAAAAGGTACCGTGGAGCAAGTCTGAAGATGCCCAGAAAAGAGTAAACTGCTGGGCCAGTTTCATGCAGTGTTTAGTTTCCCCATCTCCCATGGGACAGTCATCAGCTGGAAGGCAGAATGTATCAAATAAGCACAGTGAATCTTTTTACATATTTTTAAGGGCAGTTCTTTCTTTCTTTCCTTGCACTGGTCTAAAGGAAGTTTGACCCATTAAGCTCTTTATATCTCAATTTGTTTTTCTTCTATTACCTGACAGATCCATAAGAAAAGGGGAAAGGTCAGGTCAGGGAGAGTATGTCTCAGTCACATAGCCTGCTACCACTGTTGCAGCAGGGAAGGAGGATATTAATGGCATTAATTAATGGCAGAAAAAGAAGATCCTGCTTGGGTCCTGGTACTAGAAAGGGTCCATGACCTAAACTGCTTATTGTTTGATTGTGGCTCTGCCAGTGGGCTGTTAGTAGCCTTCTATGTATGCCTTTTCCTCCTGAAATTTGAATCCAAATTATGAGGAATTTCCAAAATGATACAGAAATGGCAATGATAATAGGCCCAGATGTTGAACACCTTTGTGTGCTGGTTTTTTATTAAAAAAGAAATCAAGAATTTGATGATAAAAAGCTGCAATCCTGGCTATATTTTCAGTTTTCATATTCAATAGCCACAAACTGCAGGATGATGTTTGTGACAAACTTGTATTCTGAGAAACCTTTCAAAGACATGACAAAAATACAGCCCTCTCTTTATAGCCTTCAGCAATACCATCTTGTGCTCTGATCTCTCTAGATTTTACATGCTCTGGTAGGCAGGTTGAGTGCTTGCCTGGCAAACTCCAAGGAAACCCAAAATACTGCTAGTGACTGTGTTGGCTGCTGTGCAGTTACCGCCGTCTTTGTTCAACACTGAGCTTGTCACCTGATATATTTCTAACGAGCATTGACTTCTGGAATAAAGGCTCCAAGTCAAGACGTTTAATCACCCAAGGTCTCATAAGGATCCCACATCAGGGAAAACACCAGTTTTAATGTACCGTTGATTTACATTCTTCCTGCAGCTATATTCAGAGGCAGAGCTGTTTGAAGCCCTTCTCTTGTGTGGTCTGCTACATCTATTTGGTTTTCTGATTTATGCAGCAGAGTTTTGGAGAAAGGATTGCTCATAAATACTCTTCAATTTCTTCAAGTGTTTGGAATTAGCTTATGATTTAATATTTATACGGTATTTTGAAATCTCTGTGAAAGGTGCTATAGAATGCACTTCTAGGGGAAGTTTCACATATGCAAGGTCAGGCTATGGCAGACAAGAGCTTAAGGAGAGAGCAAGTTTAGTTTCAAAGGATATATCACAATTAATAGACTTTGTCAAAGGGAATCCTAGGAAAACCTGCAGATGAGGAAGATGATACATCAATGGAGCCTACAAGAAGTGCAAGGTGTTTACAAAAGCATAGCTTCCTGTGGCATGCCTGGAGTCTCATAATTCCACAAGCATGAGACTCATTTCTGAATTATTTGTAAATAGTAGAATGGTAGATTTGTTCGTGGATTTTTTGGTTTGTTATTTTTTTTTTTAAATAAAAATGCTAAATGAAGATTAAGAAAATTAACTCTATTTTAATATCAAATAGCCATCAATACAAGGAGACCATGCCATCTTACTAAAGCAAATTGATATTTTCAAACGCAAGGGCCAATAATTACAGTAATTTTCTATTCCCCAAATCTCTGATTGACAATATCTTCAGATGGCTTCCCATGTCATTTTATAGCTGCAGCTATAGCTTAGTGCTGCTGCTGAACATTACAGTAAATATTGACTATTTATCTTTGAATGGCTGACTGTTATAGTTTTATTCAAACAGGAGCAAACAAGAATCTTTTTTACAATAGCTTTCTAAAAAGAGATTAATATAGCATACAAATATATATTATTATAAATAGCACAGTAGAGAGATTATTGAGTCCATCATGGACTCTAGTGCCATCAGTCTCACTTCTCAGGAAAGGGTCCCCAGAAAAACAAAAGCAATTAAGCTTTGCAGGCATTAATAGTCTTCAAAGCAGCAACAAAAAAATCCCTGAGGTGCAAGAAGAAAACAAGTGAGAACACAAAGAAGTACAGAAGCAGAGGGAAAGGAAAGGGAATCAATAGAAGATTGGCACTGCAAAGGCACTGTGACATCAGCACATTAATACAGTACGAGGAGTCCTATTCAAAGGTGAACTCAGAGCAGTACATATTACTGAAGGACATGTAACATCTCCTTCTGCTGCTGCTAGTGCTAAGGGCTTCTCCTTTTTCTATCTGGGCTTGAAGGCTTCTCTGCTTGCTACAACTCTGCTTGTCAGAGCTCACAAAAAGCTGAAGAATACTTCACTTGCAAGGTGCAGGGCAATGCTTTTAACACCTCAAATTTAAAATCTATTTGCTTTGATTAATGTACTTCTTCCTGAGATTTCTTCTACAGGTTTTAGTCAGCAGAACACTGCTGCTAATCTAAATTTGACACCGGGTGCACATTTTTGTTGCATTTGGGGCTGTGCCTATATGAGCTGACCAGCTCTGATAAAAGTCCGAGCTGGGTGTCTTGGGAGCCTTGTTTGTTAAGTGAAAATGGCAGAAATTCGAGGTGAAATTTTCAGGGAAAAGTAGATGCTAACTGTGTTCTTATACTCCTGTCAGGAATGTGCTTTTGTTCTCTCTGAGAGATGGACACAGGGTTTAAAGGACCTGGTCAGGCCAAAGATGTCTCTTCTTATGTTCTGATGTGCAGGTGGGAAGAAGTCACACCTTAGGCTCTGCCTGGATTGTCAGGCTGGCTTGAACACAGGCAGTAGGAAGCAGCTATGGTGGAAAACAGCACTGAGGCATTGAGCGATCAATAGATATTGCATGCTACCAGAGGAAAAGGAGCAACAAAGAAAGTACCTGCTGTGGAAAAACGGGCAGTTAAAAGCTGCCTGAGAGTTGAAACTCCCTGGAAATAGAAGGGTTTTAAACAGCACTTCACTCTGCCTTTGCTAGCAATGGATGTCAGCAAAAGGCAGAGATTCAGAAGGTAGTCTTCTTTCTAACAATAGCTAGCTCTGAAGCTCTCGATGTGTTTAATAGCTTCCACTTAACTCATGTAGAATAGACTGACTGTAAAACTGCTAGAAATATTTGAAGATTCCTGCATTCTACAGGAACATTAAATTGATGAAGAGGCTTTTTTTTTTTTTTTTTTTTTTTTAAAGGGTATGGGAAAATACAAGCCTTGAGTATGGAACTGAGGCTGAAAAGCCAGTTTTGCAATCTGGAACAGTAGGAGGAGGTGCTAAGATACTATGAAAGGAATATCCAAGCAATGACAGAGTGTGTGCAATGTACCCGAAGTCCTAATGGTATGAGGTCAGATAGGTTTTCATAGACAGAATGGGCAATGTTTCAGCAAAAGATAAAAAGGTTGCAATGAGGCATTCACTCATTTTAAGCTGAACATTAGCAGGCAGTAAAAAATGTGCTGCTAGACTCATCCAGACTCCCAATGGCAGGAGAAAAGCACAGGTACGATTAAACAAATAAATCTTGGTGTTTATTGTTTGTGCCTATTTCTATTAAATGTATGTGTAAACTAGATACACATGCAAATAACATATTAAAAGACCAAACTTGAACAGTATCAGGAAAAATGAATATGTTCTTATGTTGAAAGCATGCCTACCCAGGGTCTCAAAGGTATGAGGCAACAGACACTGAGAATCTAAATAATCTGGAAGACTTAGTAGAAGAGGGCTGGAGCACAATAAAGTAATAACAAAATGTAGTTGAGGATCTTTCCAAAGTGTGTACTGGTTTACACTACTACTTCATAGTCAGAACTGTTGCCTATTTATTAAGAAATATTAAATGCCACTATGCTCAAATACATAGGGCGACTTTGGCCTTTTCAAGAAAATATCTGTATTTAGTTTAAATGTATTGTAATCCCTGTAATTTAAAGATGATCAGTATTGGATGAAAGTGACCATATGCAATTTATTTCCCCTACTTAAAAAAAAAGTCTGTACATGCTGTCCTCATAAGCAGGGCCCTTTTATATAGCATTTGAGAAAAATTTAATAGATCAAGAGACTAGAAATACCCGTTGTCCATCTTGATCTGATAAAAATGCCCTGTCTGATCTAAGACAAATATGTGTGCACTGAGGGCCAGAGTTAACGTTACATGTGGGACCTTAAAGAAAATAATGAAAGCTATTATCAAGGTGTGCCTCACAAAATATCATCTTCAAATCTCAGAATGCAGAATGCTTTATTGAACCAGCCATTTTGCTGTTAAGTGTCTGCAAGAGATAACAATTACCTTTGCCTGTATGGCAGGCATTAAACAAGAACAAGTGAATTTCCTGCAATTCTGCTAGTGATTTAACAGAATTTCATTGACCCAAGTAAAGAACAGGTTGTCTTGAAAATGAATACTTTCAGAAAATGTATTTCATATAATGAGAATGATTTCTAACTGTAAACAATATTAGAATAGTTTTGAAAAGTCACTCAAATCTAGCTTTGACAGGAGAATTGATTATTCTCTTCAGAATCGGTAGTGAGGGGTCACAATGCCAGAGATGGGATGTAGCTGCTACCTGAGAACGTGACAGGACATAGCCATTTGCACCAATATATAGGGCTGTTAGCCCTACAAAAGTAGGGTTTGAATCTAGAAAAATGTGGAAACCATTGCTTTTAGGGAAGAGTAGTTTTTACAGTTTCTGGCCAAGAGCTGTTAAATCAGAGCAGGACTGGTCCTCTATTTCTTGCATTGGTGTTGATAAACAGTTTTCAAAGTAAATCCTTTTCTTAGAATTTCAGAATCCAGTCATTTATGTTTCCATTGAGAGGAACTTTGTCATGGGATAAAGGTTTAATCCCCAATACACTGTGCATTTTAATCAGTTTAAATCTTTGCCTGAGAACAGACATTTCACAATCAATGGATTTTAATAATCTTTGGGGGAAAATTGCATTAAAGGCAAGCAGTAGTACTTTTCTTGTGTTCCTCTTTGCTACTATTGGTCTTCTATTTTGTTATTAAGAATCTTAGCATGAGACCCAGATCTTTTTTTTTCTCAAGCATTCATCTGCTCTTGATGATTTTGCCTCGTGTGAAGTTCTAATCCTCTGTTTGTGACAACATAATCATTTCCACAGCAGCTAATTGCAATATTTGTAACCACTGATTAGAGCTACAGGTGGGGATATGTAGTCAGGATCTACTGAATTAAAAACAAAACAAGTCCCAGACAAGCCAAAATACATGACAGAGAACAGAACTGTTTTCACAATTCTGTTTCCAAAGCAATTCTTTTTTTAAATGTAAACAACCACAACAGTTGATGTAAGCGTTCACTACCAGTCTTTCTCCAGACAGTCTTTTGGTGACTCAGTTTCCCTTATCATGTTTTCCTTACAGGAATGGTGTTTAGGGTGATTAGAATTGTAGTTTTGTTTGGGTTAGGGTTTTTTTTTTCTGGAGCTACAGAAAAAGAAATCATCTGCAAGCTAATGTTTCTGTCAGTCTGAGGTCTCTTCATGAATGGTTAGAAACTGGAGCTAAGCACAGAATTTTGCTTTTATCAGCCACTAGGTGTTTGCTTAGAGAGAGAGTCAGAAAGAAGGAAATATCAAATAGTTTTACTGGATCATTGAAGAAGGAGTTACTAATTTATAATTTGCCCTGCAAGGGATGGATACTGTGGCACTGCCCTAGCACCAGCGCAGGAGGTGGCTGTAGCTCACCTGTACCTCCTGCCGCCTTGCTCTCCACACTTAATCATCCTTTCACACCCAGCCAGGCAACCCTGAGTTGGATCAAGCGAAGCTGAGAGCATAGCTCATCCCATTACCCAGGTTTTTAACTCAGACACGTAGAAGCTGCTTTTCACATTGTTCCTAAAGCTGCACTTGCAGCATTTTTTGGTGTGTTTTATGCATTGTAGCCGGGAATTTTTTAATCAGAAATGGATGAGATAATTACGAGGAAAAATGTTTCAGAGGCAGCAGATCAGTAGCTGGCATTTTAGCCCTGAGCATGAGGGTGGACTTCCAGTCCGTCTGTGAAGCTCTTCCTCCCTGCAGTGTATTTTCTTCCTTCAGATTGCATAAAGGCTGCTACACCCAGCAGGAAAGATTAGAAAGGGCTGTGACAGTCTATCCCTGAGTGAAAAATAGAGTACAGGCATCAGAACAGTTAGACTTGGCTTAGATAAAGCGAAACTATGTGTTTACTCATCCTTTGTCTTGAACCTAATTCAACTTGTATTTTTCTGAGGACTGAAAATGCTTATTCAGACCTTTATTGCAAATATCAGACAGAGAGGAGTTTTAATACCAGGTTTTGTGCTGTGGAAGAGTAGAAAATTTATTATTAACTAATATTTTTTTCTGGCCTATCGCTTTCAACTAGCAAATAATGGTCTGTGTTAGGAATTTGTTATTAAATGGAAGCTTGAAAATATGAACAGGTTCATAATAAAACTAGCTTGAAAATGACAAAGGGATTTTTCCTCCAACTTTTATTTAACTGGCCCTTACACCTATGAAAATCACCTCAAAGTCAATACTATTGATTATATTTCAAATATCATTACAATGACAGTTTGAAGTGGCAGGTTATCAGACTTAGCTTTAGATTACATTTGTCAGCACTGTAATTTAAAACATATTTTTTTAACAACATGGTTTTGAAGCTTCATTTGCCACAACACTGAAGATTTCAGTCATTGATGAAATATGTGTGCCATGCAGGGGCATTATGTTTTCTTGTGGTGTAAATAAACCAGTTCCGCTCCAGACCCATAAATGCAGAAATCTGGATATACACTGTAAATATTTTTAATGGCAATATTCATCTACATGTATACTAAGCAATTCAGATAAGTCACTTTCAGTGAATATTCATTGAGTGACTGCAATGATCAATTAAACAGGAATTTTAGTCTCAATTACAGAATCTTTTGAAATTGCTTGAATTTATTTTTCCACTTATATGGACAAGAATTTTCCTCTAATAGGAGTTGTGGACTTGTCTAACGGAAAAAATGCTCTTGAAGGGAATGGAAAAAAGTGAGTATTTGGCATATAAAAGGAAGAAATTTAAAACTGTAATTGTGAAGCAACTGAAATTGTCTTTGCTCCATAATAGATGAAATCAGGTGTGGATAACCAAAAGTAAGAGAAAAAAAAACCCCAAACAGTCAAAATCACTGCAGACAACGTTGTGGACTAATGGCTTCTGTGTTTTTCTTTCTGCTTGTCAAAGAATGGTCATAAATAATATTGAGACTACTGTTCTGTCAGACTGTGGTAGTCCTCACAGAACAATGAATTAAGTGAAAGAATTTGCTCAGGAAGATAGTAGCATATATTCTTTTGTTGAAAATTGGGGAACTGCCTGCCAGTTTTCTATCCTGATCACGGTGGGGTGCCTGCCTGCCTGCGGACACCATGGTCTGCTGCTGTGGTGGACTTGCCAGCGAGTCACTTCATGCCCTGCTGCTGCCTGGCCTAACCCTACCTATTCCTTATGTGCTGCAGAGGGTCTCCCAGCAGGGCAGGGAGTCCACAGGGGTGCTCCTTTCTCTAGTTCTACCACCTGGATCCCACTCCTTTTTTCCTGCCAAACAGTGTCAGCTTCTAGACTCCAGCCTGCTATTACTGTTATCCAATTATTTCTCCCTCATTTGGACTCCTTCTGAAAGAAAGCCTGCTTGTTTGCGGAGATCCCTACTCCTGCATTATTCCAGCCCCAAAACAACGTCAGGTCTCTTAGTTTATACTGAGTGATTACCTGAAAATAAAGGTGATGTCATATCACAGATGAGTCCCTAATAGAAACTGCTCCATCTAGAATCCTCAAGGGATATCTCCTTTGTGATCCCTGGTGAGTTTTAAAACTTAGCAAGGACACACTGAGCATCTGCTGGTTGGCCTAGCAGTATAGCGCTGTGTTTGTGGTCTTTATTTCTTCAGTCCACTGAACTGCAACAGCCAGCTGCTGAAGGAAGTGCACAAAATGGTTTGTCCATAAGCCCAAGCAGAGTACTTAGGAGAGACAGCAGTGAGATGAACTTGTGCTTGCTGCTACAAGGATGAGATTCCTGTTACTCCCTTGTAAAATGCTAGTGCCATCAAGCATAAGAAGCGGAGTACTTGTTTGTCCAGCTTGGAAGAAGTGCAGGTGACCTGCTGCACGCTGGTATAACAGGAGTCCCTGACCACAACAGACAGCTGAAACTGAGAGCAATCCGTGTGCTGAAGTGCCCATGCCTGAAAGCTTCTGAGGCAATGTTCGAATGTAATACTTGAGTTACAATTGTTCACAGGCAATTGAAATAAAAGACCAAGTTCAACTTTCACATTGCTTGCAGTGAAAAATTTGGCCAGCTAAGTTCTTAAAAGCAGGTGATAAATATATAAAAGTGTAAGAAAATATAACATAGCCCATGTTGAGTTCTGATATGTGTTCTTACCTCCATTTGACTTACATGATTTCACCAGATTGAACAGTGACTGGTTAACTGGCTGTCGCAATATCAGGGTTGTTATTAATTGGTATTTCCTACGCTCTGAAATACAGTGCTGGGAGACGTATTGTTTCCTATCAGCCTAAATAATAGTTAGATGATTGATTATGTCCCTAATTTAATCAGCCTGCTTGCTAAATGCTTCTAGGGATTAGAAGTATGTTTTGGACACAAAAAATAAAATATCTAAATATATGTGTCCAGCTATATTTTACATTAAACAAAGTGCAATTATTTCTCCCATTCCTCCAAATGGTCTAGGGATAGAAAGATTTAACTTATTGGACAGATTATTGGACAGATTATATTATTGGGCAGATTTAATTTGTTTGACTACAAGCAGATAAAACATCAAGGCAGAGAAGAAGAAAATGGGCAGATATAAAAGCAACTAGACTAGGATTAATCCATTGCTCAGAATGCTCTTGAGACAATCCATCACATTGGACAATTCATTCAACTCATAAAAGCTATACTGTCAGTATGATGAGAGCTGAGAAGATTACTGACAACAAATTTTTTAACTAAGGAATTTTGTCTCTTTGGATCAACAATTGCCTGTGGAAAGATTCTTGAATTTACCTGCTTGATTTTACTCAGAGGTGGGTTTTTCCCCCCTTTTCTACAATGATTATACTGTGAGGAAAAGACTACGAATATTTTACAACTGAGATTTGAAGTTGGACCTGTATTATTAGTTGCAGTTCTTCATATGCAAAATCTGAGTTTGATTGTTTTTTGTTTTAGTTTCCCTTGTGAAAAGACTTATGACTGGGGATACCAAAGAACAGAAAGTGTATTTCAAACTGTTAGCATCATCCTGGACCACAAGCATTTTATGTCACATGTAATTTCTGAAACCAGTAAGTTAATGCAGGATTTTTACAGCTGGGTTTCAGGCTTCAGACTTACTTTCTTTTTACCACCTGCATGATCTACTTGTGAAGGGGAAGTCAAAGGTCTGCTTTTCTAATAGCCCCATTTTAGGCATCCACACTAGGGTGGTGTGGAAAGAGGATCCCCTGACGTGGAAAATAGTATGTACAGTTTATGACAACTGTGGTGTGAGTATTTGAATGCACAACTTAAAAAATGATTTTCAGCTTAAGCAGAAGCCATGCAGATTTTCTTGGCAACCACAAAAAGAATAAACAACGTGAAAGAAAATGTTTTTTGAAATTTGAGCCAATGTTAGAACATATCGTATGGTATTCATTCTCCTGTACTTGAAAAATTAAGTAAGCAACTAAAGACACAAATGGATGAAAAAAAAGGAAATGTATTATTTTCACTCAAAAGGACACTGCTGTTCCTTTGTACTTTCTCCCCAGAAACCTTGCTAATAGGAAATTAGCCTATCTTTTCTGTCTCTTCTCACTTCAATTTTTAAACAGCATTCTGCATCTTTCTTTGATTTCTTCTGGAACTGCTACTTGTTACAGAGTGTTTCACTTTCTACCCTATCTCAAAAAGTGTGTATACTCTTCTTTTCAATGTGTCTAATGTCATTTCAAGTGTGTTTGCGTTTCTCTCTGCTTCCTTTCAGCATATTTGCAATGTGCTCTGGTTTTCTGTGTTGGCTTTTAAATATGTTTGTCCAACTGATTACGTGATAGACCTTTATTTTTCCTCTTAATTATTGTAATTTCTTTGTGTGTGTGCGTGCGTGTGTATGAAATGATGCTTTAAAACAGTTTAGTATCTGTTCATTTACAAACACTGGAGAGAGCTTCCATGTGCAATATGAGAGAATCTGCAAGAGAGAGAGAAAGAAATACAGCTAAACAAGTGGATATAAATGAATGTAAAAGATTTCTTGAGCTTCAGAATTTTGAGCCTGGAAATGAATTGCAGCTGTGTGCACGCATATATTTGGGGGCAGATCTACTTTAGCCTAGCTCATTCTAAGTGCTAAGGGCAAACTAGTGGAAAAGAGAAAATTACAAATATTTGTTGTCAAGATTGCAGCAAAGGAAGACAGAAAGAGGACAACTGGAGAGAAGGAGCCAGAAAGAAGATGGATAGGTATAGAAGTGTATATTTTACAGCTGATACAGATATGTAAGGGCCATATTAAAAAAAATAATCATAGTAGGGAAAAAAGGTTGGTAAGTATAATAAAATGAAAAGCCTACTCCTTTCATTTATATTTAACTGAAAAAGAAGACGAAGAATTTCACCAAGCCAACTTTTTCATTTCTCCAGAAGATTACTATGCTGTTTTATCTGGGATTGTGATAGAAGTTACATTTTGTATTCCCTTTATATTTTGGCAGGGAGCTGACACTGTTATTTACATGCATTATGTGGTTGTGTTTCATTACACAGTATAATAATATGACACAGCTAAATGACAAAGTCCCTGGTGAACATTTTAAGCGGTACACATCCCAGGACTGCAGTAAACACGCTAAATTACAAATTCATGGACTGGTGAATATGGCCATTCAGCAATATAGGAACGGTTCATCTTAATAGACAGTACGTTCTGCTGAAAGGGCATGGGCAATAGGACAGTGTTTTATTTATTTATTTACTTAAGGGCTGAGGATAGAAGCCCACAAAGAAAGAGTATACAAATTTATTTAAAGCACAAGGCAGAGGAAGTTAGTAGTTGTAAAGAGTTATCCAGAGTGGGAAAAATCCTACAGACTTTAATGGTGTTTATACCGGTATCTTCTACAGTTACTAAAGAAAGGGAAATGGTACTCGCAGATTAATTGCAAATTAAAGGCAGGGCTTAGTGATGAAATACTGAGATTTTGTTAGTAACTGGTTACTCAAAGACCTCAGTCAATTAAAAATAACAGCCCCAGGAGGCTACACGAGTTTTGAACTTGATCCCTCTCCCTCCACTTATTATCCTCCTTGTCATCTTCCCAAGCCCGTAATGTCTGCATGATGTCACACCATTTTCATCTTCGACATAAGATATGTCACTTTTATTCCTGACTCTTGCCAAGAACTGTAAAAAAATTCTATGGCTGATGAATGTTGACGCGGAAGTCACGGACACTGCACACAATCAATATGATCAAGCAGATGCCACTTTATTGCCAAGATAGCTCGGTTTATATGTTTCTTCTAGTTACTGTTCACGCATAAGCAAATTAGAGATTGGTTAGCATGTGCTGTCCACGCGCCTAGTTACACCTAGTGATTGGTTATATCAACACTGTACACGCGCATAAACATAAGGCATAATTGGTTGTATTAACTAAAACATGCGAAACTTGTCTCAGTCTAATTGGTCAAGATAAGCTGTGGAATTGAGGTTCTTTGTGCCAAGTTCCCTTTATGGTGGAATGCGCACCTGTGTTCTTCTAATTGGTATCTTTCTTTTTTTTGTCTTCTTGTTTATTCTGTTCAAGGCCTTCTAAGGGCATCTGGAATGCTCTTACTACTGTTAGCTAAATATGTGTCCACAAGCAAAGCGTCCTTGAAGCCTGCTGCCTACAAAACATCCTTGGCTCACAAATTGATCAATTCTATCGAGTCTGGATTGTTCACTATGTGCCCATTACTTTCCAAGTATCCCACAAATCCCTCTTTTTGTTTTTGAACAATCTAGACTTTAGCCATTGCATTCTGTACTATCCTTCCTAAACAACTGAGTATACAAGGGATAATTAATAACAAGACTACCAATACTAACAAAACAATTCCCAACATTTTTAACAGATCTCTTATCCATCCCATAATTCCCCAATGGGTAAACAGCCTGTCTAACCATCCCAAACCATCACTAACCTGCAGTTTTTGAACTTGGTCCTTCATCATTTGTATAGCTTTATGGATCGATTCAGAGTGATCAGATAAATTCATACAACACATTCCATCTAAATCTTCACAACCATGACCACGTGCTAGCAATAGAAAATCAATAGCAGCTCGATTCTGCAACATTGCATGCCGTCTTGCACCGCAAACTCAGCCCAGCAATCGGTAGGTGCCAGCTTTACATGGGTGTCCCCATGGAGGCAACAATGGCCTTGCCGTATACCAGCCCAATGCTCTTTGGGAAATCCTGGTATTTATACATTTGCAGAGGAACGGATTTCAGCACACGTGGCCGGTGGGTGCCAAAATCCGCCTTGGTTGCAACATGGGAAGCCTATGACGCATGCGCTCGCTGGCCAGGCGCACTGCACGAGTCATATCCACCCTGTCTACTGGTTCATGGGTTTTGTGATGCGGTTGCAATGCACCGAGAATCTTGACCTGTCATGTTGATCAAGGTAACCTACAAGATCTATGAACACAATTAATTAAACACAGTAAAAGCAACATTATACCTAATAAAATACACAAGAATAAAAGAAACCCCGATTTTTAACAAAGATACAAACCAACTCCTAAGTCCCCATCCTGCAGCTAAATGCTCTAAGCCGAAATGACAGCTTTCTTAATTGCGTTAAAGCTCTTGCAGCTCCTTCTTGCCTCTGCAGTTCTGTTATCTTGTTTATTAATTGCTCCACTGTCCAAGTTCCTCATGTCCTTTGTTTTTCTGGTGGTTCAAAGTCCGTTTATACTGCAGCTGTCACGTACTCCGGCCCACTCATGCTAACTGCGGCCTACTTATGCTAACTCTAAATAATCAGGCTCAAAGAAATGTCTCCCATTTTCCATGAAATCTCCCACAGATGAAACAATGAGATAAACCAAAAAGGATTATGTACTTTTTTTTTTCTTTTATATGAAACAGGAGAAGGCTAAAGGAACAGAGGCAAAAAAAATTGTCAGCTAGAGAAGAAAACAAGAACAACAAATAATTCCCAAGCCTTTTATTTAAAATACACTTTGTTTTAAGACTTCTAATTACTATTCTATAAAAAGAAGATTTAACATCCACTTTTCCCACAACAGTGGGTTTTGGTTTTGTTTTTCTATACAGACTGTATTTTTTTAATTCTCTACTAGATACTGAATGCATCCTCACTAGTCAAGGATCATACTAATGATCTGGCAGTCCCTCACTCTGTAAGAAGTTCAAGCTGGTGAACCCCTTGCAGCTACAATGATCCCAACCTATACATGCACATCCTCAGGCTAACGGCTTCATGGCTCACAGTTAAAATAAAAGGAGTACAAATTATTCTAGAATGTCACAATGAAGGTAGCAGAGTGCAGGCTGTTGAAAATAATGAAGTAAAAGTGCTAAGAAGACTTTCTTCAGAAAAATGAGTCAAGAAAGGCTTTGTTTTACATGAATTCTTTGGTTATATAAAGAAAGAAGACTGCAGAGCTGCAACCATATGTGTTTAGACAAAAATAACTTAATTACTGTAGGTTAACTGAGAGCTGGCTCAGGACTCTAAATAAGAAGTTATGAAAACACCATAGTAACAGGAGAGTATATGCAGGAAAGGACAATATATCTTTAAGACCAGAGAAGTTATATTCTGCATGCAGAATGGCTTATCAGAACAGGATTGGTCTGGATGGAAGTGTGTGATAGAGAAGGTACAAACTGTGTTATAAAGAAATGGATAAAAACATCCCAACCTGTGCAAAAAGAGACAGGTCAGGAAATGTTTGTATGCATAACAGATTCTCTTAAAGAGACACATCATTAATCATGAAGACTTCAATTACCCTGGCGTAGAGTAGAATAAAATTTGTGAAATGACTATGGAAAGTTATTTCTGGAGGTAAAATGGAGGTAAAATCTGCTGAGTGATCAAGAAGGCCAGACAAGTCTTTGGATGTATCCCCAAGAAAATAAGATATATGCGATAAATGAGACAAAAGTTGGTGAAGATTTGATTCTTGTGATCGTAGAGGAACAGCATCAAATTGTAGGCACTCAAGAGACTATTTATAAAGACAGAATTACAAAAATATTGGACTTTAAAAAGGCAGAGTATGAAGAATATGAAATGTATTGAGAATAGTGTGCAGAATATTAAAAGACATGCTAAGTGCATGTTGCAGAAAGGGAAGTTACTTATGAAAAAAGATAAAAATTCTTGCATTTCCACAGTTGTACAACAACATTAAACAGTACCTGGGAAGACTCCCAGGTGGCGTAGATACAACTCCATTTCCTTGGCCCATTTACACCAGCTAGAGATGGTAATGTGTTTAAGGTAAGATTAAGGTAAGAGGAAAATCAGACAAAAAGCAGATTTAAAAGTCAAATGTGTTGCACAGAGAGGATTATATTAAAAAAAAAGTGATAGAGGAAAGAAATTAGAATAGCAACAATGAAATATACATACCTCTAAAGCAATTTGACTAACAGAAAAAGCTTTTATTTTCACGAATATACAAAACAGGTATTTTTTTCTGCTTATGATTCCTGCTGGTTTTATACGTAATTCCACCACTAGCTAAAAAGCTCAGATGATAATAAACTACATGTAGAAAATTTAAAGCAATGTCTTTATGTAAAGTATAACAGACAGAAAAGGCTGCTATTAGTTTTATGTCCTATGTGTCTGCTGACTAAAACAACAACAAAAAGCTGGTTGAAGTGAACGAGGTGTATCTTACAGTTCACAAATAAAACAAGAACTGTAGGGGGTCTTTAAGCTATTTAAAGAATTTCATGGACTTTAAAAGCCATTCTCTGTGAATCATGCTGTCTTTACAAACACTCAGAAATTATTTTTTTTAGAGGTTGACAAGTTGAAAAATTCCATCATAAAACCAGTGTATTAATGTTTCTGTGGTATTTTGTAGAAAAGCTAAGAAAAGATTTCCATATGAAAATACAGTTTAGCACAGACCTATATACAAAACAAGAGAGTGAGTCCCTTAGTATAGTGTAGCACTCTATGCTATGAGAAAACTGCTAAGAATGTGGGTAAAAACTAGAGCAACAACTAAACATTCACTTCCTTTGAAAAGTTAGAATTGCTTGTGAGGTAAAAACATCCAAAGAGAACAAGAGAAAGCTGGGTTTTAAAGTTTAAGGTTACAAAGAAACCTGAGAGTATTGAGTCAGTTCCACTGGAAATTAATAGACTTTGTAATGATCTAAATGAGAAAGCTGCAAGGCTGACTGAAACACAACTGTCCCACAAATGTTTACAGCAAAAATATTCAGGACGCTGTGATATAAAATAGGAAAGGAATAATGTTCTAAAAGAGAGGTTATTGGGAAAAAGTGTATTTGTTGTTATATACAGTTGTGAAAAACCCTGAAATTGTCCACATCATTTATAAAAATAAATTTCTAAATGGAAAGCTGTTAAGAGGCTGGAAGTCTATACCTTTTGTAACCTAGGTAAGGGCACTTTTTAAATGATAGACATGTCCTGATGTTTTTTGCCAAATTGCATCCTATGAAGAAATAATTTCTGGATAGGATGAGCTTATTAGTACAGCTAGCATTGAAGAGGTACCCTTGTACATTAAGTAGAGGGTACGCTTCAGAGGAAACTGTTGTGATAGAAGGATGATACTACTTTCTTCCTTACTTGGAACAGGGCTCATGGAGACCAAGGAGGAGAGCAGAGAGGGAGAGGAGATGATAACTTCTGTGGAGGGCAGGGAGGTCTACTGAACAGACTTTCCAGACACTGTGAAGCAGTGAGTTTCTGTCCAGGCTTTCAAGAGGGTGAGACTACATGTTGTGTATTGCCTTCTTTTCTGCTGTCCCCATTATGTTATCTCACCATTTTATTCTCTTCATACTATTCTCTTCTCACCACTCATATGCTCTTCAACACCACGGTGAGAAGGAGGAGGAGCAGGTGCTCCAGGTGCCACAGCAGATAGCCACACTGCAGCCCATGGAGAGGACCATGCCGGACAGGATGGATATTTCCTGAAGGAACTGCAGCCTGTGGAGAGGCCACGTTGGAGCAGAGGAAAAGTGTGAGAAGGAAGAAGCAGCAGAGAGAGCAGCAACCACTGTGTACTGACCGCAGTGTCTCCCACCCCCCATCCTCCCTGCGCTGCTGGGGCAGGGGAAGGATATGGGAGTGAAAGAGTGCCCTTGAGCCTGGGAGATGCAGGAGGAGAGATGTTTTAACATTTGTCTTTGTTTCTTACTATCTGCATCTGCTTTAATTGAAAATTAATTTATTTCCCCTAAGTCAAGTCTGTTTTGCTCAGAGTAGTATTTGGCAAGTGCTCTCCCTGTCTTTATCTTGACCCACGAGCTTTCTTGTTGTTTGGTTTCCCATCCCTTTTTTTTCTCCCTTTGTCCTACTGAGGAAAGGGAGAGAGTGAGCAGCTGGGTGGGAGCTGGGCTGTTAGCCAAGGCTAACCACCATCAATTTGAAAAACTTAAGGAGAAAATGGAAGCTAAAAGTTAGAATGAGAAACAGTAGCCAGTCATTCACAGAGAAACCAACAACAGAATTTCACACACAAACACAGGGTTTTCCAGATCCACCCTGCCCTATCAGGCAACTGTTGGTCCTCCTACCAAGATCTGCAATTAATTGCCTGGGAGGAGAAGAGGAGGGAGGGGTCTCCTGCCCTTCCATCGGCAACTCCTTCCTACTCTTCAAGATGAGGCAAGGTGGAGGGAACAGGCCCTGTTCCTGTCCCCTGGATACTTTCCAAGTGTGAGGATCACTTTTTGCTTCTGTTCAACACCTTGATATGGCAAATTCTCTGTAAATGTGCTGTGACTGGTGGCAGAGAATCATATAAACATTCAAATACAGGTAGAATCATTCCTATCTTACTTAGATCTACTTTATTCTCCATTTCTAGTCTCTGTTAATGTTTCACATGAAAGTTTCCAGTTCATAAAAACTGCCAAAAGTCAAAAGTAAGACCCTGAAAATTTCCACTCATCATAAACTGTCACAATAAAAAAATAATGCAGTGACAGAGCCAGAAAGGTCTACAAGAAGAATGTTTTAAGTCATATACACCAACAGTCCAAACAGAATAGAACAGAATAGTGGATCCACAAAGATTTGTAATCAGATAATATAATATCCTTAATAAAAAGGATTTTTGAAAACTCTGCTTTATAATCTGTCAATATTTTTCAGTACCCAGTGTCATAATGGAGTGTTGTAGAAAAGTGCATGAATTAGGCTAGCCTATAGAATGAGGTGTGATGGAAGAGAGCAGATATATGCTACATACAGAGAAAAAAAGCCTCAGGAACAGAGCAAAGTTGTATAAAGGGAAAGCTGGGCATACACATAAGCACACATGTACAATACAGTATTCCTATATCCATGTTTACTTTCAGGAGGTATTTTTCTGAAAAATAAATTACAGCAGTAGGTGAAAAGCCTACAAGGGAATCAGATAGATGAACAGTGCTGCAGAATTCTGTCTCCTGTACAAAGGGAAAGTATACATCATAGTTACTGTCACCATTGACTGTTATAAGGAATCAAGAGCAAGTGCAACTGCTGGGCTTAAAAAAAGAGTAATAACAACTGTCTTAGTGGCACTGCAGCTTGTAAGATGCTGTGAGGTTAGGCTGGTGGACAGAAAAAGAGCTAGCATATCATCCATAAATCATTGAGCCTAAGCAGAGATACAGTTCCTTGGCTTTCCAGCCAATCAGGAAATCAACCTGAATTTTCAGTAGTACAAATGAGAAATACTGCACAAGGACAGTCACAGAATGCCAAGTTTCTACAAGACAGATTGACAGAGCACCTTCAACTTCAAACTGCCAGTTTGTACTTAAAATAGGGAACTCATAAGCTGCCTTTAAGTATCACTTCCGTTGCGTATGTTATCTAGGTTAAATACCTTTTACACATTTTGGATTTTGAAAGATTATACACTCATCAAGTTACTTTTTTCTGGAATGCTGTTGAATATGGTGGGAGAGGAGACTAGGATGTAGAACGGGTTGTACATTTATTTTGGTCTTGCCTATAGACCCTCAGTAACTATGGACAAAAATAATCAGGAGGGTACAAACTCAAAAGATATGTAGAACCTGTGATGCAACAGGACCTTTCAACATGTGTTTCAAATTTTAATTTAACAGATAAGAATTTTAAACAAGCAGATACTTGGAGAAACTGCCCAGCAGCTACCAGTACACTAAATATACTGCACTTATGTGTTCTAAATCAGTAGGAAATGTCAGATATGAAACATATTCAAAAAACGCCCACAAAACCGGTCAGCAAAATGCAATTCTGTTTTTGAAAATGTCCATCAAATCTAGAGCTTGGAAAAATTCTGTTCTGTCCAGCTCCCTGTAAACACAGTGTCACTCATTGCAACCCTCAGAACCTCATCAGTTTTTGTACTTCACACTATAGTATTGTACCTTATGTGTCAAAGGCAAGAATAAATCACTATCTAAAGTTTTACCTCTCTGACATTCCTAGTTTAGATTGTAATAGGTAAGCCTAGCTGATCTTTCTAGACTTGAAGAAATCCATCAGTTTTAGTTTTCTTTTTTCTTCATGCAACTAGATGATAAAACACAGGTTTCTTTATCTTTGCATGTCCTGCTTTCAGGGGTTTTTTTATGCTTCATGCATAGCAAGTGGCAGCAAAAGAAGATGTAGTAATTATCAGAGAATATATTCCATAGAAGAATAATGCAGGGGAAAAAGAAACAGTTACAAGTAATGAAGTGGCTTTATAGATTGTCTCATCCACAGCAGACAGATACATTTCTAACCTCCCAAGGAAGCTATTCACTACTGAACAAATCCTAGGCTTCTTAAATTGGCAAAACTCTTGTTGACTTATAGGCAATGAGAATTTTGCCTGATAAAGACTTTAGGTTATGGCCCTATCTGAACTAGCTAGGACATGAATGCTAAATAAGACTTATGGCCTGATGAGGGTTTTTGTGCTTAAGGCTGTATTTCCAGTGTGTATTTATATATTCAATTTTCTGCATTCAGTAGTTGTACTTTGGTAGATATATGAGCTGCACAGTAGCTGCTTCATGGGTAATGTGATCCTTCTTCCACTTGTACAGAAACAAATAAACCTAAATTTCATGCATGGTGCATAGTGCCCATCTCATTCCATGTGCTATACTTCAAGAGAGTACGTCATTTTCATGGCTTTCTTGCAAACTCTTTTTTTCCAACCCTGACACAAAACATCATTTTACTACAGCCTGCAGCATTTGTAAAGAGCTGGACAACTGAGCCCACATGCTACATGCCCTGAAGAGGAAAGTAGTGAAAAAACATGCAAGGAAAAATACAGTCTGCCAGCAGGAAAGTATTTTTGCTTTAAAATTGTATTTTTTAAAATTTAACTCAAGGCAAAGTAAAATTAAGCTAAAGCAAACTGGAAGCATTTTTTGTTTTGTTTTGTTTTGTTTATTGCTTACCACCAATCTTTCCCCAATAGTCGTATGTTATTTTCTTATTGTCTCTCTTTTCCAAAAGTAGATGTTTTGAAAACTATGATGTAAAAGCTGTAATTGATTGACTGTATCTTAAACCCTGGTATAGTAAAAGATTGGAAAAAGCCAGTTCCTTATCAAAACCTAATTCAAATTTACATCGTTAATAGCCCATAAACACTGAGCATACTGTTCTTGCACCTGATGCACCATAAGATGATAAACCTTAGAATTCCTGGGTAATTTATCATAAGCATTTCCAAATGCTTCTTAAAAACAAATACAACATTTCATTGTATTAGGTACCAACATAGTAAGGTAAAAAAAAGGTATTTTTATTTTGGCAGAACAGTTCTGGATGTTCTACAAACTGTTTTTCTGTGATACAGAACAGCTACACTTCTCTAAAAATGCTCTTGTTGGTTTAGTTTACTCCATTTCAAGAACATGTACAAACTACAGTACCCAAAGGTCCTTTTGTTATAGTGTATGATTTATCTGTTGCAGTTGCATCAAGATTTTCTCTGTGCAGGCAGGACATATAACACGGGTAAGACAAGGCTAATGTGCCGCAAGAGAAAAGTTTAGAGAACTGATATAGTTCCCAAGTGCCAGGAAAAAGTTAGAAGGGACTGGTGAGGTACTTAGGCTGGGAGGTACTCTAGTTGTTGAAAAAAATAATGAGATACTTCCTCTTTTTAAAAATAAGTAAAATGTTACAACATTCAAAGAAGCTTCAATGCCGCCTCAGCAAAGAGCACTCAAAGATTAGTCAACAGAGATTCAGGTGTTAAAATGGGGATGGATAGAGAGGGGGGGTGCGGAGGGGAGAGAGGCACACATATACACAGAAAAATATATATCATATCTATGTATTCTACCCAACTTCTCCAAATGGCCAGGCTTTGTTATAAAACAAGATAGGGATCTGAAGTTTAACCAGCATCTCTCATCTTTTTAGATCTTCCAGATATAAACATGTCCCTGCAATTTGCAAACGTACCTCTTTCTTTATCATAACTCATTTCATGTGCAAGAACTCATTATCCTAACATCGCATATGCAAATATGTGAACCACAACTCATTTTTCCACTGAAGCAGTTGCGGTCAACACAGTTGAATAGCTACCTTTATCAATCAGCTACCAGGCTGTGACTGCTTAAAAACCTGATAGTGGACCTTTTACAGAGCAACTCATTTTTTTTCTTCTTTGTCTAAAAGGGAGAATATATATGATAGTTAGCTGTGATCACCTTTAAACTGTATTATAAACTATATTGCCTGTCATATACAAACAACAGTTCCTTCAGACTCATAACTTACCTGAGAAACAAACATCAACATCACAGTTTCAGAATTCTTTTGTATATTTGTTTCATAAGTATATCTATTAGTATATTTTCCTTCTCTTTTATTTTTTTTTTTTTCCTCCACTTTTCAGGGCTAAGGATAAGTAACACACATTGAATGTATTGAACATCTTCGGCTCATCTTACTTTTAGGGATCCAGTCAAAAAATAAAACTCCTATCTCACTGACACATTAAGCAACTGCATGACTGCAGTGAGAAACTGAATAATTTATCATTTGCAAACAAAAATTACAAGTATTGTGCATAACAATGTGTATCATCAAAGAGAGCTCTCTTCAAATTGTCTCCTGATTACTTAGACAAGTTTAAGAGAAATGACTATGTACTGGTTGTAAATTATTAACTTTATTTAAAAAATAAATTAGCTGGAATAAACACTTACTATATCACATTGCAATTATATAATTATCCCTCCTCCAATCATTAACTGAGAATTGGGAAAGACATGAGAGAAGTCTCCACAGAGAGGAGTCCATGGTTGCCTTTACTAAGTGCTCTTTCCAGACTGCATATCACCAATTTTATGTTGCAGCTGGGAGTTATACTAAATACAGTGAAATACATTTTGTCTGCAAAGAAGCTTGTGAAATTTCCCACGTTGGCTGGGGTAGATTTGATCAGCACATGAATGGGAAAGCAAATCAAAGAAAATCTCTCAGGCTCAGGGTTGTAACCTAAGCTTTTCTTTTTAATCCCATGCATACAGACCTGCACTGACATCTCAGATATCCACACTATTCTTGCTTAAGATAATGTAAATTATATGTGCACATCTTCGGATGGTGCCAGGACCCTGTGCATGTAAGCTCTAAGTCTAGTAAAAAAGAATGTTCTGAAACACTCCATAGATTAAATGGTGGCTCCAGTAAAGCCAGTAGGATCTTCAACTTTGGCTTCCATGGAACTGAGATATTACTCTGTCTCTTTTGAATGTGGGCTACTGCCTCTGTTGGAAGAACAGGTTCTTTTTTTTCTTTCTTCTTTTTTTAAGATTTGCCTTGAAGTAAGTACTTGTGAAAGATGCTAGCCTTATGGTCCTGGAGACTGATTTTTTCTCTTTAGTCTCAGTGTAGTTTCAGCAAGGAAAAGCTTTCTTGTACCAACATACCAATATGCACCAGCCCTCATCTGCAAGGATAGTCTCTAAGAGTTCAATCTCCGTACTTCTTCAGCTTTTTCTTTTTTTTTTTTTTCAGTGTATCATGTCCTTGTACAGGTGAACACTCTAGCTCAAAGACTGTAGCAACTTTCTGAGAAAGGATTGCTTAGGATGCTTACCTGAATATAGAACTGATTGGATTGCTATAAGATTTATTCTATGCTTAGCACTACATAAACTGCATAGTTTTGTCATGAGTTATTGATGTCTCCTGTGATTTTTTTTTCTGTAATCAACCAGACTAAAGGCTGCTTAATGTTTCTGAGTCTTTGAGCAACTCTAAGTATGCATTAGTATTAAAAGAAGGGGAAAGAGCACGTTCTTTTTTCCTTTTTACACCTCTGTATACTTCATGATGGTTGTATTCAAGCTTCAGTGCTCCCTAACCTGGATATATTAATTAACACAGGAGCCATCCCTACCAAGTTTGCATCAAATGGTGGCCAACATTCATGTTCAAAACCTGAGTCCTTTGCTGCTGCCTCAAGACTTGTCCTCGATATAATGTTGATTTAAATCATAAAACAAATCACATATAGAGAAATATGACTTCTATATACTTCTTAGTATGTACTTAGTATACTTCTATATACTTCTCAGTGACTTAATATGACCTCTTTATATTTAGCTCCTCTTAACTTCCATCTACATACAAACTCCCTATACTCGAGTACAATTGAATTATAATACAAAAAGCATAGGCTAAGACTTGAATGGCTGTAATGCATTAGCTGACAACATGACAATTTCATGGTGCAGATGCAGCCCAGCAGTCAAGTATTACCACTCTGCCTACTGGCAACACATAAGGAGAAATCACATGGGGGACTCTGCACTGGTACTTATTTTCCACACTGAAAATATGCAAAAAGAGCCATATTTATAGACTTTCTTTCATGACGTGACAGTTCCTACTTCAGTGTGAAGGGACATATCCCCTGCAGGAAATATTTTTCTCTTGCAAACACTATTTCATGCTTGAAGGATCCTTGCAAACTCTTAGCCCATTTATGTGCAGATTTCTACCGTCCAGTTTGTCACTGTCCTGACCTCTGTTGCAACTGCTGGAACAAGTATTGCCAACAAGAGGCAAAGAATAATAAAACTGTATGGTACACACAACCACATTTGTTACATGACCAATTCAGGAAACTTGACGTGGTTGGCAGCCTAACGATATGAAGTACAGGTGATTTTTTCAAGGTCCTCTCCATTTATAGAGCTTATCTAGGCACCTTATTCCACTCCAACTATTTCAAAGAATTTAAACAATGTTCAATGGAAAGAAAGGAGGACTGCAATTAGAAATGTGTGAAGTTTAAAACTGTATTGACCTTTTCTACAATGCAGGTGGATGCTGTTCTGCATCTCTACTTATACTCTAATAGAATTTTATTATTATTGATCAATAGCTGTGTTATGACTCAACCAATTTATGTTAAGACAAAAAAAATAACAATTATGGTATGTGTCCATTTAGCTCTGTATCTGACACTGGTCATTGTGGATGCTGTGGGGATTAGTGTTAGAATAAACGACAGGTAGGTAGGTACCTTATCCCAGCCATGAGAAATTTCCAGCTTAAGGATTTCCCAAGCTAGACCTTTCATCCACTTCTGTGTGGTCAACAGTCCTCTTCTATAAATCAGTCTACTTGCCTTTTGAATCTACTTGTACTTCAGACAGCTGTAATATCTTGTGAAAATAAATTCTATAATCTCAATATCCACTGGAGATATTTTCCTAATCTTGTGTTTGTTTTGAAACTTCTGTCTAAGAATTTCATTTAATGCTCCTAGTTTTTGCAGCATGTTAAGTAGGGAAGAATTATCTTCCATTCAGTTTTTCCATATTGTGCATGACCTCTGTTATATACTTCCCCTTTTCACTCCCTCTTTTCTAAAGGAAAGAATCCTAAATACTCATTTAAAACAGTTATCTGTCCATATATTTGCCTCATTGTTTTCCTTTTGATTTTTACCATTTCTGCCATTTTCTTCTTTGGGCTGGAACAGAGGGTGTTGGGGTGGACAGAAGGAAGAAGCACAGCAAAATTTTACTTTGCATTTAAAACTGTTTATATGACACACTTTTTTGCTTGTTGTTATTTAGATCTCCATTTATCCACCAAAAAATATCTACATTCTATTTGCCTCAAACCACTGCTGGACACAGAGCTCTCATTCAAGCAGAACATTGCAAAATAACTCCTAAATCTCTTAGCAGTAGTGTCTAATTCAGCTAATTCTTTACAGGTGTTTACTTTGTGCTGTTTTTCCTTATATGTGTAACTTTGTGTTTATCAGCACTGGATTTCAGTTGACATTTTATTGCCAATGACAGTATCATGAGGTGCTCCTGAAACTCATTGTAGTCAGTTTAATTTAAACTGAACTGAATAATTTTGTAAAAAAATCAGCAAACTGTCATTTATGTTGTGCACATAGAGGTCTCTAAAGGATGGCAATAGTAACCTCTCTGAATCATGGCAACTTACCACTTTTCCTACTGTTTGTTTCCTACCTGTTAGTTCATTATTAGTCAACAATAAAATCTTTCCTTTCTTCCCATGTCAGCTTAGGTCTACCAGTCCTTTGATGAAGGATTTCCCTAATAAATTGTCAATATCCAAATGCAATATATAAGTACACTCTTTCAAGTCCATAACCTTTTTTCGTGTTTTTATAGGCTCATTAAAGAACTTTCATTGATCTGCAACTCCACCCTTCCTCCAAAGCCACATCACTGTTTCTCCACTATCTGCTTTCTGTTCACATATCCAGTTCTCTTTATTACGGTTCGCAACAAGATTACCCAATATAGAAGTCAGCCTTGCTGGCCTTCAGTATCCCCATTTCCTCTCAGGGCCTCATTCACTCAGTAATGACATTGGTTACACAACACGATTCGTGTTTTAGCTGTTTCTTATAGCTTTTCCTTTAGAAACACCAGATTAGTACCAGCTAATCTAGGCAATCTATTACTAAAAACTTTATTTATTTTTCTCCTGAAAACTTTGCAATGTCTTTTCAATTTGAGAACTCTTCCAACTTGCACCCCATGTGGAAAAGGTCTACTGTGGGAATCTCCTTGACCACTTCTGTAGAGAATACTGAAGAAAAATAATTATTTAGTTTTCCTGATATGGCCTTATTTTCTCTACGAGCACCTTTAACACTTTGAACAGCTATCAATCTTGGCTTCTTGGCAGACCTTCTGCTTCTGATGTGCTTGAAAATGTTTTTCTTAGTATTTTTAGTCCCTTAGCAACTTGTATTCCAAACTATTTTTATTACGTTTTTTAAATTTTAAATTGCTGCTGTTTAAGATAATTCCTATTTTCCTCATCAGACTTGACTTCCTCTTTTCTCTGTTTTAAGGATATATATACACACATATATATACATATATATTTGTAATATCTCTTTTATTCTGCTGTTTAATGGTACTGGCTTTTTCTGGTCCTGCTAAAGTCTGTTATTATAGGTGGCATAAATATTCTCTGTCTTTCAAATATGGGGTCTTCAAGCCATGTCCACACTCTTCCAGATTTAGGCAAGGCATTTCATTTTATATAGATTCATTATTACTGGTTGAGGAAGATCTTAACCTCATTTGACTTTAGGTTTTGATAATGATACCACTTCTGTATTGGCCCAGCTTACTCTGTCATTTATTATACCTGCTGTCTCCTTGTAGTGCACCAATGACTACCTGCCTTCTGTCAGAGCTCTAAGACACTTGGCATGTCAAGATACTCCACAAAATCAAAATCTCTGTTTCTTTGTCCAAGTTACTCAACTCCAAGCAATTCTTATCTTCCCTTTACTATACCATTTTTTCAACCACATAGTGATACCTGGCCTGGATCTGTAATTATTGCAGGGTATGTTACTAAGGCTGTCTTCATCTTAGGCATTTCACTTAATATTTTGTCACCAGAATCTTTTTGTGTGGTATGCATAATGCTTTATTGGCTATGGCCAATGCATCATCTTTATGCTTGTCAGATAAGTTGTGACACTGTTCTCACTGGAATTACAAATTCCACTTTCTATAATATACAATAATCAAAGTACTTTGCTGTATATCTCCCCCTTCATATCTGCTACCCTGCTCACCACCACAAGAAGGTTTTTGGTCATCACATGGTGGAAGGGTCTTTTCCAAAACATTGTTCCCAACTCCGCAGCTTCCCTGCCCACCACCTCTGTAGTGTAAATGACCTATATTTTCATGCCATTTGGTCATGAAAATGTACACTAACCATGAAAGTGATGACTTGCACAATTTTGTCATTCACACAGAGGAAAACGGATAATAGACTTTGTGTGTCAACATGAAAGGGATGGCGACAAAGTGAAGGAATTGGGTTGAATTTCAAGATGTGGCTGAAAGCTTGGATTTTGAATGCCATCATCTGTGATCTTATGGAAAAGTGGTTGCATATGAGAAAAATCTTAATAGCCTGTCAATAATGACTCTTTCCTCTCACTGCAATAGCAAAAAAGGGTAGGAACAGAAAACATCTCATTTAAAGTTCAAATCCTGATAGACCTCAGGTGTCTTCATTAGTTTCTAGTCCATCTTGGTAAAAGATATCAAAAGATCAGGGGTGGTAGTCTAAAAGTCTGGAAATCTCTGTAATAAAGATTGCTGTTCAACTGAGGCTCTACTCTTATTCAAAAAGAATTTGCAGTTACTTGCCTTTAAAAGTAAAAGGCCAAATACCCACGTCACATTCGAGTTATCCATAAAACTCCCTTTCTCCACCCCACTTCTGATGAATTCTACTTTGCTACCAAGCAAAAGCAAGCTAACGATTGCAGGACTGGGACACCTACAATAAAGCATTCCTCTAAGGTGTGCAGCTGGGCCCATCTCCTGTTTGAAATAGATTTTAGCTGGCAGTCCCAGAAGTCAGCATTCTGGGCAAAAAACCCAGAAACCTCTTTTGATGCCATCATTAATCAGGCCTGTTAGTTAAAATGCCTAAACATTTTTTTAAAGTGATTGAGGACAATGACATTTTAAATGTAATATCCCAACACTCTGCTAATGCGTTTTTAGACATCTATTTTATCATGAGTGAATTTGGGCCACATGAACAAGATTTTTTTCAAAGAATCATCTAAAAATTACTATGCAGCAGGTCTGTTCTCCCTGCACTTGGTATGGATCACACATAACAAGTTCAGGTATAAGTGCTGCTGTAACAACTCCTTGAATCTGACACCTGATTTTTTATTATGTTTAATGCATGTTGAATGTAAGAAAGGGGGGTTTGGTCAAGAAACACAATGAGCTAGTAGCAGTCATACAGAAATACAAGGTGGTATGACATGTTTTTAAAGTACTATCCCAAAAGACAGCAGCCTGAAGAGAAAGCACCAAAGCCAAAGAATAATCTGAAACTTGTATCCCTGTCATCAGACATAAAGGACAATTTTAAAACACATATCCACAGCATAGACATTTCATATGTGATCTATTTCAATGCAGCAGTGTATGAATGACTCCAAGAGACACATTCTGCAGACATGGAAGAAGTTGTTGATTTGTCACTAAAGCTGTATTTGTTTAAGCAGGCAAATGACAGTGAAGACTGTCTTATCCTCAGCTGGCAAAATAGGCCAGGTGGTAACCATACACTCTGCCCCTAGCCACCTTGCTACCTTCCTTGACATGCCCTGTGTGCAAAAAAGGTAAAACTTGGCTGTTCTTGTCTTTCTGTTTGCTTCAGGCTGCCCATTTAACAGTTATATTTCTTAAATTTTGCCTAGTACCTTAATTCTAAATCTACATAAAATGTGAGTTTAGTCCGGAGTGCAAATGAAAATGCAATGACAACAGCACTAGAAGTTGAATGATACCTTTCCGATCATCCAGTTCCTCCTTTTTTCTTACTTTATATTTGCATTCACTATCTTGGATTTTAATAACTTCATAGCCTAAAACAAGCCCATAGCCAGGAACTTTGCCCTGATATCCAGCTTGTTTATCCAAGTTCTTTGTCAGCTTGCAAGTCTCCTGCCCTCCTAACTCAGTCAACTGTTAATTAATCACCACTGTTAATTAATCACCGCTGTTTCAAGCAGTTTTCAGTTCAGACAGTGTTTCCATCCACAGCCATTTGGCTTAATCTGCCACAGAACATTTCATGAGATAATATCAAATGCTATAACAGATTGCTTCTATCTTTGAGCTCTATTTCTCATTATTATTATTATTGTCTTATATCACCACATATGTGTGTATGTATAAAATCATACTTTTCTAGTAACATTCTTTATAAACTAATAGTACTTGTTTTTCATGTTATGATAATAAAAAGGCTGCAAGAAACAACCAGAACTTTGCAGGTGAGGATCTAAACTTCAGTTACCTTTTTAGAACGAGTAGGCAATATTTGGGAAGCAAGAAGGTGAACAAGAACTCCTGATGTTTAAGAGCTTGTTCTGTTATCAACAATAAGGCTTTTATTTAACCATCCCTTCATTTGTCTCATGTAATCATGTGCCAGCACTCAGCTGAACCTATTGGTAGGTAAAAAGCCTATTTGCACTAGGGCATCCAGAAAGGTATTACCAGAATTTTTGGGGATGATTTACGAGCTATGATTTATACAAGAAGCTAGGTAATTTTTGCTGGTCACTGGGCACCACTGCGAAGAGCCTGGGTCCATCCTCCTTCCAATTTGTATACATTGATAAGATCCCCCTGAGCCTTCTCTCCTCCGGGCTGAGCAGTCCTAGCTCTCTCAGCCTTTCCAGTCTTTCCATCATCACCTCTAGCTTTAATTTTACATAAATCCTAGAAGCAATGATGACTTCACATTTCTGTCAAATTCTGTGAAGTGGAAGGTGCAGTTGGGTACCACCCTGTTAGACCAGGCTTTTCTTTCTTAAATCAAGTGGTCATTGTAATTTGGCTTTAGCAACTGTCGGGGCCCTGAGGGCACTACCAGGCCTGACTGGCCCTGACCAGGACCAGCTAGTGTCTTTGTCCCTGGGCCCAGGGGGGCTCACTTAAGCTGGGACTAGGATAGCCAAGGCTGGTCTGAAGAATGCTGTAGAGAGACTGGTGCCCAGCCCTGTCTCTGGCCCTTTTCCCCACATTATTGCTTTGCCTCCAGCCTCCATTTTCTTTAGCTGCTGACTGGAGCCCCTGGTTGGTCCTTGGACCTGGCTCACTGCTTGCTGTGCCTGGGTCTGTCATTGAGTTCCGATCCCAGGACCCAGCTTTGCTGCTGTGTTTAGACCTGGCAGGATGGGATGGTGTCTCCCTGGGGGGGGGGCACAGCCAGCCCTGGGGGTGTCCTCAGCTTCCTGCTCACCTCCTTTTGGAGAGCAGCCCCCTCCTGCTCCTGCCTTTAACTTTACTTCTTCTTCTAGTATTTTCTGTGTGAAATCTAATAGTTTGTAGTTACCGCTTCCGTTGTAGATTAGTTACCCACGGCCCATGTGGCCCTTTGAACAATTCGATATGTTCAGGCAGGGTTTATCAGGTACGCTCCCTACAGAAAACTGGGACACCAACTGAACAGTTATTTTCATACTTGTGAACAGCCGTTAGTTAAAAGGCTCTGATGTTAATTTGTTGTCACCCTGAATGCTTTGATCTACAAAGCTTGGGGGAAGAGAAGAAACAACCCCAAACCCTATAGACAGATTTTACCCCAGCACCTCCTGAAGTTGATTTTTACGTGTCATTTTCCTGCTTTACACAGCCATTTTCCTTCAACGGACAGTATCCAGAGTACAACAGTTTATCATTCCCAGTCAGGAGAACTAAGGGACATGTAATTGGGTAGGAAGCTGATTCAGAGAAGTTTAATGTGTTTAGGAGAATACTTTCTTGGGAATTGTGACCAGGATGCAGTATAAACACTTGAGGGCAATATTTGCAAGAGGAAACACTTAACACTTGTTTTTGAGGTGAGTCCTTTATTTCCCCAAAGAAATTAAAAATTCTCCTTAGAGATGCTTCTGATCAGGTTCAAGTTAGCAAGACTGAAAATCTGTTTAGAATTACAGAGCCTCTGTTACTTATTTTCACTCGAAGGACACCCTTAATTTGGTGAACTTCGTGTGTTTAGCTGTTTCACAAAAACTTGACCAAGACATGCTGCAAGTGCTAAAATATCAATCTCCCAGTCTTAACAAAAGGCACATGCATACAACATCAGAATGACTTATACTAGATTCATATATATATATAAAGCTTCTTAGAAATCTGACAACTGCTTAAAACTTGAAGCCTTTCAACAGCTCAGAACCTCCCAGTCTTAGAGTTGAACTTAGAGAAGGCATAACTGAGATTAAGCAAAGCCAAAGTCAGGACCAAATGGAAGTTACTGCATGTGCTAAGCAAAAAGGTTTCATGAGATACAAAGAACTAATCTGGCTGACTTTAATGAACACCATATAAATACCTAGATGCATACATAGCATTTACTTTATTTTACTTAGTCATGCTATCATTTATGTCCTCTTGACACATATCTTATCATGGCTAAAAATGGAGATTGGGGAATTAGTAGCAAGGTGGATGGTCTGAGGTAGAAACAACTGATGATGGTGGTCTAATAATAGCTAGATTTTGTGCCAGACACTGTGCATTCATGTGACTGGTCTGAAGCTGCAAGACTCCTTGGAAGCAAAGAGATTGTTTGAAGAGTGACAGGTGATGACTGTCAGTTGAAGGAGTGGATAATAGTCCTTGAAAATGAAAATTAAAATCTAAACAACATTCGATACTTCACTGAGAATGTAAATTCATTTCTGAAGACAAATATGCCTGTTAATCGAATGGTTTCTTCTCTTTCTCCGTCTTTTAAAGTTTGATTTCCAGCTCAGATTTACTAGACACATTTAAAATTTATTCCTGTGATGCTATTTTTGCAAGTTCCTTTATAGACTAGAACTGCAATTTTAATAGGCTCTAAAAATGAATCCTTTTATTTTTGGTACACAGAACACTGTGTACTAAATGCAATGCAATAGAAGTTGCACAAAATATATGAACTTTAATATTTTTACTCTGCATTTAAGAATCGAAGCTTGTAGTTCACATTTTTCTACAAAAACTGGGATGTAAAGCTTTTCTTTAAGTAAATGTTTGATTATTTTTCCTTCTTGTCCTCCATATAATGGGAATGAAATTTGAGAAGCTGTTTGTGAAAACAGTAACATTTATCACTCTATGGATATTTTGAATTATAAACCTTATGGATAAAGTGCAGGTTTCACCTGGAATAAAACAGAAGTCTACAGGGTAATGTTAGGGAGATGGTAGTAATAACAGAATACTCTAAATAATTGAACTGTACTTTTTAGAAAATCATAGCATAAACAATAGAAATATTATTATTTTTAAAACATTGTCATTTCATACAGAAGTACTTCTGCTTTTTGAATCATTTAATTTAGACAAGATCTCTTCCCAAATTCACTATTTCTGAAGAAAAGGGGCAAATAGAAGTGTCATAATTAAATTATTCTGTTTGTATTATTAGTACAAATAATAATTCATAATAACATAACAATGTAATCATAATGTGTTTAAATTAGTATTACAGTCATTCCTTAATTTTGGGGTAGTTTACTTGGGTTGCTGATTAATTGTGTCATTAATACAAAGTATTCTGGAGTAGATGCCATGCACAGCTATAGTTGTTAGCCCAGGACACTATAAGCACGGATTCTCTGCTTCCAGGTTAAAGAAGTTGATTTTTTTAGCTTGGAATGGACCTAATAAAACCCTACATATGCAAGCTGGCCTCACACAAAGCTATTATTTCATGCATTTTTTCACTGCATTGCCCAGAGGTTGAACTTCTAGCAAGGTCTTATGTTTCATGGCAGATGCAGGTGTTATGCATTATTACCTCCTATTTGGGACTGCCAGAGAAAGTCCATTCTAGAAGCATATCACTGGGTGCAAAGATGTTCAAGCAGATCTCGTGAAGGCTCAGGCACCCTATCTCAATATTTAATGTACCTATTTTTAGGCCATCCTTGAACATGCAAGTGCTTTCTTCTCTCTCCCCTTTACACCATCCTAGGTAACAATGACAACAGAAATATACTTCCAAGTCTTGTTTTATGCTCCATCTTGAAGTGGTGCACAGTAGACTTTCTTTGACAAAGTAAAGCAGAGATGATTTTCTCAATTCAGATATGGTCATTACTCCACCAAACTATTTTGGATATTATAATTTTTAAGCCTTTTTTTTTTAAAAAAAAAAAACAACAAACTTTTTGTCGTTCACAAATTTTAGAGTTGTTAGGTGTAGGAGGTATCACCAAATTGCTGGGGTTGACCTCCAATATGTCATCAGTTATCAGGTAGCACAAAGATTCTCCCCTAACAAATCCAAATATTGTAGATTCACAAAAGTATTTTAATTCTTTAGTTTGGATCTACTTCAAATAATTCTAATAGTGACTGTCCAACACTTTTCTCTGAAATTAAAACTATAGATTAATGGCCCTACATCTAACATAATGCTTTCAAACACACAAAGAAGATGAACAAGTATCCAAGAGAGACATTAGATTGCTTCTACAGTCTAGAGACTGTAGTGCAGGTAATAAACAGCTTGGACTACATCATGGAAGTTGCAAAAATTCAAAGCAGCCCAATCCTATTGATCTTACTACAGCAGTAGCTGGCCGTTTCTAAATGCAAAACATGTGTTAAATCTAAGTTAATGTGGCTTCTGCATTAATTCAATTCTTTCTTGCTTCAGCAAAAAAATGCTTGTACTGTACAAATCCTACTGTTGCAGAGCAATTCCTTAGATATAAACAGCTTGGCTATTCTTAATGTTCTCTATACTGCTGAGGATCTCAGAAAAGCTGTAGAGATACATCACAACAATCATTAGCGATCAAGAGTTTCCAATTACCAAGTCACACCTACTTGTCAAGCAGTTGATACAAATGAAGCAAAACTAAGAGTTTGTATTTAGCAAGGAGTTTTCTAAGAAAAATGAAGGTCACACTTCCAGAGTATTTTACTTAAAATGCAGATACATCACCAAAGAGGCAATTCTACCACACCAGTTTAGTCATATTGCCTTAGCAAACCAGTTAACTGGAGCCATAGTGTGATCTGGAAGTTGAGAGAAGGGTTACAATGACTGCAAGTGTTTAATCCAAAGGGATAGTAACTACTCATCTCTTTGGCTTTCCTAAACCAGGCTGTATATAGCTATTGCATTAGCAAATCCTTATCAGGTACAACAGTGCCTACAGCTGGAAAGATCTCTGACAGAGAAAAAACACAGGGATTTGGGCAATGTACAATGAAATAATTGCAATAAAACAAGAGGGTTTTCTTTGGAAGAATGCCTGAAGGCTTCTAAGCACTTTTGCATAAAACCAAGTTCCAATTTTACATGATGTTTTACATAAAACCAAACTGATGTCATGTACAAATTCAAGAGATAATAATGATCTAAATCAAAATCTTGTTCTGGGCAAAAAGGAACACATCAAATATGGAGCTAAGAATTTATTTTTAGTTACAGTAATGTTTTCACAGTCTAATAGTAAAAAATAATACAGAAAAAATTAATTAATAATACAGTTAAAATTGCTACACGAACAAATCCTATCCCACCTTTTTCTTTGTTGTGACGTTCACTTTTCCAATGTCCTTCTGAATCCTAAGGTCAACAGCTGAACCTTTCTCAACTGCCACAGGGGTGGTAGTGACAATAAGTCACCAGCAACCTGAGGACTTTGCATGAAGGAGCATAATGTTTATGGTGGGAGTTTCTTTCCTTTCAGTCTCAGATTTGTTTCTACAAATGTTCTCACAACAGACAGCTTCCTTTCCATTGATTCCCAGCTATTCTTGAGAGGAAGAGCTATTGTTTGTCATGCACCGACTCCCTAGGCCTGTGGGACTATTGCTACACAGGGTACTTGAGAAGGTTAAGGTATCACACTTGGAGTGAATTCACCTGATAATTATTGCAACAAGATAAATCCAGCTTAGGCTGTACCAGCCTGGAGGAGACCTGAGACCTTGCACTGGCCAGTCAATGCAAAGCCTGTGGCCTTCTACTAGTGATGGCAGAAAATCATATTTACTGGGCTACAGCTGTCACCAAAGTGAACAGAAACATACCACTGACTTTCTTCTGATGGGATCTGGCTCAGGTTGTGCATCCCATCAGGTAAAATGGAAAGGAAACAAAATTGTACTTATGTTTCCTGAATGTATCTTCAAAATGATCAGACTAGAAAGAGTTCAGAGGAAAAACGTCAACATTTTTTTTTTAGCATTCAGTATAGTTAACGTTGTTAAGAAAAGGAACTTCTTTCAGTGGTTGGAGTGTAAAACTGAAAGTATTGAAACATGGTGAAAGAAAACAGAACTCTCTTCTTTCTTGCTAGACTGGAGACTTGAAATTGCACAAATTGGCTAATGTGTTCAGAGGCAGAATTGGGAAAGTGAAGGTAGTAAAAACAAACCAACTTCCCAAATCCATAATCCATTTTGTATTTATTAATCTAGAGCTTGTTTCTAAATAGAGCTGTTTTCTTATTCACCCAGATTTTTGAGTGCTGAGTAAACTAAACCTATGAAAGCTCCTTTTGAGACTGACCTCTCTCAAATGTGGAATCATAAACATTCCTTATTAACTTGCAGTGTCTGTTTGATGCCAGCATATGGTTTTGTTATTTCTTTGAATTAAACAATGCTAATTTCCATATATCTCCATGTTGCTGTTTTCCTCATACTTACTTAGTTTACTCTTTAATTCTTCTTTGTTTCCAGATCTTGTTTGAGGCCATTGAAAATGGGAAAAGAGTTATAAAATAAATGTTTGAGATGAATAGCTGCATCTTTCATAAATCTGTTTTTTAATTACAAATGAGCTCAACATAGTAATGCATTTTACTTTAATTACGATTTTGATGACCTTCTTAGAGCTGAAAGCCATTTCTCTTTATTTAATGACATGCATGTGTGTGTTTGGGGAGTTCTGTTGCTAAGTGATTTCCAGGAAAGCTAGTGAAGCAAACTAATGAAGTGTCAGATAATATTTTGTTGTGTTTTTATGGAATGGCATTATTGGACCAAGAAGAGACCTGTCTTGCATTAGAAAAATCTTCAGTTTGAAGATTTGAGAGAGCATATCAGAACAAAATTTGAAAAGAATCCCCCATCTCCCTGTTTTACCATATCCAACTTGTACATTTGACCAGATAATATAACAATAGGCTAGCCACAGATAAGTGCAATGTAGATTTGTCCCATTAATTCACAAGGGTACAAAGTATGTTTGAATCTTATACTTCCCTGTTTCTTTTTCTTTCTCTTGCTTGCTTGCTGTTTCTTTTTAAATAAGCATTGCCATTTCTCTTTCCTACAGCTTTGTTTCTGGAAGAAGCTGAAGTGCAGCGCATCTGACATATACAGTGTATAAATTCAGCTTGTAGGTACGGAACTTGTCAACTTCAGAGTGAATCTGCAGCAGGTGGAAGTGACACAGCACTGACTTCAATACAGTTCTGTCACAATTATGATGGAACCTGGGTCAGCTCCACACACAGTTTAAAAACACTTTTTATAACAGAATTGCTTATACATAAGCTCTTTCACAAAGGCATCCCAAAAGATTGGGTTCTTAATATGGAAATGCTCAAGCAATTCGAGAAGACAACTGGCATAGGATTCTTACACTGCATCTTGTTTTGGAAAGGAAAGGAAGCCATATATACTTTGGAAGCAAGGATTTTAAGCCTTCAGTTGGGAAGCTAAAAAGATATTAAGTTACAGAGCATCTGGGTAGCACTTAAGCATACCATAAAGAAGAGGTAAATGATATGTCCTTTAGTCACAAGTTATAGCTGGACTTAATATGCATTTTTCTAAACTGATTCTTTAAAACCATTGCTAACATATTAATAGTACATGAAGGAAAAGGAAGGATTATCAAGGATAACTGAATGTACACAGTCCAACCTCTACAACACTTCATTAATTAAAAAACCTGACCTTTCTTAAAGAAATGAACCACTTTTTCTTTTTCTTTTTTTTTTTTTTTTGAGAGTGAAGCCAAAAGCATTGTATAAAGCACAAGCTTTACACTAAATTGATTTAGACTTTGAGAAATTCAGGGAAAATTATAGTTTGGACATATCCTAATTTAGAAAACATCCATTTCACAATAGTTTTTCACTCTGATTTTCCTCTATATCTTCTTTTTTTCACTTAATAAACTACCTCCCCCACATTGATCCTGCTAGACCAAAACCATGTTTATGTAATATATTATTAAAGTGGTGTCAGACTCATGATATAGTATGCTTGGGGCTTTGCAGCAGCATTATTTTACTTGGTGTTCCTTAAAAAATACTCAAGGGATTCTAAGGCAATATTGGATCCTTTTACAACATACTGCATAACCTGTTTAGCTGTATGCCATTAAGTTATTAAACAAATCAAAGGTAGTGGTGTTTCCTACATTCTACTTCAGAGTTACTTTTTGTAGGCAGGCTTTTTAGTCCCCACAGAAAAGGCCTAATATTTGAGAAATGCTATATATTTATTTTACTAAATTTGCCAGTGGGGAAGTCACGCAGATGGTGGTTAAAGACAGTAACTTGCCATTTCACTGTGAGAGCATGTACCAATGCTGAACGACTCTCAATTGCTCGTGTACCTACAGCCTGCAATGTACTCCTATTGCAACCTGCTCAAAGGGCAATGCACACAACTCTAATTAGTTAAATGAATTGAGTCCTGTCTCTCTTCCTAGGTTTGAAAGCAAAATACTTCTCACATTTCTCTGTGACAGAAGAGAGTTGTTCTCAGCTAGAGAGGAAAACAGTACAAGAGGAGGGCATGTATTTCAATTGCAAGGATTAAATGGTAAATAAAACTGATATCACAACACCAGTCTGCAGCATGATATGTGGGTACTGTAAGTCCTGTTAGCGGTCAGAGCTGTGAAAGGGTTGCCTTTTTGCCTCATTCTGTTTGCTGCAGTCTGGGCCAGGTGGAGCTCTCCCAAAGGAGAGAAAGTAGGTCCCTTCCCCAAAACAATTGAACATGGTTGAAGCAGAAACCTGATTTCTGATTACTTTATTCTGCCCTCTAAAGAGAACGAGAAGGATGGTAAGCTGGAGACTGTAATGCAAATAAACTGAAAGTCTTCAACAAAGAGCAGGGGGGAAGTGTGTAGATAGCCCTCAGAGGTGAAAAGATGGATTTTTTTTTCCCAGGAGAAAATGGGCAACTTCTGGAGTAGGAGAGAAGCCCAGAGGCAATATGCAAACAGTCCCATGACACTAAGACTTGCTGAACCCAGAGGAAGAGTGAAGGCAGAGCCCCATACTGCAACAATATGTTATGCAGATTTTATTCTAAGCCCTCTTGTTTTAGTGTTACACACTAGCAATTCAGATTTTTGGTCTCAAAAGTTGCTGTGTGCTAACTGGTGTTCTGGTACAGGAAATCGAGGGCCTTTTGGTGTCTTGTGTCATTCTCACTTTTAGTAAAATCTCAATAGCGTGGCTTACTAGGGGAGTTCCATGTTAGGAAGATATTACTGAAATTCATAGTTTACCTATATTCAGTTTGCACTGGAAGGTGCGAATCCTATAACGGTGCAAAACAGTCATGTTTGAATGCTGTCCTCATCCCTGTGTCAGTCAAGGGTGGACCAAGGAATAGTGCAGTATTTCTTGTCAACAAGCTGTTCCTGTGAATAGCAGGAGATGTTAAGAGTTGCTTTCATATCCTACATAGGCAGTTTTCATCTGTCTGCTGATACTGCTATCAGTACTGGCAGTCAATACAAGCTGTGATTTTTGGATTTCAGATTCCAGTTCTTGTCTCCCGGGAACTGAGCAGAATTAACCTAATTACTCAGTATTTGTAACAATAGTCAGATGGTTTCCACAACTGCACTTTGACTGGAGCAGACTGGTATAACTCTGTCAGTTAACCTTTCCTTCTCTCCCCACACTGAAAGTTTAGCAACCAGCATGTTGCCTCCAGCTAACTTCATAAATGAGTTATAAATACAGGATTGTAGTATTAGTCATGATGGCCTGGAACAAAATGTGTTAAAGCACTGAAGATGCCTAGCATCTGATTTGTTCGGCACTGATATATTCTGTTCTCCGATTAAAAAAAAACCAAACCAAAACCAAGGTGGACTTTGTTAGTCTGAAGGTAATGGATTTATCAATTCCCTGCTCAGGTCAGCTAAACACTTATTAAGTATATGAGGACTCATTACACCCACACACAATGAAAAAAAGTCAGACATTTGAAGTCAGAAGATAACATAGCACATTACAGTTAACGCTCTTTTTTTTTTTTTGAAGGGGGCACAACTTGGTGACCAGTACTTTGTTGTGTCCCTCCCTTCTCGTTTCTCCATCTTCACACCTTCTTCCCTAAAAGTCAGACTTATAGTAATACCAGTTATTTAATTAATTTATAGTCATAAAGACATATAATCCAATGAAAGACTGTATTACTGTACTCTTCCCTAGTGGTATGGCTATATATATGATCTTTGTAGAGGATTGCTACAAAACAATATTGAGAAGAGTAGTAGGTAAGCATATTACAAGGCTGAGCTGCATTTTAACTCTTTTGTTTATTTTGGGAGTGTTATGCTCTTGAATCAGATCCTCCAGTCCCTCTCTCTTTCCCTACAACAATCACCACACTTCAAAGAGAGCTTGAAGTCCACTAGGAGAGACTCAGATACTTAATCTCAGTTTACTTTTCTTGGCTTTTCCTCCTCAGTGAGGTATGTCACATTATATTTCAAATTCAATTTCTTCTTTAGCTGTGCCTTTTAAGAAACAACAAAGCATTTTACCAATCACTTTTATTAGTGAAACTGTGAAAAGAATTTCTGCATTTTTTAGCACTAGGGGGACATTTTACCTGTGTATGTTTTTCTGGGGTAAGTTTTGTGCTCAGAAATAAAATCACTTCATCTGAGTACAAAACAAATACCTTCTGCATAATGGACAATGTGGAAATTGTTATTGCTGTATCATTAACAAATATCTCGTTTAGACATTGAAAGTGCTTTCTGTAAAAGGTGAACTCTTGTTCACATTACATTTATTCATCTGAAATGTTTGTCTTTCTTTAAAAAGACATAAATAGGAGCCCAAAGGGAAGTTTTAGAACTGTATGCTTTGAAACATTGATCTAAGCATTGTTAATGGAAGTGTTATCTAAATCTTCTAGAAGTAATGAAAATTTCTTCAGGTGTTAAACTGTGGAATCTTCTGTCATTTTGATATAAAGGTTAGATGACAAAGTGGATTGCCTTGTCCATCAAAGTGTGGTTGAAGAAAATTTCACTGACTACTGAGGTAAGAGTGACAAATATACAGGAAAGTTCATGTGGAATTTACCAAATTTAAAGAAACTAGAAGCTTACCCCCCCCCCCCCCCAAAAAACCCGAACCAAAACCAGAAAAAAAGCTAGTGCAAGATGATGTTAGGTTTGTATAAATCCATTTAGCTTAGGAATCATTTTAGAATTGGATAACAATGGTGATTGCTAAATGAGAGAATCATGGCTTTATCTAAGCCACATTGAAATTTACTTGATTTAATTTCTTACCATTGGCTAAACTGAGAAGAATATAACCATATGACTTTCAAAGGGAGTCTAAAGAAAAGGTGGAAAGAGTTTGCTTAAAAACTTACTTGCTTACTTAGCTTTGTTCTATAAGGCTAGTGGTTATCTTGAGATTTAAACTGAGCTATGAGGAAAATAAAAAAAAGTAGGTTGTACAGTTTTGTTTGGTAGAATGATTTCCTTAAAGGCAACACATTATTTGGCTTGAATTATTTGGTGTCACAGTGGCCAGATGGAAAACTCAATTTACATTTTATTTTAACTGATTTATCAACTATTCCATTGACAAAGAGAGGTGTTACTTTGGTGAGTGAGAAAAAAGTTATTTTCTGCTTATAGTTGCATTAAAATGTTACAGTATGTTAGAAGTTTTCACTCAAAGCCTTTTCATCACTATTGCTGTTTCCCAGACTCCTCCATTTTTAGCTGCTCCTAGAAGTGAGAGCTCTAGTAGGTGTTACTATGGCTGACATTTTGCTGCCATTTCCTCCATCCCTCCCCATATATTGATAAATGCACAGTGTATTAAAAGGGCTGCATATGTTAAGGACTTTGTCAACCCACTGCAGGGTCTTAATTGGTTTGTTGAGGCAGTACCAATTTCCTCAATTTTCTTCAGGGAAACTGACAGCTTAAGAGAACAGGAGTTCAATCCCTGACTTCCCAAATCTCTCACCCTTGTTAAATCATATGCTTTTTTTCAAGAGAACAAGTCAAATACCCAAAGCCTAGGTGGATCTTCAAAGCTGAACAGGAGATTGCACTCTACTGCTTGAGAGAAGAAAAGACAGAAAAGTGGTAGTTAAATTATGTTTTGATCCACTTGACCTTCCTCTCTGCTTGGGCACAGTGCATATGTGTTTCTCTTCTGCCTTGCTAACATTTCTCCAAAGGCAAAGAAAACATGTATTCACTGGCCACAAACAGTACCCAACATTTTCTGTGGGCTCTTGTTTGTCCCACAGATTTGGGACTACAGAACTATGTGTCACGACCTGGGCGGGACAGACACATTGAATTCGGAAGTCCCTCGGGCTAAATTAATGTGAAACGACACCAAATGATCAGATGAACGTTTTGTTCGTGGTGGGAGCAAACTGAACTCGGAAGGTGTGACAGCAGGTGGCAAGGTTTCTCACAACAGGAACTGGCATGAGACTACCTCAGTAAAGCGTGTAACCCGCGGTAACCCTGTACATCAATTCGGGGAAGGAGGAGATCCCTCCTGTCGTGTCAGGAGGTTCAGAGCGGAGCCCCCCGCGTTCCAGACTCCTTCTCAGAGAGGAGCCCAGGGGCGGCTGGACCCGCTCCCCGTCCCAGGCCCGGTCAGCGGGTTTATGCCTTAAAGGGAGAAAAAGGGAAAGAGAAAGATCTCACCGGTGCTGGGTCCAGCGTTGAGGGGCCCAGTCAGCCGAGGGGCCCACTTGCGGCAGGCGCGCGCACCTGGGGCTTCATTTCGTGCCCTTTTACCATCCGTGCCCCTCCTTCGGGCGGGCACTCGAACTCATTAGGCTGATTTCCTCTGGGAAATGGCTGAGCGGGCTCGGGGGTCGTTTGGGGAGTCAGGGCCCCTTCCCTGCAGGCCGATCTCTGCCCACGCAGCGTGAGCTGGGAGCAGCGTTATGGGAGCCGGGAGCTGTGCGCCCTCCGGCACGGCCTCCCCCTCCTGCTGCTGATCGATGGGCGCCAATGGGCGCCCCTCGATGGGTGCTCATTCACCTGGGGGTCCTTGCTGGGCAGCAGTTCCTTGTCCTTAGGCAGAACTTGCCCCGCCACAACGTTTGCGACATTAACTCTTGCAGTCTCTCACATCATGGCATCACCTCTTTTTCCAGCAGATACCACAGAATCAGAATAATTTGGGTTGGAAGGGACCTTAAAGATCATCTAGTTCCAACCCCCCTGCCATGGGCAGGGACACCTTCCACTAGACCAGGTTGCTCCAAGCCCCATCCAACCTGGCCTTGAACACTTCCAGGGATGGCGCATCCACAGCCTCTCTGGGCAACCTGTCCCAGCACCTCACCACTCTCACAGTGAAGAACTTCTTCCTTACATCTAATCTAAATCTACTGTCTTTCAGTTTAAAACCATTACCCCTTGCCCTATCGCAACAGGCCCTACTATATAGACATCTATAGAAAGCCTTGGTGTCCCACCATGAAAAAAAGCAATTTTGTGCATGCCACCTGTTTGCTGAGTGTGTTTTGCTGGTTGCAGCTTCTGGGACATCTATGATTTGAGATCTATTTGCTTTTTTGCACAGGTTTTCCCCCAAATCTCTATCCTCTAGAACCTTATAAGGAAACCTGCATGGGGCCTGAAATGCTGCAGAACTGGATCAGTGGATTTAGAGGGTTTTATTTCGTAAGGAGATAAAGGAAAGGGACAAGATTTAGAAAGCATGAGAGGTGGAAAAGCAGCCTACTATTTTCAATGGTATTTCACATGCTGGTATTGGAAGCTTTAGCACTCCTCTGTTTCTGGCAAGAGGGCTTGTATAAGTTCAGTGACATGGTAACTCTTTGTACTTCTTCCTTAAAATTCTGGGAAAGAAAAATAAGAATTCTGTTTAAAATCAGAAAAAGTCATATTGGCAGCAGCTTCATTTTCTCACAGTAGAAAATAAGTAAGGGTACATTGTCATGAAGTATTAGAACAGCAGTATTTGAACTGGAGACATGTTTGCATTTCATGACATGCCTGTTTGATTTCCTTTGTTATTTTATTCATGATATTCTTCAATCACTCTGATTTATTAATTTAATGGGAAATGTATATTTTAGTTTGAGCAAATGAGAGTACATTTGAAAGCCATTTTTTTGAAAAATCTCCATTCTGACTGATGGATATTGATAATCTTGGCATGGTTGAAGCAGAAATTTTGCAAGCACCAGAAACAAGATTGCCTATTTTTTATTTTTTATTTTTTATTTCCCCAGGCTGGTAATAAAACTGAAAGTCTTGAGGAACACATCAAATGTAGAGAATGTTTCTGTAAAAGAGGACCTTTCCAGGGACAACTGGGGGTTAAAATAGCTCCTATTCTCAACTGCAGCCCCATAGGGCTAAACCTACATCTGATTACAGTTAAGGAAATACCATAGAGAAAAAAGAAATTAGAAAGAATGTTTTGTATTACTTACAATTCATTCCATTTTCCCCTTAGGCAAACAAACCGTTATCTTTGGTGATGGCAAAGTCTTTAACATTATATGAAAATTTCTTATTTTACTCTAAGCCCAAGAATAACATTTCTTTAAGAGGTGAGTGAAAGAAATAAGAAATTGATAAAAGAAGTGTTCAACTTTTAATTAAGTTTAGCTGAGAACAGTCAGATTAATGATTTGCTTTATTTTTCCTTCAATATCAGAAATCCTATATCAAAACCCTTAGTTCGGTAAAATGTAGTTTACCATGCAGAGAAAATTCTATGGCTTCCTGCATTTCCATAGCTAATCTTTTTATTATCCTAAAGCCAGCTTTTATAGCCCAGAGCAATAATTTTTATCTACTGAGGAAGTTTTAAATGGGCATCAATATTGGGCAGTCTCCCTCCCTTTTCTTCCTCATAGTCAGAAAGCACAGTAAGCAGCTAAACTATGTCTAAACAGCCCCAAATAAATTCAGTTACATTTCTCCAAGCTGCGTACTTTGGCGTGGTTCAAAAAGTTATATTAATATGATAATTCTGCAAATTCAGACTGATTTGCATTTTCTATAATTTTGGACTATTTGCTCTGGCTCCTTATACGCAGCACCAAAATGCTTTCAGCTAATTTGTCTTCTAATTCATATTCTTATTTTGGGGTATTTGTGATTTCTTCTCCACATGTTTTAATGAATTTTTTGGTTGAATAATCAAGATGTTGCAAGTGACAAACAGGGTGCTAGTGCATTGTTATTATACAATAGAGAAGACAGTGCTGTTACAGGCTGCATATCTTCATGATGGCCCACTTTCAATACTGTGAAGTGTGGAGAACATTTGTAAATGAATCCATGTTGTTCACTTCTTATTTCTCTTAGTATTTGTTTACAGAAAGGAATTTTACCTGATCTGCACTGCTGGGATAGGAACCCCTGAAATTTGTTTGACTATTGCTGTGTGTCCCAGGCACAAAGATGAAGAGGCTAAACCTCCTTCTGAGAAGTAGAGTCACAGCATCTTGCAGTTGTTACCATATGGTTCAATTGACTGAATTAAAGATCTAATTCCAACAAAGAAGGGGGCAGACTCTGAGCTGACTATAACCATTCCAGTTATAAAAATAAAGAGGCAGTTTAATGCTCAGTAGCATTAAATCCAAACAAACCAAACTGTTCGGAACTAGGAAATGAAGAGAAAAATGAAAACATTGTTCTGCTACTAGGAGTTGATTATGTACGAAGGTCTAAGATACCTCATCCTGTTAACTGCATGTATTTCATGTCTTTATCTGCTTTGCTCTCCTTCAAAAATAAAGGATTGGTAAAACTAGAAGGAAAACAGATAAAGGGAATAGGAACAATCCCAGTTTTGAATTACCTTCCATATGTAGGACCAATTAGATTTTTACTCTCCTCATCACAATCTCATTGGTTTTAAAAATGTTACACTGTTATATGGGAATTAGTTACTTGTCCCCTCCGGTTTATGTTTCTGCAGTGGTACAATTTCTTTGTATATAGCAAATTGGAAGAGCAAGAACTACTTAACATATGGACAGGAGTCTTGGTGAGGATGCCAAACCATTAGGACAGCTTAGAGGTCCGGGATAACAATGGTCAAGTTTGTCAATTTCTATCCTCCAGATTATCAAAATATATGAATGGAATTAAAAGTTTAAGATCAGGAAGATTACTTTGTTTTACAAGAGCATCTTACTGGAGACAGCACTTCCTTCTTCAGTGTCCTGAAGTTGCATTTTTGCATTTAAGATTTTTTTATAAGGAATAGGCACATTTGGGTATCATCCGGTTTGCTACTCATGCACCCAGATCTCCTCTTTCCAAACTTTTCAGCTGGAAATCTAGCTGCTATGGCCATTTGCCTACACAGTGCTCCCAAAATAGCATGTGACTGTCTTTCTTTTCATGTCTTGTCAAGATGCTTAGCCAGTGACTGAACTGAAACAAGTGTGAAATTTCCACTTGTAAAGTCTTCCCTAAGTTGACATAACTGTACTGGTCAAATCTGTGACAGGACATTTTCCCCCAAATTCATTGGCATCCTTGTCATCTTCATGCCAACACTTTATCTCTGTTCCCAACAGTTAGGTCCCCCTTCCACTCATTAGTGAATTAAATAGTAAATTAAGTAATGTTCAATAGTGAATTAAATAATGTTTCATATTAATAGGTTTGTGGATTCCTTCTTGAGAATCCTTCCTGGCTTTTGGCTAGATTGATCATCTTTTCCATTAGGACTAGCCTCCTGTATTTATGTTCTGTTATTTCTCCAACATTCAGCAGAATATGTTTAGAAGGCTAGAGTGCTAACATGCATCTTATAACAGCATGCATTTTTAGACAGGCCCCACATGAGTTGCCCTTTCTCCACAGCAGGGGATATACATTTTTGATGTGTTAATGAATAGGGTTGTTCAGCTCTCTCAGTCTGAGGCTGAAAAGCAGCTGCAGGATGTACAGACAATACACCTACAGGGACAAGGGCCATGGCCGAACTGCAGACAGCTAAGAAATAATTGAGTAGTTTAGGGCTACAAGCATTTCAATATTTATCAACATGAAAGGCTTTTACAAAAACTTTTATGATTTTAAAGGCTGTCTTTTGGAGGCTCAGGAGGTACAGCTATTGTTGCTAGACAGCGCACACAAAAATGTACGCATACGTGAATTGTAGTATATAAAGTAGAGAGAAAGGGCACGTGCTCCTGAAGGAAGCTTTTCCATAGGAATAATCTCCCCAATTCTGCTTTTTTAGCAGTTATCAAAATTAAGCATAGCTGGACTTTCACAGCTCTCAGAATCGTATGTTTGCTTTTTACTTTCTAAGAAAATGAGTCAGACTCCTAAGGAACATGATGGTATTTTCAAGCTTTCATAAAAATCAGACTTCACCCTGATTTATTTAATGATAAAAGAGGACAGAAAAAAGAACTTCTCTCATCTTTTTTTCTTTAAAACAGTTAGCTTAGCATACCCTATATTTAAGCCTAGTATGATCTTTATTACTTTTTAAATGGAACTTCTCAGAGTTATTTGTCTTTGAAACAAATCAAGAAGGAGACCATATGTACCGCTGCAGACTATCTCAAAATGCAGCTTCATAAGCCCTTATTTCAGTTGAGAGGGGATAAAGAGAATAATTTATTTTCATAATGGCTCTATTAGGGGAGACCATGCCTCTGCCTAGAAATGCCCTGTTAGCAAAGCTGTCATCCAACAATGATCTCTGGGAAGGTGAATGAATATAACACAGACTGTTCCTGCATTCGTTTTAGAATAGTCAATAACTTCCCCCATGCCTCCACTATTTCACAAAGCATCATAATTTCTTAAGGTTTATTTTTTGTTTAGTAATAATGCCCTCTCATGGACCACAATTCGATCCAAAGTGAAAACTTGCCTAAGCAGAGAATTATACGCTAGAGAAATATTTACAGGATCTATTGTAATTTCTCCTGCAAGCAGTCTACAGAGTCATTTTTCAGACTACTGTGTGAAGTTGATATACTGAATTTCTTCTCCCACTGCCCCTGGCCACATTCCAGGGTGATATATGACTGTTCAAGGCACTAATGGGGTAGGAGCAAGGAGATCCAGTTTCAGAAGCAAATTCTTTTTAGGACACTTGGGAACAGGAAGTGCTAAGAATAATAGGCTGGACAGCTACTATGAAAAGGTGTTACTTGGGAATACTTAAAGCTTAAGGGGTTCCAGGAAAGGATAATCTTTAATTAAGAACACAAGCCTCATTGAACTCAGGGTGTCCTTTGAGCTAAAGACTGGATTTTGCATGTCATGGTTCACTACTGGAAAATCAATCTAAGATGGACTTCAATTTTCAAGATTAAAAAAAAAAGGAAGAACACTTTGGAATAGGTTTGCAGAAATTTTGGATTATTGCACTAGCTTAAATACATTTCTCAATTCCCATTGGAATAATTGGTCACATGTTTCAAATACAACAATGTATATGCAGATTTGATTTCACAGGACAGGAAGGGGAAAAATGGATTTCAATTGGAAAGAAAAATGGAGTGTATGGAAATGTCATTTGCAAGACACATGAGAAATACTGCCATTGTATTTTTAAATAAAAAAGAAAAATGTGAGGCAAAACCAATTGTAATGATTAATTTGACGCTGATCAGTGCACATGCAGAAGATTATGATATGGTAGATTATGATGAGACACAGATCATTTACTTCAAAGTGTCAATAGAAAATGTTGAAGAAAAAAGACATCACTGGGATTTATGCTGAGATATGAAAGCATCAGTTTACAGTATGATGTCAACAGGAGCTGATGAGTTTGAAGTTATGATGTGAAATATCCTTTTTATATTAAGGTATCAATAAAAGTCCATTAAGTTTATTATGTACTACTGTGGAAATTAGCCTTTTATAGCTCACTAGTGGTCAAATATCTATACTGTGACACAACTCAGAAGTCTTGCATTCTTTGGTTATCTTTGCGTGCGTAACTCAGCATTTGGCAATTGTTTAGGTAAGAAACTGAAGAACGGAAGAAAACTTTTAGGTTTTAGGATCATAGAATCATAGAATCATTTAGGTTGGAAAAGACCTTCAAGATCATCAAGTCCAACCATCAACCATGCCCACTAAACCATGCTCTGAAGTACCCTGTCTACTCGCTTTTTGAATACCTCCAGGGATGGTGACTCAACCGCTTCCCTGGGCAGCCTATTCCAATGTCTGACAACCCTCTCAGTAAAAAAATTTTTCCTAATATCTAACCTAAATCTCCCTTGCTGCAACTTGAGGCCATTTCCTCTCGTTCTATCTCCAGCCACCTGACAGAAGAGACCAGCACCCACCTCACTACAACCCCCTTTCAGGTAGTTGTAGAGAGCGATAAGATCTCCCCTCAGCCTCCTCTTCTCCAGACTAAACAGCCTCAGCTCCCTCAGCTGCTCCTCATAAGACTTATGCTCCAGGCCCCTCACCAACTTGGTTGCCCTTCTCTGGAAACGTTCCAGCACCTCAATGTCTTTCCTGTAGTGAGGGGCCCAAAACTGAACACAGGACTCGAGGTGCAGCCTCACCAGTGCCTAGTACAGGGGAACAACCACCTCCCTGTTCCTGCTGGCCACACTGTTTCTGATACAGGCCAGGATGCCGTTGGCCTTCTTGGCCACCTGGGTACACTGCTGGCTCATATTCAGCCGGCTGTCAACCATCACCCCCAGGTCTTTCTCTGCCGGGCAGCTTTCCAGCCACTCTTCCCCAAGCCTGTAGCGCTGCATGGGGTTGCTGTGACCAAAGTGCAAGACCCGGCACTTGGCCTTGTTGAACTTCATACAATTGGCCTCAGCCCATCGATCCAGCCTGTCCAGATCCCTCTGTAGAGCCTTCCTACCCTCAAGCAGATCGACCCTGCCTCCCAACTTGGTGTCATCTGCAAACTTGCTGAGGGTGCACTCAATCCCCTCATTGAAATCATTGATAAAGATATTAAACAGAATGGGGGCCAACACCGAGCCCTGAGGAACACCACTTGTGACCCGCCGCCATTTGGATTTCACCCCATTCACCACAACTCTCTGGGCTTGTCCATCCAGCCAGTTTTTCACCCAGTGAAGAGTACACTTCTCTAAGCCATTGAGACGCCAGCTTCTCAAGGAGTATGCCGTGAGAGACAGTGAAAAAGGCCTTGCTGAAATCAAGGAAGATAACATCCACAGCTTTCCCCTCATCCACTAGGCGGGTCACCTGGTCATAGAAGGAGATCAGGTTGGTCAAGCAGGACCTGCCTTTTGTAAACCCGTGCTGACTGGGCCTGATGCCCTTCTTATCCTGGACTTGCCATGTGACTGCTCTCAAGACAAACAGTTCCATAATCTTCCCCGGTACTGAGGTCAGGCTGACAGACCCATAGTTCCCCGGATCCTCCCTCGGACCCTTCTTGTAAATGGGCGTCACATTGGCAAGCCTCCAGTCCTCTGGGACCTCCCCTGTTGACCAGGATTGCCAACAGATGATGGGGAGTGGCTTGGCAATCACCTCCACCAGTTCCCTCAGTACTCTTGGATGGATCCCATCTGGTCCCATAGATTTGTGAGTGTCCAGATGGCATAGTAGGTCACTAACTATTTCCTCCTGGATTAAGGGGGGTATGTTCTGCTCTTCATCCTTACCTTCCAGCTCAGGGGGTGGAGTACCCTGAGGATAACTGGTCTTCCTATTAAAGACTGAGGCAAAGAAGGCATTAAGTACCTCGGCCTTTTCCTCATCTCTGGTGGCTACAATACACTAATTGTGCAATTTAGTTGCTGAGAGTTGCACCTAACTACAAAAATGTCCTATAGAACAGTGAATTTAAATTTAAATTGAGTTGCTTAGTCTTAGGCCTATGATCTGGCTTACAGATTTATTAAAAAAAAAAAAAAAGTTTGCAGGAGTTGAAGCAGCTCTTGGGAGAAGGCTAATCAATCCACTAGTCCAATGTCCCTAGTTGTACTGTACCATTATGATTTGGGTGCTCTGATCTTGAGGCCTGAACTGGTGTAGGAAGAATTTGAAGTGATGGCTCTGAAGGGCTTTCGGTCAAACCCAGCATCACTAATCATGGACTTTTTTGCTATGGCATGGAGATATTGTTCCTCACGTCCTCAACTCCTCTGATCAAGACTAGAAAATAAATGCTTACAACATCCACTACCCTCTTCTATCTCAAAAGGAAAAAGTTTATAATAAAGATTCCAGTTCAGATGTTGGTTCAGGTACCAGTTCTTAGCATAAGAAACCATGATAGCTGTAAAGGGTTAATACAACCTCTGTTTTAGAATTCTGCAAACTCCAGAAACAAAAAAACCCCAATCCATAAGAGCCAACAACTTCTAAATTTTTCAGAAGATAGTCTTTACATATCTCTAAGTAAAATCAGTATTTTCTCTCTTTGGATATGCTAATATTATTTTATTAGACAACATCTAATTGCACTTAGTGCAAGTCACACTGGCAGGAGTGAAATTCTCTCCCTCCCTTTTCATGCTTTGATGTACATTTTCCTGGGTGAAACATCCATCTACTTATTCTTGATACTAACAGGAACACACTTGGTATAGAATACGAAAGAGGAGTAAATGCATGGAGGTAATTACTGGCTCCTGATTAAGTGCTGACAAGAGAAGTTCTGGCTTGTACTTGGATTTGTCACTTTCAGGTGACATTAGGTAAAAAACTTCAAATCTCTCTTTTAGGGATGAAAGGCAACAAAGGCTTTTTTGTGGATCTGGCCTGAAGACAGTGTCAATTTGCATCAGCGGACACTGTGGCAGACTGTGAGTAAATGGGCATAAGATATTCTGTCACCAGACAAAGTGACATTAATATTGTGCCTCACCATGGGTTATCATGGCCACGAGCCATTAGTTCCAATTAAAATAATGATTTTCTCTTTCAGGATGCAATGCCAGACTTTGTATCAGGTCAGTGATTAACGCATGTTCCTTTTGTGCCTTTAATGGTGAAATATAAACAGGGTAGGCTAATCATCCATCTTCTTTCTAACTGACATTTTTAAGTAGGACAAGCACACACTGGATGCAAACATTCAGCTAGGTATAGTGACTGCTTAGTGAACACAATCATTTGTCTCAAATTCAGTCTGGGGCTTAAAGCCAGAAGTTCCAAGATGTGCCAGTTTCTCATGCTGATTATCGACAAAGTATTGTATTTTTGAAAAACACTAGATACCTTTTTTTCTGTCACCCCATTTTTCTAAGTAGAAATTCTCCAGTTGTTTTTTGTTTGTTTGTTTGCTTGTTTGGTTTGGGGTTTTTTTTCTTCCTTGGAGAGATCTTCAGTGGATTTTACAGCAAGTTATTCCAAACAATTCATCTAGAAGGACTGAAATGCATGTCATGCTGTCACAGTTTTAACTAGCTATTGCGTGTTGACTGTGCCATGGTGTTAAATATCTATACTTATTTTAGTTCAAGGCATACACAAGATAATAAGATTTACACAGCTCTAATGAAAGAGGGTTAAGGATACAAATTACCTAATGTTTACTGTGGGCTACAAGCACAGACACAATTATTAAATATTAGTATGAGTTTGAAAGTGACAGAAACAGTATGTTTATAAATACCACAACAACCCACAGAGATGATTCATCATAACTAGAAGTCATATAGCTCACAATGCAGATTTCAAATAATCTCTTGTATCTACACTTCTGAAAATCATGCAAAACACTTTTTAGGGACTGCTTTTTAAAGCTATTATATTCTTCAACAGTTTCAGCCTTCTGTCTGCAATTTTAATGCTGTTTATGCCTACAGAAGAGCCAGCTGCAGTTAGCTGCCAAAGGGCACAGTCGCTTGTGGCCCAGGAAGCCATTCTAGCATTTGCCTAATAGTATTATTTGCTTAGCTTTGTACATACACATACTGGCTATCCATGCCCTGGAAGTCTTCTAAGTGTAAGGGAAGTGCAGAGCAAATAAATAAGTTGAAGTTGTTGCTTTTGGAGACAGTAATAAAAATAATGTATTAGGCAGTCCCATATTTGAACTGTTCTGCAATCAAACCCCCCTGAGAGGAACGTGCTCTCAGAAGCTGCCTCGTTTCAAGTGGTGTTTGTCCACGTTGCATACTTTGCAGGGGAGGGACTGTGCCTGGTTTGGGGATGGATCTTACCAGCTTGAAACTTGCCTTCCCACTTTAAAGACTGGTCACCTAAACAGGAAAGCCGACATCCCAGCAGCCTTGTTTTACAGGGTTTAGCATCCTGTTACACCCATCCTTGTCACTGAATTATGAAATGAAGCCCAGTCTGGCTAGATTTAAAAGATGCTATTCCACCCTTATCTCACCATGCTTTCCTCATCATGGCAGGATAAGCCTAAATAAGCAATGGTGTTTTCCTAAGTGGCTGGAAGAAAGATGTGCCCAAATTCACTATCATGTAATAGTGCTGACAATAGATACACAATAAACACCTGTAGATAAGATATTGAGAAATGATTACTAGCCACTGCCCCTACTAAAAGGAAAATGTAGTTTTACCACATCTGGCAACTGGTACCAGCACCTACTTAATTTGTAGTTCCAGAATCAGACATTTCACTCTTGTTTCCATTCCACAGTATCCAAAGGTTGTCATTTCAAAGGAAAAGGTGGAGGATACCACATCAATTATGCCAGAGATCAAGACCCTTCACTGATAGAGCAAACCAAAAGTTTTTAACATTTTCACGTGGAAAAGATTATTATTAGAGAAGGGATTTTCTTTCTTTGTTTGGGAGGGGTGAAAGCTTTATGAAAATTCAGCTAGCTGGGTGAAATTCTGAGGTAAGGGATTCCTCCCCCCCCATAAGAAACCATGAAAGGAATCCAACAGCCAGGTATTTGCTCCATTTATTAATTCTCTTGGCAGACTAAGAGAGAAGAAGGAGGAGGCAGAGCATTATCAAAATCCTCAAGACAGACTACTGGAGAGAGAAAAATTACTGAAAACTACACTGCAGTAGCTCCCAAAGAGTCTCTTGCCACCTCTCCTCCTTAAGTCACTATTACTTGTTATCAGAGAAGCCAGAGACAGCTGATCAATACGTAGTATGCAGAGGAGCACCTGAATTTTGCTTGTCATGAGGAATGATCTCATCTGCTGAGGCCATTACAGTCACATGCAATGTATTCAGGATACGTATCAAGTTGGAGTTTTAAAACTGCTGAGTTTATGAAATACTAAAATCCCTGCAACCTTTTAAAGAAAAGGAGGGGAAGAAGGGAGACTAAATACCAATTATTCCAGGTTACTTGATCTGTGCCATCACAAGCAATAAAAACAAAGCCTCCTCTTCATGTTTACATCACTGCTCCCAGTACCGCCATGTCTTCATGGATACTTGGGCATGTTTGAGCTCTTGAAAGCAAACTTGTCACACCAGGAGTACTAAGAATATCGAACTCACACAGCAGCCATGCAGCCAGGAAACAAGATTTCTACATATACCATTGGTATTTCTTCGTAAACTTACATTCCTCAAAAGAGAATGTTTGTTCCACTTAGAAGTGTTCCACTACCAAGAAAGGTAGCATTTTTATTCATCAGACCCTCAGCTACATGGCTTTTGTTAGTTAAAAGTATTGTTGTCTCTCAAGATTAACTAAAAATCTTAATAAGGAAGAGCCTTTGTCTTTTCAGGACTGCTTCCATGCAATTCTTCCCCTGCCTCTTCAAAATGACAGAGAAAAATGGGTTTCTGTCCAAGGCTACAATGAGAAACAAATGCAGTTCTGCTCTCAGTATTTTCTAGCTCAGAGTATTTTCTTCAGTCTTCTTCCAGGACTATTTCATGTTCTGGGTTTGTTTTCTTTTCCACATTCCTCCAACAGATATCTGTTTCTTTTTTCCCAAGACAGGTTAGTTTACAGCCTCAGTCACTTTGGCACTCGACGCCTCTGCCAGACTGCTTTTCTATACATCTGCAAAGCAGTTTGCTTTTCATTCCGCTTTTTTCTGCTACGATGATCTATGCACCCCTGTTACACCTCAGGAACTGGTTTCAAACCAGTCAAAATAGATTTAGTGCCAACTGGTCTGCACCCATGCAAGATGGTACTGCAGAAGAAACTGCTGCCTCTTCTCTGCAAAATCGAATGATATTTCTTTCAGGTGCCAATGGGAAACACAGAGGTAATCACTCAGGCAAATTCTCTCTTCAAAATCCAGGAGATGCTATGATGTAAACCCTCCTGTGATATTGCATACAGGTTGTAAAATTCTTAATAGAAGTGTTTCTTATTGAGGTATTCAAGTTTGACATGATACCGTCACCAGTGAGTTGAAATTCTCTCCTCACATGTTGTTAGTACCTTAATGGCCTGGGGATGGCAGGGGGACAGGGGAGGGAACAGTAGGAAAGAAGCTGCTTGCTTTTCCAGAGTAGATTGTAATTTGGCCCTTCCAGCAATCCCTGTGACACTTCAGAGCCCTCATGGTCCATCAGCTGCCAAATATCAAAAGGACAAATTGCCGGGACTCTGCAGGGACCGCAGCATCTCTGTTGAAACCCCCAGTTCAGCTCCTAAGGCTAGCATAGCTTAAAAAGGGGTTGTAAACAGGCAGGATCAAACACAGCAGGGACTGTGGCCACCACAGGCTGGGACAGCAGCTGCAGCCTTGCTTTCCAGTGGCCGGAGCCGAGGAGGTTCCCTCCCGTCCTCGTACTTCTCCTCACTCGTAGAGCTCCCTTGCGCAGAGCCTGGGCAAACAAGCTACTGACGCCACAGGTGTCTGCTCAATAAGGAGCCAATTTGCACAAGCTGCCCGTCTTTGTGGAAGAGCCCCAGCCTGCATCTAGAAGGACCGTATCCACTCCTGATGTGATCACACAGTTGACTTCAGTGGTATTAAGTTGCTTTCATGTAGGCCTAAAACTAGCCATAGGACTCCGTGATACAAATGATTTCTATAGTTCAAAGCGGAGAGACATATTAAAACCTTTACTTTTATGCTTCATATGTGTCATTGTTTTTAAAAGAAAGGGGCAGCTAAAGCAATTAAAAGTGAAAAAAAAAAATTGAGTACTCTAAAGAGTTTTCTGATGTTGTTAAAATGATTGTTAAAGCCACCAGTATCAAGAAAATTTGCTACTGTGCATATGTCCATGCTAGATGGAATCCATCATAAACATATTTTGTGTAATGAATGAAGACCTTCATCATCTGCTTGAATGGGTTCCTGTATGATAATGAAGAATACTTTTGTTTAAGGCATGGCAACTGGTCATTTCTTCATGGTCACATTACAAAGAGAAAATTAGACAAATAAATACAGTGAAGTGGTTGTAATGAATGTGAGTTGAAAACATTTTTTTTTTAAAGATTGCCTCCCTATGTTTGAGAAAAGCTATTATAAATTATACTTTTCATGATGTGGGACCTGCATGCCTAAAAATTTCTCATCATAAATGCTAAAATGAATGATAATGATATTAAAGTTTTTTTCTGAAGATCAAAGCTGTATGTTCATAGTAAACTACTTACACTGAATTACACTCAATGTAGTAGTTTTATCAGTGTCCTCTCTCTATATCTGTTGCAGATGAAACTAAAAAATCTTAAATGCTACAGAAAAATGAAAATACTTTGTATTTGTGGCTGCTTTCTTGTTAGGCTCAAGTGACAGTCTTCTAAGATTGGGTAGGAGTCACTGTCTTTAATTTGCAGTAGGTGGAAGAAAGTTAAGGTCTTCAGTTTCCTGGCTGGGTCTCTGTAGATACATGGATCACCATCAGCTTCAAAGTGGTGCTACCTAAAGCTTGCTTGGGGTCCTTCTAATCCCCCCACCTCCCCCGTGGTGCCAGTCTGTTCTACTCTTCAGTCTTAGACCAGCACTTAGTCTACTGCTAACATTCAAAATTGTGCCAGCTAGGCCAGCTGGCACAAAATCCACAGCCTAAGGGGTTTCATGTTCTTCCCACTGTGGGATGTTTCTTGTGCTGGAGCTTGTGTTTTCTTCAGCAGTGCAGATGTTACAGGCTGATGCTACAAGAAGACCAAGGTCAAGCCAGGGCCAGGTAATAAGAGTTTCCAAGTGAGCTTTCTCTCATGCTTGAGCCTGCTCTTTGCAATGTTGCTACACAGACAAAGGTTTAGCAAGTCCCCGGACACAGAATCTAACACTGGCACATTTAAACCATATTACCTGTTTATGTAAAATACTTTTCTTATGGAAGTAAAAGGACAGCCTAAGCCTCTAATAAAAACACAGCTTAAAACCAACATGTATCTTTGTTTTATTATCTGTTGCTGCAACAGCATCCCTATTAAAATCATTAGTCTTTTCAGGGCCAAACTTTATTTGCAGTGTGAAGGCTCATGGAGAGGTCCATCTGGCTCCTGGCTGGGAATAGAACCTTTCATGCCAAAATGCACCTCTGAGAGAAAGCACACAGGATGTGTAATGGGGCTCAAGCTAGAAATGTCAAAACATTTTGCATAGCCTCATATTTGTAGCATCAATCATGACAAAATCTGGATCTCTCTCAGTTTTAAATATTTTAAAATTGTATCATGTAACTATTAATGAGTTCTGTCTTATTGTTTGCTAGCAAGCAAGAAGTTCCACTACCTCGAGCCACCTCAAGCCTCTGCATTCAATCCTGTTGATTTGTGAGTGAAGAGACCTTTTAAAGAAACATATAGCAAAAAATTTGAAATTGCAATCGAAAGCTCTGTCATGTTTTGGACATAAGCATTTTTGGGGGCGGGAGGTCTGTTGTCACTGCACAACAAGCCATGCTGATATAATGGAAAATATGACCAATTGGAGACGTGGTGTTCTCTTGGTTTACCTGGCCAAACATTAGTGGGGAAAGCTCTCATGCATCTACAGTCCTGAAATCCACAAAGCAGCTCTATTGCACCTCAGGTTCTGAACCTTGGCTGGTTAATTGGTCTGAATTTGAGCTTGGAGGTTTGTTCATCACCTGTAGGTGTTCTCCGACCGGACTCGTCTCATGACACAGAGAAGAACGAGTGAAGACAAATGCGTCTGAGAGCAGTGGAAATGTATTCTGGTCTCCAGACCTTGCCTGTTAATGTAAATTAACCATATTGAAAGCAAAAACTTATGCTACGTACCTGACCCTGAGCAATGTTAGCTGAGGAGCAAAGAAAATTAATAGTTCAAATGAGCAAAAAGTCCCAGTGCTCTCAGCATTTACAGGAAGGGGGGACCCCCCCCCCGAAAACACCTGAAAGATAAGAATCACTAGATTATCCCTCATAACAGCTCAGCCAGCATGGCTAGTGTTAATGATCCATGTGTGAGGGGCCCAAAGGATGCCACATATGAACTGTGCTTCTCTCTTACAGAAGTGACAAGCAGGAAATGTTCCATTACTGCTCCAGCTAGATCTGTAATGACTTCTCTGACTTTTTCCCTGCTGTAGGTAATGGCTTACCCATGCAATTACCGTCTTTTGTCTTCACAGAGTTGAGGATAAATTATTTCAACCTCTGTGCAGGGGGCATTTGAAACTAAAGTTATTTTTAGGGAGAAATAAATTCTTTCATGTAAGATGCGGGAGTTGTTGCTCCTCAGGCAGCCGAGAGAAAATGAAAGGCACTTCAAGTCTTTTTAAAAGCTGGGTTCTGATGTTTAGCTTGAGATCAAAGAGAACGGGGAAAGGAGGGGAAGCTGAGTTTCTAGTAAGCTACCAGTATATACAGCCATGTATATGCATCCTTTGAAGGACTTGCCATTACATTTCTGATCTTTGAACTCTTTTTCTTATTTTATGAAGGTGAGCTGAATTTCTTTTCAGTTATCTTATTGTGAAATTAATGACTATGCCTTAGATGCCTTGAGAAGATTATACTAACCTGAAAAAAAAAAAAAGAACACAGTGTCTGGAACTTGGTTATTATAGTCACACTTTTGTTTGTGGGAAAAATGCCAAAGTAGTTCTAAAAGATTAACATCTGAAAATAATATTTACCAGGTTTTTGAAAGCACAATTCAGGGTTTTGATGTCATACTATAATACTTTAAGCCCAGTACTGTTACTTTAGTATATTTATTTTGTTTGCAGTAAACCCATTTATTTTCTTTTCAGGCTGCTTTATTTTTTGAGAGTGCTACATTTCAAATTCAAAATTCATTTTGTTGTTGCTTTTGCACATACTTGCAAAGCTACTGCTGACTTGTGTGAAGAATAATAACCAATCTAAATGAGCTACTAATAGCATTTGTAACTAATACAGATGCCAGACAAGTGTCCCTAGCCCAGCAGAATGACAAAACATCCTTGTTGTTTCTGAGATGATGCTAGGTATACCACTTACTTTCTGACACTTTGAGGAAAAGCGTAGCTAATGGCATGTAGCTGAGGGGCAGTACTGTCTATTTATCAGTGTGTGTAGCCAGAGAGATTGGTTGTGGAGTTCAGAAGCAAGCTGTATTGGTCTCAGCTACAGTACGCTCTTATTGTTTCCTACACTTACCTGTCCTGATGTTATTCACTGGGACCAGGAATCAATTAGGGCTTATAGCTTCTGCTACGGAAAAACAAAAGATATATTCTCCGATACTGTGTGGGATGCCAAATATCTGGTGTTCTGACAGGAATGGAACCAACAAAAATGAGAAGCAATTTCTTTCAATATTTTCATGTGGTAGTAACAGCCTCCATTAATACAAATATTTTCCTTTGTAGATCTTTAAGACCTTTACTGAGATGGGGAAGGAATGTAATTCCCATTGTTTACAGCTTGTGAAATTGATGCAACAGAGGGAAGAGCTGCCTTGCTCCAGGGGAAAGAGATGGTTGAAGTAAGCAGAGTGGAAGCATACTTGCAAGAGTGGTTTGAGTGCTTATAAATATTGATGTTATAGTGCCTTACATTGTGATGATTTCTAGGCTTCACAAATTCATATGAGATTCTTGTTATGTTACTATGTGGTTTTGTCAATAGAGAATGATAGCTTTTAATACAAAAACCAGTACATTTGCGAGCATATGGCAGAACCCCTGGAGAGGTTCTGATTTGGATCAAATGAGCTGAGTGATAGAGACAGAGATCATAACACGAGGAATTGTTTTTTACTCAGTATGTTGAGAGCTGTTTGTTTCTTTCTGGGACAAAGACTGAGTGCTTATTCACTTACAGCCTTCCCTGTTTCGTCGTTGCATGCCCATATCACACATCACAGGAATGGCATTACAGCAAACTGTTCAACCCACTGACAAATCAAATTTTCCAACTTGGTTTTGTTGTCACTGTCACTCAAGAAGCCTCAATGAAGGTAGGAGCAAGGCTGCAACAGAAGGCAGAAAAAAATGGCCCTAAGCTCAGCACTTATTGCAGCGCAAGCACACTGCTTAGTAAAAGCAGAGATTGTAGTGTAATTTTGTAGGAAATTCAGATTCACCTAGCTGCTGCAGATTTCTGTGGGATCTCCTGATGTGTCCTTGGCCTGTGTCAGGTGGGAAAGGAAGAGAGGGGAACTCCAAGGATCTTTGGAAAAGCACTCACCCAGCAATCCCCGTCTCAGGTATCCCTTCTTTGCAAGGGTTATTCTTCCCTGGGGAGGGAGCCTGGCTTGTGAAACACTGCGGGAGCACCCCTGGGATTTCTGAATACACTGAGGACGTGACGGTAACACCACGGCTTCATGTGGTTACGTCTGTCAAAGGTTTCACAGTGCAGTCTATTGTAGCTATGGCAACAATAATCACCTTGATACAGAAGAAGGCAAGAAGTTCAAAGGCACAGCCACTGGAAATTGAACACATTATCATAAGGTACCTGCTGACATTGCAGGTGCACATTGGAAGAGGGCAGAAGTCAGTACTGATATAGGTGGGTGAACTGTGGGAAAAGGACAATTGCATCTTCATCTCATCCATCCTCCAAAAGCTCCTGTCTATTATTGCAATAGTCTGGGACCTGGCCTACCTAGCAGGCTGTCACGTATCTGCCAAGAAAAACAAAGCCTAAAAACTACTGATTTCCCTACCGTCTCATTTCTACTGCACAGTATGTCCCAGTGCTCCTGAACTGTCAGATGAGACCATCACTATGGCAGATCTGATGTGGGCCTCTTCTGCCTAAAAGGCTGGAGAGGTGCTGCCTTTGGTCCCTACCAGCTCCGACTAACCAAAGCAGTAATGCTTAAATTGCTTACTCCAGCGCTCCCAGGCTGCCTGGGGTCCCAGGGCTCCTTCTGCTCCCTTTGTCAGGAGAAGCCCATGCAAACCCATGGATCCAACAAGAGGCAGAAGAATGTTCTGGGCAGAGCCCTCCCTGCCCATGCACCTCAGGCAATGACAATGGCAGGGTTTGCAACCTGCTTGAGGGTTGGGTTTTTTCCCACCTGGTCTTCATCTTTTAGCTCTCCCACTGGCTGAGCTGAGGTGAAGTATCTCCAGATGAACGCACTGGATGCTCTCCATCATGGCTGGATCTTTTCCTAACTTTTTGCCCAAGACCTACTCAGGTTAAGTGTAGTTCTCAAACTTGTCTCTGTCATAAAAAAAAAACCGCACTATAAGCTCTGATGGCATTGATCTCTGTCTTCTCTATCCTACTTGCTACTCTGCACTTATGGCATCTTAACATTCTGGGAAGAATCCTGCTCTTAGTAATCACCTGCTTATACTTGTTGCTAACCCTAAGGCTGGGATGTGTGTATGGAGCTGATAATCAAACCCCATGGATAATTCTGGAGATTTCGTGGTAAGTTGCTAAGTAAGTAAGTCAACCGTCATGAACCAGGCATAACTAGGGCTAAGGGGAAGGGAGGGCGAGTTTAGGTTTCTGAGAAGTGGGAGCTAAGCAAAATGTGCATGGGTAAGACACATCTGCATTGTCAGGGGTGTGTGTATTGTACATGCATGATAGGGTATCCTGGTTGTAAAGGAACTTACAGATTTAGATGCCAAAAGAGTAACAGGCATTTGTGGGTGAGATGCTGGTTAGCTGTTAGGAGAGAGAAACTGCACATAGGCTTTTAGATCTAAACCATCCCCAGACATCTAAATAATGGTAAATGAGTCCTACTGACTTAGTGGGAACATTTTATGGTAAGCAAATTAAACAGCTTAAAGTCTTCATTATATTATCAGAGTAAAGTTAGCTCCTGAAGCATTGAAGCATCTCACCACAATGGGGAGAAGTGAATAGGGAGATAGGAGAGGCCAAAACTGGTCCAAAAGCCAAACCAACATGTTCATTCTGATAAATGCCATCTCAGCTCATCAAGTAGGAGAGTTAAGGGAGGAAGATCAGGAAAAGAAGGCCGAGGTTGCATATTTGAATTTTGACAGTGATTTTCATTACATAAAAAGGAAAGCCAGACTTCACGGGTTCCATAAAAGCAGCAAGCAAATACCTCAGTAGCTTAAGAAAAATATCTTGGATAGCTTTTCTATTTTCAAATCTGATTTTATCTTTCAAATTCTCTTCCATGCCAAAGTTTTTTCATGATCACAGAAACAGAGGAGACAGTAAATATTTATCTCCTTCAAACAGTTCAAAACAGATGAGTATGCAGATAGTAAAGGGTGCAAGTATGAGCAGTAAGCAATTTTAGAAATCTATAGAGGGAAAATTTCTCATTTATTCATACCAATGGCCTGGAAATACATTAGACATAGGCAAAAGCACCAATTGCTTGGGGCAAGAAACATTGTGAGGTCATGACCCTGGTGCCTATTCTGTCTGCAACAGAGCCCTGGAAAGCCTGGCTTGTTACTCCTGCAAGTGTCTTTATAAGAAGAAATGGCATTGTAGTCACTGCTCCTAAAGGGTCTATAGCTGGTTTTTAATCCCCCCGATATTTTATGCCTCAGGATGCAACTGTTCAAGGTAGTAACCTAATCTAAGTGCATGGTTTGTTAAAATGGATGGCTGTGTGGATCAAAGCCATCCTCAGTCTCAGCCCAGATCTCTTACATTGAATAAGTCACTGAATTTTTTCATATCTCAGATTTTCACCTGCAAAATGGAGTAAAATGTATCTATCTGAGAAGATATAATCAGCAAAACCATGTCAAATATCATCGGGTACTCAAACATCACAGTAAGAGTTGTTCTGACTATATCAGATGTCACATAGCCTCTTACATCCCCCTCCGACCGTACCATTAGTTTCACTAGAAAGATGCTGCTTTGACTTTTCTGCAGGGAAGCTGCAGGATTCTCCTTAGGAAGTCCACACTGAAGTAGGAGTACAGGACCAAACTTTCTGCTTTTTAGCATGTACTTCTATGCATATATATGATTCATGTAGAATTTGTGAGTAAGGCTATTCACTCGTCCATGGGTAAATAAAAAAAAAAGGCCAAGTTCTGAATACTTTTTTTTCACTGCAATTCTCCCGTTACACAGCATGCACTTAGATTTCTAGAGGACCGTAAGTTTCTAATCTGTACAGAGAATTCAGATTGATTTAACCCAAGAAGACCCTCTCACCAACCCTGCAAGCCACTGAGGTGTTGAAAAGACTAAAGACTTTACTCAGTATGGGAAACCTGAAATACTGAGTGACCACACAAATGGCCTAGTTGGCATTTTTCCAAGTATGTCTCAGAAAAGAAAATTCTGGATGTGTTGCCAGAAAATCCAATGTTCCTTCAACTGGAGTGCAGCTTCCAGACCAAAATATAACTTATATATCCAATATATTTTACTGTTTTTGAGTATTTCCCCAAATCCAATCTTAGATTATTCCTCATGCCATTTTTTTTTCATTGTAAGATCTTTTGGAAAGTTTGGATTCTCACATTCATGTACTTGTAGCTACGGATTTGAAGGAGATTATTTTGTGTATAGGATTCAAAAACAAGTGCCAGTGGATATAAAGCAGCTGGCAAGCAGACAGAATACACCATTTATTATTTTTTTTTATTTCACTAAGTTCATGTATATTTTTCTGCCTGGCCTCATTTGACAAAGATTGCATACAGTAGATGTGAGAAACATTTTAAGGCAAACTACCCTCAGAACTGCTGTTGGTAAATGATAGTGTCTATTTCCAAACATGAGCATGTCTAATTGCAGATAGGCAGAATCACCAAGTAATTTTCCTTAGGTAATCTCTCTTTATTACAAATTCAATCAGAAACAATAGATGAGATTATCCTATAGTGCAAGCATGCATTATTATTAGAACAGCAGTGGCCCAAAGAGCCGTTTCTGCGCATTAATTCTTCTCTGAGAAGCACATCAAAGACTGCATTTTTCTTGATGTCATTGCCAAACAGTTTTTAATTGCAGCAATTTTGGTTTCTCTCCTTCTGTCTTCCACCTTGTCCTTCTTTTGGAGGTGGTCCCTCAATGTTCCACAAATGCGGGTGTTAATGTGGTTAGGTCAAGTCTTCTCATAATAACATCCCTTTAAAATGACAATTGGGGATAGACAAGCTGACTCCGGCTTTGCTCTGATGATTGCAGTCCCATGGGATGTCCCCCCCAAGAATGTATGATTTTTTTTGACTAAATCGCAGAAAAGCTGAGCAACAAACTACAGCTAAGAGGAGAGGTCAAGCAATTAGAGCTTCCGTGCAATGCCTAAAGTGTTCTCTTCTTTCCACAATACATTTTCTATTACTTTGTAATTTCCCACTTGCTACTTACACTAATGGAGAGCTACATCCTCATGAAATTAACTCACAAACTTTCCTTTATCAGCTTTAGATGTTACTGAGGAGGTTGAAGGTTAATTTGGGTATTTTTCTTGGCTTGTTCCATTGCTCACCTTCCTCCAGTCCCTTTCCTGCCAAAGCTTATTAAGCTCACAACTGGATTTATTCATATAATCATATCTGCTCTTGGGAAAATACAGTGGGTTTGAAGCTAGTATTCAAGTTTGTTCAGAGGATAACATGCAAGGTTTTTTAACTTTTTAAAGAAGACACACAACATCAAAGAGCAAAGCAAGCAAACCTGCAGCCTCTTAGTTTTCATTTTTCAAAAAAACAGTGCAGTTCAGATGGTATTTAGGTTTTCCCCCTTTGCATATTGAAAGTATGAGTTTTGGTTTTAATTGCCAATTTCTTTGTGATACTGTAACATATCAAGTGAAGGCTTTGAAGGAAGGAGTCTAATGTCATCTTTGCAACTCAAATACTGAACTGATCAAAAGCTCTTCAATCTTGTCACTTAAACTGATTAAAGCTCATTTAAAAGACATGTGCAGAAATGTGTGGAATTTAACTATCAATCAGGGCTGATAACTGCACTGAATGGTCAAAAATATGTTGTAATGTCTGTAGGTGGCACAAATTTTGTATGGCTGTGTTTGTAGACACGCAGTGAATAAAAAGCAGACCCCATCCTGGGATCACGTCCTCTTTCTCTTATTCCTTTTGTCTGTATTTTCCAGACCAATGACTCACTAAGTTTTGTTTTTGCACTTTAGCACATCCTTAGCTGAAGAACTATTGGACATCAACTCTGTTTTGTTGCCCTGTTGTGTCTCAAAAAATGGATATCGGAATCTCCTGGTTCAGTTCCTGCAGTTCCTTCTGTTCATCTAAGGTCAGGGTGACTATTGGTGAGGCTACAAAGATGGAGAACCCCATTAAAACTTTTTCTTTTTAATTTCTCAGAGTGCACAGTTAATTTTTGCTCTGCTTGTACATGATTAAAACTATGAGGCCAGATTCTCAGCAGGAGCAAAGTGATGTAACTCTGTGGAAATCAATTAAGTTATGGGGATTTAAACAACAGAGAATTTCACTCCTCTGGTACTTGCATCGTAGGCACTAGTACGCCTTTTTTTCAGATGTGATTATGTACGTATATGCTAAGAATCACAGCTTATAGAAAATGCGAAGTGGTAAGAAGTATTGCCACATAGAAAAATAGAAGAAGAAAAAGCAGAAGAGGAAAGAATTTCCCCTCAGTGTTTTACTTTTCCAGCTTAATGATACATAATTTTAGCTTCTTTAAAAACAAATCATGGTAATGGAGCCTCTGATTTGTGTTTCTTTTCTTTTTTTAAATAAAATGTTTAAATATTTATTGCAAATAAGGGCATTTATATATCACACTCTGCAGCAGCCCTTCATTAATGAATAGTTTCTTGCATGTCATTTGTTGCTGTAGAGTTGCCACTGCCACCATTCACTAACTGAGAGGCATCATAAACACCAGACTTTAACATCATTACATTTTCTGCCTCTCAGATGGGATTTGTGTTCTGTTTCCAGATTCTATTACTGGATGAGTTTCCCTGGCTCGAAGGGAAAAAAAAAAAAAAAAAGAAAAGAAAAAAGGAGAAGGGAAAAAGTATAAGCAATGTTTTTATGAAACCTTTCTCTTAGCTTTACAAAAGCTTTTTTTTTTTTTTCCTTTTGTAGACTCCATGTATTTTTAATGACTTCTCTGTGGCTTGTAGAAAGTTGAGAGGATGAGAGAAGGAAAGAGAGAGCACTCAGATAGAATAATTCAATTTTCTACTTTGTGAAGAGAAAAAAATGTCTCTGGGCTACATCTAAAAAAATAATAAAAAATGATGTTTTCCCTTTGTAACTTCTAATACATTTTATTTAAAGAAAAAAAGCCCTTTTTAATCTCTGCTTCCTTTTTGGAAAACGAAGTCATGTGCTTTGCAAAATCACAGAAGTAGGTGATGCACCTACTTGAATTTGTAAGGAAACAGGAGAATTTTACAATGGAACAGAAGATAACTTACAAGAAAAACAAGGCTCTGACAAAGCAAAGTCACAGAGCCAGTCTACTAAGCCTTCTTTTGTGTCACATAAGGGAAGTGGGGAAGAATGGAAGGAGAGGAGAGAGTATAACGTGGTTTTCTCACATTATAATTAGATGGCTTAATAATCATATTTGCTTAATGACAATTACATTGGTAAATTCTTGAGCACTACCAATTTTTGCAATGGTTTTTGGCAACATTTTACACAGAGGAGCTGGGGTTTGTATCCCCAGATTTATCCAGGTACTAGCTTTTGGTGGGAGTTTGTTGCTGTGGAAAGAGTACAAAGCACTGCCCTCCGTGCCAAGGCTGGGAAGGAAAGCCTGGTGCTGCTGGTGGTTGCAGAGATCCTGTGTTGCCTATAAGCCACAATAAGTAGAAGCCCACCACTACCAATGTGAAAGTGTGCATACCGGGAGTGACTGCTGCACCGTTTGAAAGGCTCCAGGCAGTGCTTCTTCCAGCACAGGCGCTGCAGCCAACGTGATGGAAATTGGACATCCTGAGGGGCAGAGCACCCTAGGCAACTTCTACAAATTTAGTATGCCTTTACCTCTCGCGCTTATAGGGCAAAAGATATATATTCATATTTTTACTAATACAGAAGCATAGGGTGGGAAAGCAATTTCCAAGCTCCTCCCCTGCGTTGCTCAGGCTTGGGAGGAACAGGAAGATGTGACACAACAAAGTACAGGATTGTCTGTACTCCACTTATTCTGTTTTTCATACCCTTTGGGCTAACTTACATGGAGAACTGGCTCAAACCACTCACCTGAAAAAACGGGAGCTGGAAATTTATTCCAGCATCTACCTATGTTCAGATCTGGCTTTTGCAACAGAAAGACCACCCATCATGTACTTGTGTGTCTTTGCACTGGTGTCCATCAAACTGGTGACAGCTCACCCTGTGGAACACTGGTGACTGAGAGGAGAAACAGGTGCAAAGCAAGGAGAGCCTTACTGAATTACTGCATAAAAAGAGTTCTAAGCTTAATGAAGCACACCGGCTTACATCTTTGTATCAAATCTTCCCCTATACTCGATATACATTTATTTTGATATTGTAATGTTTGAAATGGGTTCCTTTCTTGCTTTTTGCTGGAAGTAGGAGAAAAGAAATAATCAACATTTTCAAAAAAATGTAGATTTTACATTTCACAACTTGCTTGATGCAGCTCAACATTATTCTTATTATCACCATTGCAAGTCACTCAGTGTCTGAACCACGACTTGGTAGCAGAGCTGTGGTTGCACCGTATATGATTATCTCTCTGCGTTAACATTTGCTCAGGTTGAACACACTTTTCGATTAGGGTGGATCACAAACTGAGTACTCACAGACATCAGTGGGATTTGACCTGGGTGTAAAACTGGGTCTGTGCCTGACTTTTGGTATATTTATCCACTACTTACTGTTACAGAGAAAACCCTGCACAACTCATGTGGTTTAAATCAAATCAGATTTGAAGCAGTTTATTCATTTATTGACAGTATGTGATTAACTGGAGAACAATGAACTATACATTCAGGATCAATATCAACAATATCACAGATAAACCACAATATTAGTCACTTCTAAAATGTTAACAAGCACTTAAAATTTCTAAACACCTTTCTGTAACTAATCCCCGAAAGTTTTAATCCCACAAAGACACGTGCACACATTCCAGTCCTACCTCCACCCACCCTGCTCCTGCAAGCCCCAGCACACATGCATTGGTGAAAAAGCCCCTGCAAGATCCCCTGTGCACCCCGTGCAGTGGGTCTCCCTGTATCTCACCCCCATGAGTGGGGTGCAGGCTGGTCCCAGCACCCATCCCACAGAAGAGGGCTCTGCCTGTCGCAGGCAGAGGTGGCGATGCTGGCAGGGCAGCTGCAGGCAGTGCCCAACCTGGGTGCCTGTGGCTCTGCCTTCCCTCCCCAAGGTCTCTTCTTTCCTGTTACAAATTATCATCGTTCTTTTAAACTTGTTTTCAAGCTGACTCCTCATTTTCTCAAAAAAAAAAAAAGAAAAAGAAAAGGAGCAAATCCCCTGGTAATTCCATGGTTACTGTTTAATTGTGCTGGTGGTTGTTTTGTGCAAACTTCATCTTTGGTAATTTCTTCTTAGTGTTATCAGTTTTGGGGCACCTAACCTTTGCCACGCCATTTTTTCCATACCTATGAGGTTTGCTAAGCCAGCTCAAGGAGGCTCCTGGCAATGCTGAAAGGGTTTTGATGAAGTGACTCATCAACATTACAGCAGCCCATGTTTTGAAGAGCTGTAGCAGAGACCGTGTTCAGGACTTTATGACTCTTGCTGAGGAATGAAAACTCCCTATATCTCCTAACAACTGTATTTTAGAGAAGGTGAATAATGATTATTGACACTTAAAATTACTAACAATTTCCTGCTGCAGACCATTCTGAAACTCCAGCTAGCCTCATGTTAATGCTAATCAAGGGTACAAGTAAGAAGGTGTATTTTAATAGTAATACTCAAGGACTGATGCATTTAACTGCCATTAACGTTAATAGGAGTTATTCGCATGAATCCATGCGTATCAAGAAGTAAAGCATACCTTGTACATACGAAATTCAAGCTGTCCTATTTAGAGGAAAGAGGAAACAGCTGACTTGTTACAGGTTGGCAATTCTGCCTTGGCAGGCTTTTTTCCAGCGGCAGACTCCCCACTTTTCAAAATATCTACTACTTGCTGCCATCTGCAAAGAGCATCTAAAGATTTTTTTTCAGGCACTCTGATTTATCTGAGTCTGGCTTCTCAGTCAGGAAACAATCTTTTTGGTGCTGAACTGCTACTGAAAAATCTACCTGGTGTCTTAAATACAGGAGAAATTCTTGCAGCATTGTAGACTTGTGTGGTGTTGGCTTGCTACTTGCAGGAAATTAAGGTACATTCCATGAATTAGAAATAAGCTGAAAAATTTAAAAAGTTCTATAAGCATTTTGGGGGGCTAGTGTAGAGTCATATTCTTTTAAAGAAGACCATTCTATCATTTTATTCATTTTGATTTACCCAAAGCAGTAAAGGCTCATTTTAAATTCTGATTTCCACAGCAGATGTAAAAAATATCCCTACAGTTGGAGGAATATAAAGCAGGTTTTGGAATGGAAAACTACAAATCTACTGCAGACTTAAGATCCTCCTCTTGTTTGTTGCTCAAGCTATTTAATGGAATTAACACAGGTGTTAAATGGGGGAAACCGAGCTCCAAGTTGATTAACTGAATTGATGGGGATTACCCATTGCTTCTTGTTCAGCTGAGTATTCTCACTTTACCTAAGGCTAATAATATTCCTCTAAAAGCTCTACTGTCATTGGGAAGAGAAAAAATCCCACAGGAGGACAATTCAGAGTGGTTAAACTGGGCTCTGGTTCTGAATTGCCGTTTTGAGAGCACCTCTCTTCTCTGCTGACTGCAGATGGAGCCCATGGAGAGCTAGTGGCTTCCCTAGGCAAAAGTTAGTTTATGGAGATACCCACCTCTGTGTCTTACCGGCTCCCTAAAGGCTTGCACAACATCGCCATCCAAGGGAACTAGTTTTTAACTGCTCTTGCGTAAAGGCTTCAGATTTCCTATTAAGATTTAGGATTTGCCATGCCGGTTCATGTTGGGTTTGCCATTAAAATATTTCAATGTATTTTTTTTTGGTAAATCCAGTTTGCTGTAAGATAGAGAGTGCTTCTCATGAAAAGCAGAGCTCCTGTACTCTGCCAGATACATGGTTTTTTGTTTCAGTCTTTTGGGTAGATATTAATGCTTTACATTAAAGTCTCAGTGATTTAGTTCCAGGTTTGTTAGGAAACATTCCTGGGGTTGAGCATAGGAGAATGTGATACAAAGTGTAGCTAGCATTGTTGCCTACATGACTTTCAGTACAGGACCCTTGGGAAGTATGTGCTAAACAAATATATTAATATGACAGGACCTGTTTCATTGGGTTTGTGTTCTGAAAGACAAGGTGAAATAGGAAATTCAGCAAGCAGGTAGGATGAAGTAAATGATTTGAGGAGAGCCCCAGCTGATATAATAGCTCAAATCCACCAAAATCATAGCAACCCACAAGGCCTTCAAGAGACCAAATATCTCACTGAAAACTTCATAAATTCTGTTTCTTTCTTTGAGAGCTTCTATTCTGAGCACACTTTCAGCCATAGCACTAAACCCATTCCTGTTACATAGCAAGATGTAATCTTGTTTTGATGGACTCTGCCCATTTATCTTTATTAATTTTACTGGATGGGCCTGCCCTGTTTGATACTATTGACCATGAACATAAAACTTCTTAATTATGATTAAGGCAATATTTTCTTCTTTCTGACACTGCATATTCTTCTAGGTTCCATTTGTTTTTAATTAAGATGCCGGCATTTTCCAGTCTGCCAGCCGAATGAACAGCATGAATAACTACTGGTATGGACATAGGAATATTTTGCCCTCTGCTGAGCAAGGGGAAGAGACTTAGTGTAACCTTATCATTCAACAAAGGATGAATCAGGACACTTCCATGATGCTCAAAAGAGCAGTGGGAGAAAGACCTACCGAATGCAGAAATCAGATTTCTTCTGTGTCAGGGTGCTTTTAAGATATTACATGATAGTTTATCTATGGAACCACGTGTTAGTCTGGAGCATTTCTGACTTGTTCAGGGAAGAAGCCTGAGTGTATCCAGTCAGATAGTAAATGCAGAATAATTGACTGGATAATTTTAGGCTACCTGGTAGGATAATAAATGGTTGAAAGCACTCAGTATTGGCGTAATTCTATTCCCACTCAAACTAGTAAAAAAGTCTTCTGGCTTTTCGCCATTGAAATAAGGGTCAAGTTAATGGTAAGTCTATTTTGAAAATCCTATCCTTAGCACATAATATGTAATAATTCATTTCTTGCATTCAGTTTGTTTTGCTTGATTATTCACACCTGCCTTTGGTAATATGGTATAGCATAGCTAGCTAGACCAAATACAAAACACTTTCCTCAATACGCAGTCAGCATTAGTGATGATTCAGCTGCTTTCAGGATACTTTTCTCAGCAACCCAAGTTCTTCACAATTTGATGTGAAATTTTGCTAATTTGTAGACTTCTGTGAATTCAATTTTGCAAGACATCTTAAAGTGCTGGTTGGTCTGCAGGTGTACAGCTTAGCTATTGTGGATATAATATCCCTAACGCGTTCTATGTACTGAAAGTTTTGATAATTCTCCAGTTAATATTTAGCTGGAAGCTGCTAGAGGCTTGGGGAATCTGTTCAAATAAACATCTTAAAGTTATCCAAATTCAGAAGTTGCAACAGGAGTTGGTTAGCACTAGAATCAAAAGACCTTCCCTGACACTCATTAGCCTTCTGCTTGATAGGAAGTACTATAGAAACAGCATTTCTAATCATCTTCCATTGCTTCCTGGGTAAAGGAATGGTTAAAATACAACAGTACATAAATGGATAAAACCTTTTCTAACCTTAAAACATTGTCTTTCATCTGACTGGTGTGCAAAGTATTAATACTCTACTCCCAAGTATTTCTCTAACCCCCAAGTGGTGCCACTGATAAGTCTTAGAAAAACTTTTTTTTTGTGTTCAAGTGTCAGGGACCTTTGGTTTATGAGTAGCAGGTTGCAAATTCTGTTACACAAGGTATCAGCTGATAGTGATAATTTACTCTCAGATTTTTTTTCTTGCTATGCTGCTCTGATTCATTATAATGTGTGCATGTCTTCTACACCAGCAAAATGGACTCTTTTACAACTGTCCTTTAGTGAATCTTCCCAATATTCACATATAAAAACGAAGAAATATTACTCTTATGGTCCATAAAGAGTTTTCTTTTAAGCTTTGTATTGTATCCTAAATATGAGACATATTTCTGAAGTGGAATGGAAGCCTCTTCTTTTCATACTATAGTTTTTGTTAATGCCCATTGCTGTGATAGTCTTTATTAAGACCCTTTGCTGAGTTCTAACTAGAGGCTTACATATTTCCAGTTTCAAAATTTTATTGACGCTTGATCAAAGCTTTAGTCAAGGAGCAGGAGATGTCTGGACTGTAAGTCTTTAGGAAGTGTTCATGTCTTTAATATGCTTCAGGTGATTAATATTAATGGATTTGGTGCTGTGGAGACTATGCAGAGTCTGTGTGGGAAGGAGATGGGGACAAGGCTCCCGCAGGGTCTCCCCGTCACTGTGCCAAGTTTCCAGTCAGTCGGAAAGGAGAGAAGAATACCTTCCTCTTTCGTTCCTCAGCATTGCTTTTATTGCTTGTAGTGAAAGCTATCTAAAACTAATTACTTTGTGCACTCAAAGTCAGTTACCTAAATACATACTTAGACTCTTGAAAAACTTTATTAATTCTTTGTAGATCCTCACTTCTTTTCAACGGTATCTGTTATTACAGTCCCTTATTCTGTATTTAGGAAAACCGAATCTAGTGTCTGCATTTGTATACATTGCCTTAATTACTTTCACAAAGTGCAATTGCAGTGGGGGTGCTTGTGTCTGTGTATTGTCCATGCAGTAAGCAGGTCATGCCAGTGGCATGCATTGTGCTTATCAACACCGGCATAGCACAATGGCTTCCTTCTGCTGTACAAATACCAAAGCAAAGTCAAGGGAGTTTATTTTCAAAGCAAGACACACTGATGCCACAGTGACACTGTTTTATTCCATTGACATGATGTCTGTGTCTTCATTGCGCGACATGAATGTCTCCCTGGATGGGTGTGGACAATCGGGCGTCCAGCCTGCCCCTACTTGGACCGAGCTGGGTGTGAGCCGGCTCTGGCCTGGGAGCTGTAGCTGGTAGCACCTCCCTTGGAGCTGTGACCTAGTAAGTAACCTCTGCTGAGGTTACTTTGTCATATTAACTGACGTCCTGCACCATGTTAGTACACCTCTGTGGCTCCTAGACAGAGCTGGGCTCTCTCCAGCCAGCTACAAGCATGGGCAGCACAAGCACATGCCTTGGCTCGTCTCTGTAGACACACCTTGAGTAATGGAATGACCTTGTTCCCCTGGAAGACTGTAGATGCAAAAGTTTGACAGTTTGTTCCCTCTATCATTGTCTCAGTATTCTGTTCAGCTCAGATAGATAGCAGAGAAATGTTCTAATTTGCCTAAAAACAATCAGTCAGAGAGAGCTGCTTGCATTCCTGTGGTTTCTTTAGAATGCAACAGTATCTACGAGTCACCAGCATGGTTTAGCACTCCACTATATTAGAAGCTGGAACAAAACAGAAGTTCCTTGGTAAAGAGAATTCTGACTTAAATTTGGTGTTCTCATGATTTCGAGTGAGTAAAGCTCTGGTCTGAACAGCTGGGCCAGATGTGACTTGAATTCTATCTACAACCTGCCCATTTCTGAAGACAAAAGTATTTGAGTACTTCAGAGTTTTTCACATATCAAAAAGCTATTTTGCTGCATTCTGGAGTATGAGCTAATTAAGCTCAGTTTTAGTTCCATTTAATTTTGATAGAAACAGATAAATTACATATTCAAAAAGATTTTATTTAGTAAAACCCAATTATTGTGGGTGAGAGGAATATGGGGCAGTGATTCATTGCATTTACTGCTAGACAAAAATCTCATCATACAATTTAATGTAAAAATCACTGCCTGCTGCCTAGTTAGGACATGAAAAAGCCAATGCACCATTTAAAGCACATCAGAAGCAAAAAGACAATACAGTTCAGAAAGTCTACAAGAGAGGAGAAACTTTTTTTTATTGAAGAAGACATAATTTCTATATTTTCATCACATGGAAACTGCAGAGCACATCAAAATCAAATGTTTTAAATTCTAAATTAGAAAGAGATACAGTTCAGGCTGATTGTTGCCTGCAGGAAATCTTCCAGGCTGTTTTCTGACATTCTAAATATAAAATACACCATGTGAGAAATGTTTGATTCATTCTGAAGCCTGTGATGAATGTTCACCAGGAACCATCGACCATTGCCTCATCTCAAGGGGAATCAAATTGGAGCATTCCCAGAGAAAGCAGAGATAGACCTCTGAGGTTCAGTATTTAATCTAAGTTCCTTGTACACCTTTAATCTTGCCTGAACAGATAAAGCAAACTTGTCTTCACAGCTTGGTGAGAAATGACCACTGTTAGCTGTACAGTGAGTCTGTAACCGTGGAAATGTAATTGTTGGTGAACAAGGACAGTGGCTGGGTAGGAAAGTTGCTTACCCTTTTTTTTTTGATTCCCTTTTTTTCATTCATTCCCTTTTTTTCATTCAATCCCTTTTTTTTCATTCAATCCCCCCCCTTTTTTTTTCATTGAAAAGAATAGAAAAAACCCATCCCAACCCTTTCTTCATTCAAAAGGCAGGAGGATCCTCTCTCTTGAAAATGGTCTTTGGAGATCTGCCTCTTTCCCTGTCTCTTTTTGCAACAGGAATTTCAGATAGAAGTCGAAGGTCTGCTGTTGAATGCCAGAATACCACAGATGAAAGGACAGGTACAAAAGTCCATAAACATGCCTTATTTATAGACTGCGTGGCCAGAAAACACACACACAATCTTAAGGTATTTGGAATATTACATAGTACAAAGATAATTGGACTGGAATCCCAAACTGAATGAAACTTTACTAAGTATGGAAACATAAACAACATGTGCTGTGAGATTTAAATCACAGTTTGTGTGCAGTTTGAAGAACAATAATAGACAAAAGCAACATCTAAATGTGTGATGCTTTTGCAGAATTGTGACCTGGCATTCATACTAATATTAACTGTTCAAACTTATTAACATTTTCTCATACATTTCGTGTTCTTTTGAGAAACTTCTGGGTTTATTACTGGCTACTGCTATAGTTTATTTTCTGGAACCTCTCTTCCTTCCTTCCAGAAAAACTAAAACATGGGAATTTAAATTTAAAAGGTCAAGTCAGTATTTGTTGCCTTTTAACTACAGCTTTCTATTATAAATTGTTGCCGAGAAATTAATTGGAAAAAGCCAAGAGGGTATTCTTCATGACATTATTCCAGGGCGTAGTTTTCAAGCTGTTTACTACAGAGACAACAACACATTACAAGTTCTGTCCACATGTAAGATAGCATGCACTGGGGCATAATGATAAGCAGATGGCATTATTTGCAGTGGAAGTAATAGCAACCACAAGCATTGCTGTGTACATTATTTTGCAAATGCTTTTATATTGTGTTAAAGTGTGGAACTTTGTGTGCTTTCCCTATGCAAGGCATAGGTATTGATAGCAACTGGTGAGAGAGCTGGTGGTGATAAGTAAACAGAGAGTAGTTATTTGGAAGGAGGTGGTATTTAAAAACAACACAACCACAGCAGTCACTAACAAAAGACAGAACAAGACAGAACAAATACTGGAGAAATATTCCAGGAAATGGAGGGAAGATGAAATTGGATGTTTGTTCTGTCATTAAAGATGTTGTTTCTGAAAGTCTTTATATGAATATGCCATTCAGAAAATCTGAAGCTTCTAACTTTTATTACCAATAATACTGCCTAATTTACCACCGCCATCTGCCTGGCAATTATTGCTGGAAGTAGTGCATCCAAGGCAGATTATTTCAGAGAATGACATTATAGGACATGACTGCATTGTGAGATGGAGTGTGATAGGGAGATTCCCAGGCTAGCAGAGACCTAAGTTACATGTTTTACATACACATATGCACACACAAATATATGCAGGTGTGTGCGTAGATACACAATATGTCTCTATGTACAGACAGATACATAATAGTGTAGAACTGAAACTTACGCCATTTCATTATGATAGAGCTTTGCCAGGTTAGTGCAATGTTCCCCTCTTGAGACTCAAATAAACCCCTGTGTTTGAAAAAAATAAAGCAAACAGTTTAAAATATTATTACAATTATTTCCTTTGGAAAGACATCTTTGCATGAACTTGGAGTTAATTTTTCCTCTAGATATGTGTCCTCGTGGCCCTCTGCACTTAGGGCTAGACTGTAACTTTTTTAGAGTCTCCGATACATTGAAAGAGATGGTGCAGAAGGGTCTTACATCTGTAGCAAGTCCCAAAGGCATTTCGGCTCCAAAGGCACAAAGGACCATATGCAACAGTGGCAACGGTACCTGCTGGAAGACTGCAGCATGTCCCCCCTCTAGCACTGGCTCGAAACAGCTGGTGTGGAAAAAGGATGGGCAAGGATCGCAAGTCAGACCGTTCCCTGCCGTGCCATAGAGCACAGCTAGCTGCTCTTCTTCCCTCTTACCTCTGCAGTGAAGAACAGGATGTCATGTCACTGTGGACTGCAGTGGGAGGAGAACTTCAGGTGCTGAGAATTCACTGCAACTGCTAGTTGGGGGGGGGGAAGGACACCAGAGCTGAGAAGCCACTGTGTGTGGTACATACTGCTGTACTCCACAGAGGATACGATCAGAAGAGAACCACTGTGCTCTTGGGAACTGAGGCTTTTGGAGTGAAAAGAAGTCTGTGCATCCAACCAGAGGAAAAATGAAATTATTTTGGAATCAGCTGTGGGAAATGTGTTGCCTTTGTAAACTCTTCTGGTAAAAAGTTCAATAGTAATAATAATAAAAAAATTATAATAATACATACATACTTGATTCATTTATGGTGTCATGTTTTGGACATTGTTCCAGGGATTCTACCACTCGAATGTGATAACCTGATAAGAAGGATCACCCAAATAATTCAGTATTCCCATTTATTTGTACCATGGTAACAGCAAGAGCTCTGAGAACGTAAAACAGTCACTCGAGTAATGCAGTGTAAGGTGCAGTCCTTGCACTAAAGAGTTTACAGTCTAAGCAGGTGAAACAGCCAAGAGACAGGAGAAGGCAAGCCCTTTCACCCTCATTTTGTGCATCAGAAACAGAGCCTCTGCCCCAAACCTGGGATTTCTTGATGTCTGTGGAGTTTGGACTGCAACCTGGAAAGACACAGCAGCGCGTGCTCAGAGATACGCAGGAAGCTCTCTGGCACTGGAAACAGGAGGAACTGCACCCCAAAACATTAGGATCTTCATTCCCATGAGCTGCTCAAGGATGTAAAGGGCCAAGTTAGAAATTAAACTAGGATCTACCAGATGATTTAGCCACAAGATGGACTTCTTCTGAAACCCAGTTTCTTCCCTAGGGTTCAGCTAACACTGCTGTGACTGTAAAATGGCATAGACAAATATGGGAGCTCTATGTTAGCTGCGTTGAGTATTCTTACCTGGTGAGCTGTGTCAGCAGGGACATCAGCAAAGATAGCATTTCGCTCTTCATGCTGACCTTCTCTGCTGCTCAAAGCTAGATTTTTAGCTGAGCTAGCTAGTGTGAAGCTAGCTTGGCTATGTCTGGGGCACACATCTGCCACAACAACTTCAGCAGACAGACTCTAAGATCTGAAAAACAGCATCATAGTCACTTAGAAAAGTTATGCTATTAAGAAATACTAGCAAAGGTCCTAAGGAAACTTGCAGTCATTCACACCTTCTAAGCTTACATGAAGTATTCTCTAGGCCTATGTGAACCGAACTGTTGCAGTCATAAAAAGGCTGTAGCAGAATGAAGGCAGTGATTCTGTTGTATCCAGAAGAAAAAAGAAATCAATGTGGGGGAAAAAAAAAAGCCAATTGTAAAGTGTAAAAGCTGTACCAATTAGTTCTCTAATATATGGCCTTTTGCAGTGCCAAAGAGCTTTTAAGCAGGACTTTTTTTCTTTTATTTTAATAGATGGACTGCTTAATTGTACAGAAGCAATCATGTAAAGCCAGAAGACTGTATTAAAACAAACAAAAAGTCCCTTTTAAAGTCCAACATCAATGTGTTATAAATTTGAGATACTCTATTTTCATAACGGATCCTGTACATGCCAGCATTGTACACTAACCTAAACATTGCTGTTACATTGAGCTTGAAATCAGTGAAGGTCCTTCACTGTAAACAAGGGAACAATTTGACCCAGTGAGCACAATTAAGTTTGTTTTAGTCTGGGATGTGAACTGAAGTCCATGCAAAAATCTTCTCCTCACAAAGCTTCAAACTACAGTACATCTGTTTCTCTCACCCAGCTTACATGGTTATGAGTGGCAAAGTATTAGCTAACAAACGGGAACATTTTTTAACACCTGCTATGCTTCCATGCAACGAAAAAGCTAAATACTATTTTTAACAAGTTGATATCTAGCTACTGATCTACAGTATGTGATAATGAATAAAATTAAAATAGAAAGTATTAATGCTATTATGTATCTACATGTGAATATGTAAGAAATCTACTGCACTGAAAATGTAGCTTTTGTCATACAATTCAGAAAATGTGTTAATAATGGCTTAGAATGTAACTGCACATATGACAGCAAGTGAGAAGAACAGAACAGGACAATAGACATAGTCCCAGACACCACCATCATTTTGATTCCTAAAACCTTCTCTTTTTTAACATGTAATGGTGATAGCCAGAAAATTCTTGGTTACCTGTGGCTTTTTTCAGCAGTTCTCATGACTTTCAGAGGATCAAGGTTGTATCCATGTGTTCTTGAAACTTTCACTGCAGTGGTTTTTGCAGTCGTAAGTGGAAAATGAATTGAAATGGTTTTTATAGGAGCATGTGGGTTAAAACTGGCTGAAAGACTATAAACAAAAGATTATGATAGTGACTAGGGGAAAAATATCTAGTAGGGTAATGAAGGGTGCAATTTCAGGATTGTTCCTATTTAACATCTTCATTAGCAATCTGGAAGAAAGAATAAACAGCATGTTAATGAAATGCACAAATGATACTAAATTAGGAAGAGTCACAAATACTAGTGAGGACAGAAGCATAATGCAAAGGCCCTAGGGAGAAATGCAGGCAGGAAATAACAAAACAAGCCACTACTCAGAAAAAGGCATACTAATACGTTAAAGCTAGAGCAGTATGAATCAATGTGAGGGAAAAATCCACAGAAGTAGTAACATTGGAAGAGAGTTGGTGAGCAACATATTAGATATGTGTTGTAATGTGATATGCTGGCAATAAAAGCCAATATACTCTGAGCCACATATGCAAAGGCATAAAGTCATGGATCAGAGAGGCAATAGTTCCTCTAAATGGCTCTCTGCTTACTGAAAATGGAATATTCTGTTACGGGAACAGAAGAGTATCGATACTGAAAGAGACCCCCAAGTCACCATAGCTATGTTCAGTTGTAGTGGTAGATGTTTTGGTTAAAAAAATTCTGCAAGAAAGAACAGGGAAGGATGTATAAATGCATGGAAAGCCTCTGATGAGGATGAAGTGGAAGATCAGTTAATGGCAGGAAAAGTAACTGGCTGAACTCTGAAAGGTTTTTTTTTAACCTTTATTTAGATCAACCTCATTTTCTTCTTTAATGAAAGATAGCAGATGACAAGATGTCATGTAACTTGCAAAAGGAAAGTGGTGCTCACTTTCCTATTGGTAAAATATTTATCCTCCCCACCCATCACCTACATATAAATCTAGTGAAAGGAATATATTGTGAAAAACTTGGGATCAATATAGTTCCTCACACTGTGATAAACATACCTGGAATCAGTTGAAAGTTGCTTGGTTTCTGGGGTTTTTTTTTGGTTTTGTTTTTGGTTTTAATGAGAAAGACTGTAAGGTAAGTAAGCATAGGAAAAGGTAGAGAAAGAGGGGTAAAAGTGTATCCTCATTTTTCTGTTTTTTGAGCAGGACCTAATTGAAGTCTGTATGTCACATGAATAGACATTTTCTTTTGAACAAGAAAACTGTCTCTTTTTTGGTAAGATGGAGGGATACAAAGAAAAGGAAGAAAGAACAAAAAACAACAATAAAACCAGTTGTGTCATTGAACTAATCCACGCTATGTTTGTATTTTTGACACTGCATGCATTCTGATTCTACCCTCCTTTTCTACCACTCACCCAGAATATAGTAAAACTGTAACTGAGTAAACTCAGTTAAACCATACAGTAAACAGTACAATTACAATAAAACTGTAACTGAACAAAACTCGCTGATTCTGGGAGTGATGCTGCTTCTACAAAAGGAGAGATTGAATAGATTAATATTCTTCAGTTCGTAAAAAATGGGAAGGCATAGTTAACATTTATCATTATGCACATTCACATAAATACGCTCATTAATATGAACAATATAGAAGAGTGAATAATCACTCCTCATTCTTTTTCTTCTCACAACAAAAGAACACAAGAGTAGAAAATGAAAGATCAGCCAGCTGGTGTAAAACAGAAAGAAGTGCTATTCCACACTGTGTATCATTAAACCCCAGAACTCATTACCAGAGGATAGGTGCAAAAGGAGGTCAGAAAGATAATGGAAGATAAGGGTATGGAGGGACACTGAGAAGAGAGTTTCACATACAGTTTGTTGCTCTGAAAGTCCCTAAACTTCAGTTTACCAGAAGCTAGGGCTATATCTCAAAAACATGAGGGTCACTCTGTGCATACTCACTTTCTTACTCCCTTCCATACGTGTTTCTACCCATACACCAGGAATGGTATAGACCTTGTACAATTAAGTTGCCTGAATGAAGCCTCCTTTGTGATAAAAGTTACATTAATAATCACAAAGAATCACAATGAAATACCCCATCTGTGAAGGCACTTTTTTTTAACAAAAGGCCAATAGGAGGAAATTTTGAACACACACACACACACACACACACACACACACACACACACAAAGCAGCAGAACTAGGAATTATGAACTTTTGGGGGGGGGGGAAGAGCAATATTAATTGGATATGATCTTGCCAACTGCTGTTTTGCTATCAGGATCTGCATTATGGTGTAAACACTAAGGTCTGTGTCTGAACAACTGAGAAACAGTTCACTGCTTTGGAAAAAACCCTAAATGCCAAAGCACTTAAAAAAAATTTTAGTCTTCAGGGATTTCCCTCCACAGCAGGAATGCATAGAATATAGATTAATTGTTAATAGAAATGTTATGGTCAACAAAATGTTTTTTTGAGTTTTAAGGGTTTTCTATGGTCACACATTTGTTCAGTACACACCAGTCTCACCCAGGGAAAAATTAAGCTTTTTTTAAAGAGGTAATGCGGAGCTAGGCTGTACCAAGACTCGAGGGGTGGGAGGGACCTTGCTTGGCAAAGATGAAATCCAGCAGATGTTCTTGGGTGTGCATGATTGCTTCTACAACTTACTGTGGGTTTACTAGATTTATGCATCTGTCTAGCTTCATTGTGGTAGATGGAGGTGAATGTGTCTCACACAGTGAGAAAAGCATGAAACATTGGTTGCAGACCTTATATTTAAGGAGTGTCAGACTGATTGTCCGAAACAACTTGTTCAGGTCTTGTTGTCCCATCTTCCAACACTCCACAGATGTTGAAAGCTTTGTTAAAAATGTTAGATGTTTTTGGTAAGTTAAATATGTATTTCAGTTAAATATGTTCAGTTTTCAGTTTTCTTTGTCAGGTGAGGAGAACAATTGTAGGTTTAGAGGTTTTTTATAGGGAAAGAAATAGCAGACATATAAAAATAAATAAAAGACTTAATTTATGCATAACCTACAGTGTGTGGCAAGTATGATCCCAGAGGGAAGATTAAGAAAGACATCATAAATCCCAGACTCTAGCTTAATAATAAAAGGTTAGAGATATTACTGGGACATGTGACACAGTTTATTTAATTATTAAACCTATTTGGATTGTCAAGACTTTTGAAAACTAAATGTATTCATGAATATTTGGTTTCTTTGAGAGGGTGAACTTTTCTTCCCTTAGGGGAACTCTGTTGACTTAGCTGAATTACTTTTTCATAATATTTTCATAATGTATTTAGCTAGGGACCTGTGTAATTATGTTTATTACTCCTATAAAGGATGAAGAATGGTATCTGGGAGAAGAGTCTGCAGTCATTTTGTTATCAGATTTACTGTAGCCTTTAGAAGAGCTATGTTCCTTCATGTACCTGTACAGGTCTTTCCTAAGGGATTTTGGTCCTTGATCAAGAAGTACAAGTATTTCAGACTGCAAGTATATAATAGTGCTTTGTTTATAGGAAGAGCAACCCATTTTGATTCCCATCCCAGAAAAAGATCCCCATGAGCTCTGGCTGTGGGCTGGCACTTGTAACAAAGACCTCCTAATAGAGGCAAGGGCAATAGTCAGTATAAAATGTGCTTATCACTGAAGCCACAGACAGGCAAGTTTGGGGAACAGAAGATACCAATTCATAAGTGTGTAAGTAAGTTCACTCATTAAGTAAATAAAACTAAATTTCATTAAACATCTGTGATTTTGAACAAGGATATTTGCATCAATTTCCTTCTGTTAACTGATCAGCTTTAAAAGTTCATTGGAAGTTTATTAAAAAAAGTGTCCCATGTGGACAAGTCCTGCCCTTCATGGTAAGACATTGTAGTTTGGTATTTTTCTACCATTTTGTGGCTGAACCTCATCCCTTTCATCTTCTTTCCAGTTCCTCTGCTCCAAATGGCTGATTCCACTTTCTCGGCTTCATCTGACTCCAGCTGAGCTCCGCTGGAAGAGGAGGAGCAGAGACAATGGTGCTTTTCTTCACAGGGGCAGCGCAAGGCTGGCAGGCTGGTAGTTAACATGGCTCATGAATGAAACATACCTTGTCAGCACTGGTCTTGGGAATGGAGAGCTAGAATAATGGTTCTCTGCTTTCTGAGCCCAAACTGGCTCATAATATTTCCTCTGTTCACGGCCAGTGGACAGATTCAATATGTGGCCCAACTAAAAAGAAGCTCGCTAATGTAGTAATTTTTTTTTTCTCTGTGCCTGAGATTGCTGTAAAACACACGCTTCCTTGGCTTAAACCAAATTATTAATACAGTAAGAAAGAATACTTTGCAGTTACTGATTATTTTAATCTTTTTCTGTATTCAAAGCACTTTTCTTGGCCAACAAGTCTTGGCACCAGCCACAAACTGTAGATCATAGCAAGTCCTGATTTCTTAGCTTCCTGAAATGTTAAAGAATTATGCCAAAACCAGATGAATGCCTACTTACCGCATCCCCATGTCCTTTTCCACTCAAGTAAGGAGCAGAAGATGGGCACGCTGACATACTCCGTATTTATCACTGGGCTGTGATTACTGCAGTACAGTATACTACTTTAATCATAACAGCAGCCACCACTGGTTTAAATCTAATAAAATTCTGGAGTAAATCTATGCTAAACTTAACAGGTAGGTGTTAAGGTAGAAAGAAACAGTTAGAAAGAAAAAACACCCTGGGAATTAACAGTAGAGGACAGAAGATCAAATTCTTGCTATACTAGCTGTACATCTGTTGATTGTTCTTTTGGCACTTAATGTTTTGTTACGATTTCTTGGCATTCAGCTCAGCTCCCCAGAGTAGCCCAAGTGCAGGGCTTGATACTTGGCCGGTAAGATCCAAAGGATGCTGAAGTATGAATATTTGTATGCGGATTTATAGCTCTATATTTAAACCATTTCAGCCCGCTTGAGAAATTAAGGAGTTATATAACATGTTTGCTTACTTGTAGTGCTTTTTTTACACTGCCAGAGTTGTGTAAAGTAGCCATGTTATAAATGAAAATCCCATGTTTTGTGTCCACTTGCTGAAATTGAATTTGTGTGTTAAGTTTTACAGTAGCAGATAATTCAAGACATCACTGTTTCTTAAGGCTCAGTACAGTAGTTGGGCATTTCTTTATATCCCTTTGGTAAACACATATTCAGTACCCTTTATTGTCCTTGGGAATTATGCATAGCTATGAATGGGAGATTGATAAGCACAAGTATTGGAAACACTTTATCTTGAAGTTTTGCATATGCTTTGGAAATTTATAGTCTACTACATGTGTGGAATAATGGATTTGCTTTTAGATAGCTTATCAGTAAAAATAAAGTAGTCCATAGACAAAGAATTAAGTTTAATAGTTTCCAAGCATTTTAGTTTGTCTAAAGTGATGATATGAGAAGATCTGTGAATTTTTAAAAATGTCCCCTGCCAGGAAGCGGACATACTAAAGTGTTCAGATAACAACATCCTATAGCTACATGTTATAAGTTTATAAGTAAAGAAACACAAGCATACTATTGCTGGAATATAAATATATAATACTGATAAGCAATACATACATTAATAATTTGTAGCAAAATTATTCCACCAGTTACCAATTTTTAGAACTGTAAAAAACCCAAATCACTCTTCTGAATTATATCTAGGCATGTGCAATATTTATTGAGGTTTAATCAAAATTTAGTAAAAAAATAATTAGTTCAACAAGCTTTCTGTTTGAGTAGATCAGGATTGTTATTCTATATCAGCTGAGCTTGAGTCAGCAAAAGACTATGCTTCACTGTACATTTAGAGGGCAGTACCAAAGCAGATATTGTGCTGGCTTCAAAGGATGTAAGTACATGCTTTAAAATATGCATGTTTCAGCATCGACCAAAGTATCATATTTTTTCCAAAAAGAAATTAATTATTTTAAATCTATTAATTGATTGAACTACATTGTAAGCTATTTCCTGCTGTGTACATAGTTTAATGAAATTTAATATGGTGCATACATACAATTAAGGAAACTGACATTTGAGTGATTATATTACACTGAATAATAAATATTATATTATAACAAGAAGTTTAGTTTGCAGTCCTGCATCGGTATGGTCATGTGAGTGGTCATATAACACTGTGTAATATCAAAGGACGTAAGAGTTCATTCTGGTGTGTATGTTTGTGAAATAAGGCTCCTTGTTATAAATACCTAAAGTACATAGAGCCCAAATAAGCTCTCCAGAAAACAACTTTGGAAAAAAAACCCCTTCTTTTCTTTCACTCGTACAACTTCAGAGTTCAGTTTACAAATATATTGTTTTCCACAAGGTAATGTATATTTCCTCTGTTTCTAATGCTCTAGTATTACTAAAGACAAGCATTAACAGGATATAGAGACAACTACTGTTTATTATTGTATATCAGGGAAATATCCTGCTTCTCCTTTTTGAATAATAGACAATATAAAATAGGCACTTAGGCAGAATTCTCTGGGTAACATCCTGTCCTACAGTTCATTTGACCAAATCCTCTTTTCTAGTAGGAAAAGCATCTTTCAATGGTATCATTAAGAATTACCTATATACTGATGTCCAGTCTTCAAATAAGTACAGGGGGAGTTGGAACTAGATGACCTTCAAGGTCTCTTCCAGTCCAAACCATTCTATGATCTATTCTCTGATCTAAGTACAAGGGGAAATTGTCAAATACAGCATCCAAAAGTTTCTTTCCAAAAAAGAGCAAAAGAGAAATATGAAATAGCCACTCACAGGCATTTTCTATGTGGAAAGGCACAGTTAAGAATGAATGGGAAGATCCTATTCCATGGACCAGAAACACTAAGTATGGCTATTGAGTGTGTTAAATAGCAATTAATATAAAACCGTAGATTGAGATTCACAGATTACACGCATATGAGAGGTGAATAGATCTTATTTTAAAGACATGAGGGGCCCTGATGGAGTAGCAATGAGGAGGGCTGGTTGACCCAGTGAGTGTACCAGGACCAGACGAACATGAAAGGGTGGATTTAGAGCACAACCATAAATTGCTTTGACCAGCACTTTTCCTGGGAAAAGGCACAGTAAGAGAGCAGGGAGTGAAGACCCCTTTTGTTACTGACATACGGCTGAGTGGGGAAGACTGGAGGCCTTGGTGCTACTGCCGCAGTATACCTGGTAATATGTTCACACTCATATTTTGGGGGGGCTACTCCGTGCTATGCCCAGTAACTCTCCAGACTAGTGAGGAGTGATGGAGGAAGTTGCAGTCTCTCTATTTCTCTGGCTGCTTCAGGACAATATGATGACTTTCTGCCTTGTTGCTGAGCAGAAGGTAATTTTGTGGCTTTAGAGCTTAGAGAAATATTGGATGAAATCTTGGTGACAAATCCAACTTCTTCCTATTGCTCCAGAGGCACAAATTGTCTCTAAAAGCAAGTACCTGAAGTTTCTTCAAATGCTATGGAAAAACCTAAGCTGAGTGTGTATGGTATATAGCTATAAACAAAGAAAACCCTAGCTGTGTGTTTGTGATGGAGCCAGAGGTATCTGTGAAATATAACCAGATGAATATTAATCTTATTAAATAAAAGTGCAATATGGTAATATGGAGGATTTGTGTTAAAAAGCAACCCCCAAAATTAAAAACATGAAGGAGAAAAGGAGAAATCAATATAGATTCTTAATAGTGTTTTTTAATTAATGTTAATACTTGCTGAATCTCAGATCTCACAAATACTTCTGTCAGTAAATGCAACTTTATTGAGTTCCTTTAAGCTGACTGAGACAGTCTGGCCTGGCTACAGTAATTCCTGTGAATACGTGTAAGCTGGATGAGGACCCAATCTGTACTAAAACCGTTAAGAAGACCATCGCTGACAGCAAAACTGCTATAAGCAACGTGAATTAAAAAAATCTTTCATAAGCAATAATTAATATCACAAACATGAAGTAGAACAGATTGAATTATCTGTAGCACAACTCTGTAGAGAACTAAAGCTCTTTAGAGATAACTTCAAATGGCGGGATCCTTAAAGGATAAATTTCAGCTCACAACACCAAATCCAGTTAATAGAAAATGGCACTACAAGGTATCACATGATAGCATCTGATGTATTACAATAGGAAATGAATTAAATGGTGATTAATAAATTACAAGCACAACAGATGATAGCAATATCTGTAATCAAAAGTGATTACTTTATACCAAGATCAAATAACATAGTGAAGATATGTATTTGAACAAATAATACTGGCTAACATGCACAATTCAATTTATCTGCTGAATAGGGCAATGCCAAGTGACTGATAAAATACCTCCTCTTTTTTTTAATGGAGAAATAAGAAAAAATGGGTGAGTATTAAAGAAGCATAGGCTGACTGTCTGATTTTCAGTTTTCATCGTAACTACTCTCTTCCTCAGTTACTCTTTTTTTTTTTTTTCAAGTTATGTTAGGGTGTAAGTCTCTGTACTTTTTCAGGCCAAAGGTGTTTTGTTTGTTTGGTTTTAAGTTGTACTTCAAATTGCTTCTGTGCAATTCAAACAGAGAAAAATACATTTTTGGGAAAACACACTTTTTACTGAAATTTGACATGCACTAAATGCAGGAAGCAATAAGTATAGCTACAGTTTTCACAGGGAATGAAAACCTCAGATGAAGGAATTGGTTTTGAGTTTACAGGTTTTGTGAGATATTTAATCGGTATTATTTTGGGGTTTGTTGTATTCCTTGCGCCTACCCAGATGTGTAAAATTCCTTCAGTTGGAAATATTATAAAGCAGTGTATCCCTCCTGGTTTAGGTCACTCTCAGCACCTTGCAATCATAGTTGCTTTCTTGCCTTTAGCAGTTCAGCCCAATTACTGCTTTTGGTGCCAGGCTTCCTCTAGCATTTTGCCCCAGATGACATTTATAAGAAATTAGAGATGACTTCCAGCCAGTACAAATTTCAGAATGCCAGGCCTGAGTAAGTTCTTAATCCTCCTAATTTTAATTTTCTTAAAAAGGTCCAGATAATTACATACAAAAGGCATTTTGAACCTATAAAGATTTGGTCCCCTTAAACAGGCTCAAATTGTGCATCCCAAGAGGAACATCTAAAATCACTTTTAAAAAATTTAGGTCAGTATATAATTAGAGCCCCAAGTTACCCGAGAGCATCAAGTTTGAGCTGTGTAATGTTAGACACATGCATTGACAGTTTGGCTACATTCAGTGGCAGTTTGAACTTTCAAATGCATGCCTGTGAAAATAGCAGGAAAATAAACTCCTAAAAATCACAGAAGACTTTCTGTCATTTTTTTTCCCTTTGTGCATTTACAGCAAACAGTTTTTACCAAATATATTTACTAGATATTTATAGTAAATTTTGTGAGCCTGACACTTTCATACCAAAGTACAAACTTGTCATAGTATCTTCCAAGTGTGAAACTGTAAGTGAGAAACTAAAGAGTAAGGTACTTCTCTACTCATGTTTCTGTTTAGAATTCACAGCACAAAGTGGAAAAAAAAAGGCAAAAACCATGAACAAATTCTCTTTCAATCTCCGGAGATAAATCCACTGTTTGTTTGACTGGAGAAGGACTGCTGCAGCATTGTTTTGTCCTAATGCCACTCCCAAGACCTGGGGGCTCTGGGAATTTTCATGTCTGGAAGACCGAGATCATTGGCTTTGGTCTGCCACACAAGGATGTCATCCTCCAAGTTCAGATACAACAAAGGCTGACTGTCTACCAATTCAGCCATCTTATTTCTGTGACCATGCCTCAAGCATACGCTCATTGCATATAGCTAGCATATAGTTAGACAAACCTGACTACTTAAACTCTTATTTTAATCTTACCTGGGATTTCTGTGAAGACCTAAGGCACGGCTGCCATCTCAGTCTAACAGGCATGTTGCTCATCTGCAGTATGAGAGATGTAATTTCTACTTCTCTCTCCGCTGCGTGGTGGGAAAATTTTACATTTCAGATCCTATTTTTGCAAGAATGGAAGGCAGTGAAACTGATTTACTTCTCAGAGCACTGCAACTTTATCAATGAGGAGTGTAATAGAAGAAGCTCTGTGATCAGAATAGAGTGGTTTTCTGTGGATATCTGTACTGGAGTGGGGTTTGGTTTTGTCTAACAAGAAGTAAATGCCAAAAGAAGTTTTATCTCACTTAGATGCAGTTATAACATCTCTCTCAAGTGTAAATCTAATCAGGGTTGAATTCACACTTTATCTTTTCCTTAATATGGGCACCAAGAGACTCTTTCCACTATGCTAGCTGTCAATATCTACACTATTGGTAGAAGTAAGTTATCTGTGACACATCTACCCCTCTGCAAAAAAGTGGGTGAATCTGGCTAGCTAGTTTAAAATCTTCTACAAGGACTCACATAAACATATGTACTCAGTGTAGGATCACAGAAGTCTCAGTTCTGTAAGGAACTGGGCAAAAAATACAATCCTACATCCCTGATACGTAGCCATTCCTGAACCTAATATACAGGCTTATCCCATTTTACTGTAAATTTTGTGTTGGCATTCATTACCTTAACAAAAAGACCTGAACCAACTCTCTCCAGTCTCCTTTAAGTGTATTGCAAAGCAGAAAATTGCTGCTATTTGCAACTTGCTGTAGTTATCTGCCATGGTAGATTTTCCACACTTGGGATTCTAGATGCATCTATCACACAGCTGTGTCAGTGTCACACACTTCAGCCATCTTTTCTTTCTTCATGTCCCTGTTCCTTTAGAAAGTCTTTTACATGTCAGGCACAATCCAAAGATTGGCCACTTAACCTGGAGTTTAAGTTGCGGTGATACATCTCATAGGTTTCTGAAGTGAGCAAGTACAGTAAGCAAAGTTTCCTCTGGTGTAACGCTTTAGATAAAATAGAATGAAGCCTACTTTTAGGTCAGACATATTTGCGTTGTCCTGGGAAGGGTGAGGAGGAACCCTCTGCATTAGACGAGCTCTCTCTTCTGGAGGTGGTTCCAGTCCTGGTGGGTAACAGTGAGCTCCGGCTATCTGCCCCAGCACTCTGCTGAGAGCAGGACTCAAGCAGGTTCAGATTTATTTAAAACTCATCTTTACACGGCTTTAATATGCCCCTGAAGCATTCCCCATAGAATTTGCTTTTCCAGTGAGATTGTATATATGCTCACACACATATGTAAAAGTGTCCCTCATATCACACAAATATATTTACTAGCAGAAAGCAATTGTCTGTTTATAATTGATGTCCCATTCCCTCCAGTAGGCTAACTCTTTTACAGGAACCTCTTTTATGACACTTACGCCTTCAGAGCCAATGCAAAAGTCTGTTTAATACATATTTGAGGATTCTCCGTTCGCATGGGTCATAATCCTGACTTCCCAAATCAACTTTAAGAGAAATTGCTAGATATAAAATGGTCTTTGTCCACTCTGTGAGGCTATGAATACTCATGAAAACTGCTTTGAGTAGAACAAGAAATTGCTAACTGTAGTGCCTAGGAAAAGTGCATTCCTTAATTACAAGGATCCTCTGGTAAACTTCATCATAATGGCCTTAAAAGGGGACACTGAATTCATATGAAAATTACTTAATAAAGTCAATCCAGTGATATGGTTGAGTCATCCAGACCAAAATCAATAGGATTAATAGATTTTTAAACAAGCAGAGTAACATACAGCTCTCTATGATTTTGATAGCCTGAAGATCCGTTAAAAGCTGTTCTATTCCCATTTTCCTAATTTCTGTTCTACCACTAATTTAGTTTACAACTCTCTATATATGTTTCAGAAAGCTGATCAAAGTAAATTTCAAAGACCACCGCTACTAAATAAGCAAATACTCTGTGTTGCCAAGTTGCTGGCGAAAATATAAGTGAATGATAGCCAAAGGAATTGGATCTTTTTCTTCTAGTTTCCAAAGCATATTTTAAAAACTGCCTTGTGCTAATAATTTCTGCTTTAAATATTTTCTTTTGTGACTGGATCTTAGATTCCTTTCACTTTGTCAGTCACTTAGGTTTCAAGTTTAAATATGCAAGCACACAGAGCGCAACAAAAGAACACACTAATCTTATTCTGTCAAAAGCAGATCCTATTTCTTATTCCCCAAGGCCAGCCAAACCAGAGCTGGACTAAAACATTAAATACAGTGAAGCAAACATACACATATTCTTATCTCTTGCTAAAATACAGACCTGAAATGTAGGAAAAAATATTCCACATAATTTTTTCTTTCTCACAGCTTCAACTGATTGCAAAACCAAACAAGTAAACACATTCCCTTAAAGCTACATGAGCAAATTTTCAAAGACTTTTCAATGCAACCCCTAATTTTGCTGAAGTGGGTAGAGCCACCTGCCATTCTGCTGTACCCTTGGCTAGTAATTTGTGCATTGCACAGTCTTACAGAAATCTGTGAAAGTGTGTGGTCAGTTCTGAAGCTAATCATGTCCTCCCCTTGGTAGATGAACCCCTTCAATAAACTCAGGTCCTTTGGACTTTCAGCCTGTTGGCTCACTTGCAAGTACACTCACATAAACAGTTGTAGGTAGAACCTGGAATGTCTTTTCACAGGCAAACCATTTTCCTGTTACATACTGCACATAATACCTCTTTTTAAAGTGTATTGCTTTTTCTTTGATACATTTACTCCAGCTAAGTGTAGCCTTGAACATTGTGGCCTGATGGACAAATTCCTAGGAACTATAACTGAAAAACTGGAGTTCTTAAAAACCTATTATCTGTGAAGACACACAAGGTTAAAGGAGAAACTCATCATTTCAGCTGAAGCTCTGTAACTCTTTTATTGTTCTTATTGTCCTTTCAGTGTATCAAATTAACACTGTATGCCCTTTTTTTTTTTTTTTAAATTATTATTATTTTTTTAAGGACACAGTCCTGTGCTTACACACCCAGGAAAATAATACTTCCATTTTAATAAGGTGAAAGTGGTAAATGTAGTATAATGGATGAATGGTGATAGTAAGATGAATTTGCTTGTTTCCTTTGAAAAAAAAAAAAAGAAAATCAAGAGAGGGTGAAGCCATGGCAGAACAGTTATATGCTAGCTCATTCTTCAAAACAGAGTTCTCTAGATTCAAGAAAGACCTTTCTACAATAGAAACCAAATTAGCAGTACTACTTTGAAGAAGCTGTTGTATGCCTCACCTATCATGAAAGTGCTTCTGGTGCAGAGGTCTCTGCAGGATTAGTGTTTTTCCCTTATCTATGCCAAAACAGTAATATCAGGCCTCAAGAGGGAAAGGTTAGCATATGCCACACTGCATGGGTAACTCAGTGTGAAAGAGTAAAGCAGTCTTTCAAATTAGCCACACAAAAATATTCTGAGTATCTTCTACTGGAAACACAGATAATATGGAAAGAAATGGACAGACTTACTTGGAATGACTTTTTTTGCTACAACAACTTATGTAAGTATATATGTATGCAGCAACATATAAACACATTTGTGCACACACCTAAACTAGGCAAAGAGTTTGAGGCGTGTTTCTCACTTATGTTGCTTATCAGCAGAAAGAGAAATGAGCCAGTAATATCTGCTGTTGCTCTTTCTGCACGAATAAGGTCATCTTTCCACCCTCCTTTCCCCTCTTCTTGCCTGAAATATTTGGTGCTGTCATTTCAATACCCAGACCATTAAATCTAATCATTAGAAATTACTAAAGAAATTTTTGTCTGAGACACAGACAGTGTTTGAGTGATTGTCACAATCAAATCCCCAATTATTGTCCAAGTACACATCACCAGTATATTGCTACTCCAACATAACTCAAAACTGAAGGAGTGTAAAGAGTCAATATTTTTATTTTTTTTGTCGGTTGAAGAAGATAAGATAGGGAAAAAGAGCATGCATCAAGCACAAACAGAATAGTACTTTGTTCACAAAACACCTGATGATATGCCGATGTCCCTCCAGTTTGTGCATCTCCTTTGATGAAAATGAAAACAAAAATTTTAAATTCTGTTTCTCAATGCATATCACTGAAAATCTGATGGTGGCACTGAAATCCTTACACCTATGAGAAGACAGACTGAAAAGATGTCTGAATTTATTTAGCTAGAGCTAAACTTTCTTTTAAATTTTACCAACCAAGATGTTAAACAACAAATTTTAAAGTGCCTGAGCTTTTTTGGAAAAAATATTTTAAACAAATGCTTACCATAATTGTAGACAGATTTAATCTCATTGGAAAGATGATTCATTTATCTGACAGAGAAAACAAAACACTGAGATATCAATAAAGATATCAATAAATACAGTTTATGCCTATATCCACAGTACTAGAAATTGCTCAAGAACAACAAAAATAATGAAAAACTCAAAGTGACTTCAACAGTAAAGAAAAACGAGTTTCACATAACAATAGTTGCAGTTTTGGCATGCTCATGGGGGACAGAAGGAAGCTCTTCATTTGAGCACTCATTTATGACAGGTTGTTTTGGATACTCAAGGTGATCATATACATGTGTAAACTAATAAGAGTTATAGGAATATGGAATAGATTGAGACTAATGAATAAGGATATCTGAAAGTCAGATATTCTCAGAGCAACTGGTTTAATAGCCTTGGTTCAGGACTCCAATTAAAATTCATGGACAACATAGAAGAAGAAGGAAAACCACGACACATTAACAATATTATTTTCCTCTGGTCTGGAATCTCCTATCAAAGTGAGGCATGAGCCCTTCTCCTTTGAAGCTGTTCATGGATGCCTGAAGTGGACGTAAACAACAGATTTTCAGCATAAATGCCGCAGGTTTACAAAGCAAGGATATCTGTCTGGAGGTAAATTAAAAGTCTGCTAAAACCTGTAAGTTCAAATCAGTAAACTCTGAAATAACCCGGGGGATAAGAAAGAAGAGAGCTGCAGTCCTTAGGTTGTGGCCTGCACACTGTTTGATAGTGGTCGGTGGAGAATTCCCAGGTCAGACGGCAGTCTCTCCTGCTTGCTCCTAGTTCATTGAAGGGAAAAGGTTGTGAGAGAATCAGGTGGCAAAGAAGCATGTAGGGGATGCAACAGAGGAACAGAACAGATGGGCGTGGGAGATAAAATGCGGAGCAAAAGTGACAGCACAATCATTGCATTCTAGACAACTAAAAATACACAAATACTTTTATATTTGTTTCCCTCGCTGCAGTTGCCAGAAAGACGTCACATAATCACAAGCAGAAGGGGAGATAGCACATGCAAATTGAAGTTACAGTGAAGGAGATGTATTAGTTGCTCTCTGCTTTCAATGATGCTGCCGTGTCTGAAAGTCAGAGAACCTGTGGCTTAGGAAATTTGTGACCCCATACAGAAAAGACGTTTCCTCCAGTTCTTTTGTGATGTCTGTGAAGGGTGGCAGAGTTGCCTTGGACAAGATTGGCTGTTATAACAGACATAAGGAAAAAAAAGTAGTTTCTGAGATGTGAGCTATTTAAGATCTTTACGGTGAAATCTTACACTTTGAGAATTGTAAAGTATCAAATTCAAAGTTTTATTTTGTGAACAGAATCATTGCAAATGCCAAAAATTAAGGCTTGTTTACAGCTGCATGAAAAGTTATCAGAAAACAGCCTAGATGTAATTTTTGTGGCTAATACAGTCCTATTAGTTAGCTATTTCGTGGTCTAGTTGGTGCTGCTAGAAGGCGGCACTGAGAGGACAAACTGGAACACAGGAAAAGCATCTTTCTTTTATTCAGTGGTTAAAAAATTCATCTGACAGATGGGGAATGTACCAGTGCTTTCAAGATTGTTTTGCTAGGTATAATAAATAGATACCGGATAAAATTTACAAGCATTCCTGGGAGCGAGGACCAGCATCTTAAGTCTCTCAGTCCTCAGGTAAACCTCATCATGACTAGATACAGAGACATATTCTCCTTCGTATCACTTACTGAACTAACTTCTCTGGAAGGGGCCACTGCTTCAGCAGGCTCTGAAGGAAGAACCCTGTCCTCCTAACTCCTCTATGCAGGGGGTGGGCTAACCCACCACAGAGAGAATTGGGTGTATAGCTGGTGATAAATTTGCATTAGCTGAAATTAATCACAGAGTACACTCTACGTTTGCTGAGCATGAGGAGAAACAGGTTCAAGTATGCTTCTGTGTTTTGTGTTCCCCCTGAACCAGCTCAAGGTATTTTCCCAGTTAGTATGTTGCATTGGCTGCCTGGAGTTCTCAGTTCAGGATTAGAAGTTCTTTACCCTTTTCTTTAGAAGAAAAAAAATATGAGGATACCAACAGGAACAGTGAAAGTATCCATTGGAATTTAATGGTGGTTTTAATATAGCCGAGGCACTTTAAGGACATAAGCAAGGTGAGCTCTGCAGGAAGGGAGAGCATCTTTTACAGGATCAACAAATACAGTGGGAATAGTACACGGATTTTGGCACACGTGTCCTCCTTCAAGTTTCAAATGGAAACAGCCAGCTTGTCTAAAATATTTATTTACAAACTAAATATGCACATCAAAAAGTATTACATTATAGAAAGTTTGACTTTTAACAACCGAATTATCTCCTTCTTCAAAATAAGTTACCAATATTCTGGAAATCTTTATAGCCAAACGGTTCATCACCTAATCAAGTAAATTTAAGGCTGTTGGTTTTACTATGTGTGAGAGACTGCAAGAGTTAATGTCTCAAACGTTGTGGCGGGGCAAGTTCTGCCTAAGGACAAGGAACTGCTGCCCAGCAAGGACCCCCAGGTGAATGAGCACCCATCGGGGGGCGCCCATCGATCAGCAGCAGGAGGGGGAGGCCGTGCCGGAGGGCGCACAGCTCCCGGCTCCCATAACGCTGCTCCCAGCTCACGCTGCGTGGGCAGAGATCGGTCTGCAGGGAAGGGGCCCTGACTCCCCAAACGACCCCCGAGCCCGCTCAGCCATTTCCCAGAGGAAATCAGCCTAACGAGTTCGAGTGCCCGCCCGAAGGAGGGGCACGGATGGTAAAAGGGCACGAAATGAAGCCCCAGGTGCGCGCGCCTGCCGCAAGTGGGCCCCTCGGCTGACTGGGCCCCTCAACGCTGGACCCAGCACCGGTGAGATCTTTCTCTTTCCCTTTTTCTCCCTTTAAGGCATAAACCCGCTGACCGGGCCTGGGACGGGGAGCGGGTCCAGCCGCCCCTGGGCTCCTCTCGGAGCAGGAGTCTGGAACGCGGGGGGCTCCGCTCTGAACCTCCTGACACGGCGGGAGGCATCTCCGGAGCTTCTCCCCTCAGCCGGTCCCCAGAGAAGCAGGGCTCGTGGGGCGTGTTTGGTGACGGGGGGTTAGCGCGCGTGACACGCTTTACTGAGGTAGTTTCGTGCCAACTCCTGTTGTGAGCGACTGAAAGTTTTGTGAGTTAGAAGATCCTGGTGTCGTTTCACCTTAACCCTGACCTGGGAATCTGCGAACCTGGGTCGTCATCCTGAGAAATTGGGATGTGACACTATGTTTACATGATGTTTGATTTCTGATGTTTCACTCCACAAGTTTAAAATGCCTTATTTAACTGAAGTTTACTGGGTCTCCTCTCAGCTATATTTCTGCAATACTACTGTCTAACTTTCAGAAAAGGTGCCAATAACATTTCTCTTTTGAAGTGTACAGTAACACGGGCATTTAAGTTAATGATTATGCTAATACCTGAGTTTATACATCCTTGTTAAGGCATTTCATTGTTTACATACTTAATGATCAGAGACTTTTATGTGTTACTGAACTGAAATTATGTAAGTGCTGAGCTTCTGCATATGTGTATACAGACTTGCACACATTTTATTTCCACAGAAAAAAACTGGGTATGTATTGAGGCCTACTACACAATGGAAGTTGTACTCTGGATAGAAAAGATATGATTAAGTAAAGAAATATAAATGAAATGTAAACAGATAATGTTACACTTATTTTTTGTGCCAGCTTTGCCAAGGCCTCTGTCTTTTCATGAGTTTTAAGCAGGCATACCAATAGGAAGAATTTGGCTAAAATCTCAAAGACATATCATGACACGGAATTGGCTAAAAATAGCTTCAGGCTAAATCAAATTTTTACCACCAAATAGCAATCGCATGTAAATTGTGCACTTTTACACAACATCTTGTGTTGCATCTGATTTATTGTGGCATGACTTTACTAGGACTGGTGGCTTGAAGAGGCGAACTGTAGGCTTAATGTCAGTTCAGAAAAGGGGAGCATGAACAAAGTGCTTTCTTATTGGTGATAATGTAAGTCAGAAATGAGAGACATGTATTAGTCTATAGCTCTTCCTATGGAAAACATTCTCTCCCAGATATCTTTTGTGAGGGGATCCTATGGCTTTCTTATCACACATTTTTGAGTGCTATATGCTACTTCTTGTAGTGTCAAATTAATTAGTATTTATTCCCTTTTCTTTCACCCTCAGCATCGTAGGCATTTCTTAGGAGAACATATATGTTTTCCACAGATTATTATTTACCCAGATTGTGGTAATATCTAGAAAAGGGTCAGGCATAATCTAAACAGAGAAGACACCATCTCTGCTCTCAGGAGACAGCAAGCAATTGTAGCCCAGTAAATATGATTTTTGCCATGACTAGTAAAAAGCTGTGGACCTTTAGCTGCCCTGGCAGTGCAGGGTCTCAGGCCTCATCCAGGCTCGCAGCTGGGTTCAGCCTGGTTTGGCAGTTGCTGAGATGAGCAGTACCTATGGGCTGCCTTTCTTCAGCTTTGCCCTGGGATCCTCAGTATGGCACCATCCTGGCCGAGGCAGGGACTCAGCAGGTGGCAAACAGCAGCCCTGGTGCAGAGCTGGGGCTGGGGGAGGCCACTGTGCCACTCTCTGGCTTTAGATGAGAGCCCCTGAGAGTAAAACAGGGGCTGTGAGATAAAAAAACACATAAAAGTAGCCCCAAGTGGAAGATCAGAGAGAAAGAAATGTCCATCATGATCATCATACTGCTCCCAGCAAAGACCTCAGTGTGCTTGTTGCCGTCCCCTCCTATTCCCCCCCCCCCACTTTTTCTAGGAAGACTGAAACCATCAGCCTCAGGTTAAAAAGGGACACAGGAAGGGTGAGCACCACACCACAAAAAAAAAACAAACCAGGAAAGGTTTTCTTTTTTTTTTTAATAGCAATTTAAATGGTATTATTAGACTTTTCTGTATTAAGCTGTGCTGTTAGTCTGTTAGAATATTGATTGAACTAACACTAACATTTTAGCCTGTGTATATATTTTGTCTCCTTTTGCACACAAGATTTTCAGCCTAAAAAAAGTAAAGCAGATTCAAATATGCAATGAAATTAAATACTGCTTTTGCATTCTGCTTAGTTAGAAAATAATTCCTTGATTTGATCCTTTCTTGGAGCCATGATAGTAAAATAGGTCTTCAAAGAGGAGAAGGTGGAAAAGTGCTCTTAAGTAGGACTTAAGAACTAAAGATTGTGGTGGAAAAATCTCTCGGCCCTTATTTGGCCCCTAACCTGACATTGGCTCTACCCCTATTTTCCAGGCATGTGACTGTAACATGTATGCCACATTTCAGTTTTCTACCCATTAAATGGAAATAGGTAAAACCCAGCACAATGGGATTTTTTCATAAAGGTAAGAATAATGAAAAGAGGCCTTGTAATGGGGATGAAGTAAATGCATGCTATTCTGGCTTGCTGGTGGTTTTTTCCAGTTCAGGAAAGATTTTTCCATTGATTTTCTCCAGATGCAGTAGGGAAAGGTCTTATAGGCAAAAATGAGAAAATAAGAAAGATAAAATTATGAAGGTGTTGTTAAGAATGGAGTATGTGCTTAACTATCCTCTTGCAGACTCCTAAAATGTGAAGGCAATCTTGATTTTTCTGTGCACTACTTTAATGCAGTTAAAGGCAAAGACTTGCAGCCTGTGCTGACAAGCTGGGAAATTTTATCCTGGCAAACAACAACTCTGAAATGAAGTTGAATGTTCATGGTGGATAACAAACTAAATGTGAGTTCCCAAAAGAGAGAGTTAGAAGTATAAAGAGGGAAATCTGGTGTAAAATTAGGGGGCAATATTATCTTGGTATAGGTGCAAACACTACTGGAATGCAGTGCTCTTGGTGGTACTTGAAATTGGAGAAAGTTTGTAGAAAATCTAGGAGAATGATTAAAAGATTTGGAAACAGGCCCCCTTGAGGGTTTTAATCAGCTTATCAAAGAGATAAAAGGGATAAATTTAAGGGGGGTGGTGTACGTGTTTACGTGTGTGGGTGAGTGACTGTCTCGCATACTGGAAGTATCTCCTGGCAAACAAAACTTTGATCAAGGGTTCTGTAATATAGTAGACGAAAGTGTAACAAAATTCAATGGCTGGAAGCTGAAGCAAGACGAATTTAGAGTGATAGAATAAGGCTCCAATTTTTAACAGTGAAGATAATTAACTAGTGAGTACTTTGATGAAATTGTGGTTGGTTTTCCCTGGAAATTTCAATTAAGACTTGGCATATCTTTCTTAGCAAACTCTTTTAATTCTGCTGGAATTAATTCTGGTAAATCCCATAACCTCTGTTATTTAAGAGGTCAGATTAGATTATCATAATAATAATTTCTGGCTTTGCCATCTATGTTCAATAATCATTTATCTCATTTTCGCACTGTTGTCTCATACAAACATTTTCTTTTATCCTTTTTGCCCTAAACCCCCTTTCCCTGGATATAGCCCCTACTTTCTGAATTCTACTCTGTCCACTGTCCTCTGCTTCCTTCTCTTGGACCCCTACACTACAGACCCCTGTTCACATGTGCATTTTGTTTCTTTGGCTCACAACTTGAACATGAGCAAGTCAGTAGCTTGAAGCTGTAAGAAGTCAATAATGTTTTGCCGAAAATATTGCCTCCCTAAAGAGCTAATGGCTAACTTTCATTAGCTAATATAAATACTAGGGGTCTGAGAGTAGGCTGGAAGTGATTAGAAAAAATTATTTCAGTGTGCAAAGCTTTTATAACTTTGATTTTATGAATTGTCATTTTTTTTTAGAAGGGATGTATCTCTGGAACCCCTGTCTCCAGTGGTCCCCAGTGAGACAGAAAATTTCAATGAATTTATAAACAGAAAGGAAACCTTTACTGCAGCAGAAATGCTGCTCTGATATAAGTTTTCTGAACAGTAAATGGATCAAGGTCCAAATTAGGTCTTCACTGTGTCAGGTGCGATGGTAACAGCCAAACAAAAACATACCATAGCCTTAGGTCTGACAGTCTGTTAAATGAATTTGTATGCACACAAGAAGTGTCTTTCTGAAACATGAAGATGCCCGAGAGAGAGACTCTGGAAAGGTTTTACAGACATTTAATAGTTCAAGACATTATTTGTTCAATAATGAAAGAAAAAGGTTTAGAGAGCAATCAGATTTTCATGGACAAAAGCTAGGCTCTTCTCCTGAGGGGAGAAAGGATCATAGGCAGTGATTTTTGTATGTGTCAGGAAGAGATGCAAAAAAAGGGTTTGACAGCTGGAGAAGCGAGAGAAGAGAAAGAGCTGCTCATTCTATCTCATCTATTTTGTATGCTTTTATACTTCATTTCCTCTGAGCGTGATTTCTAGCTCTTTCCTCCTCTCTCTGTTAAATTGTTTCATTCTTTTTTACACTGTTCTTAGCACAAAAAATAATTCTTTTTCATGTTCCTGCTCAGTGCTTTTTCTGCCCCACTGTTGTACACCACTCTCAATATTGAACCACAACATTTCTCAAACTTTTTGCAAGTGCATCCCCATTTTGGTCACATCTGTGTTCACATGACTGCTGTAGTCTCCCCTGATGTCTGCTGCATGTGTTTTACTGGCTGTGCAGAAGCTAGTGAGAACTGCATACAACCATGAGCATCTACCCCTCCTCCCTGGAGGAAGTGGGTACTTGCCAGCACATAAAAGTAGCTAACTCTCCCCGAACTAGCATGAACATTCTTGAAATCCCCCAAAAGATATGAAACACAGTTGGTTCTCCAGTTTGGTTCTCTCGTACTTTCACCTGGTTTCTACTCTTCAAAAGTGCACTAAGAAATCTACACTAAGACTGACCAGCCCACTAACCATGTGGTGATGGGGTGGCCCAAGAGCTGATCATGGATTGGAAAGAATGCCTTGAAGTGAGAACACCAAGAATTATAGCAGTACCAATACAAGGGGGCAGACACTGGCCTCCAAGGCCTCTTACAATTTCACTATTCTTCCACCTTAAAGTACTACTGGTTTTGAATAAAAATGAAGTGACAAGCCAATGAAATGCTACTAGTTTCAAATGAGACAGGACAACCTTCTTTATCTATACAGCCACAAGGTTGTGATATGCACGTGGGCTAAAAAGGTCTCACTAACTTAATGCCTGTTACGAGTGTGAAAAAACTCCCATATCCCTAATCAGATTCTCCCCAGAAAAAGAACATAGCTGTAACTGTAGTAATGCTTTTTTAGTTCAGTCCATTCAAGAGTTGGTTTAAGCCAAATGGTGGAACTGAATCTCAGCTGCTGCCCTGGAGCTGCTGTATACCAGCAAAATCTTTTGAGTACAAACAGATGATTTTTGCCTGTGGGAGGATGATGGGACTGGAAGGTGTCTTTTACTTTTGACAGGGATTAGGGTGATGCTTGTGGCATAATGTTTTGTTGGCCTGGCAAAAAATTCTGAGCCTAGGCCTCTTAAATGTCATGGAGTTTTCATAGGAAAGATTTTTATTAGGAAATGTCAAAGCAAATATCTAAGCATGGGATGGCTCAAAGCTGCCTGTCATACATACAGTATTGATGGATTCTTGGCTGTGTCTTTTGTTAAGTAAATGAGAATACTGGCTTCATGAATTGTGGTTACATGTCTAAATGCAAGAGCTGCCCACGCAAAACCTGTGTTGGAACTTTCTAAGCTGACATGGTCGATAGAAGTGAGAAGTTCTGATTCAAAATAAAGAATCAGGACATCTGTTTCAAGTTTCATGCTTTTGGGGAGCTATGATGGAGGGGAACACATTAGTTTAATGTGACAAATACTGATCAATTTGTTTCAAACTTTCCTTTGATAAAGATACAAAGTGAAGATACTAAAATATTTGCCACTTTTCCACAAATGCAAATAATAGATACATCTTAACCCTTTCTTTTGAACTTAGAGTTTAAAATTCCTCAGTATGATTCAGGCATACAAAGTGGAACCTGGGAATAAGAAGCAACAATTCTTCTGAAAAGTTATATCAAGAATATATATTTGGACTAGGTGATCATTGTAGGTCCCTTCCAACTGAACTACTCTAAGAAGGAGTATTTACGTAATTATATATATAATGGGCTTCTTGGTGGTGATACAAAGAAAGAAAAATACAGCTGAGTACCAGCATAAATGCTGATGCAACTGCTTAACTGCACATGGGTTTCTGAAGACAGAAGTGTCTTTAAGCCTGTTTTCCATTTGACCCTTGTTTAGGTGGCATGTATACTGCTAGTGATATGAATTTCTGAAGCAATACCTTGAACATCAGCTCTTACACTACTAAGTTACAGGGCCAGCTAATCAGCATTTTTATCATTGGGCTGCCATTCTCCTAATTATTGTCTTCCAAGGCATTCTTAAGAAAGATTTCAAGTGACACAGTAGAGATATTTTATACAACATTTTTCATAAAGTCCAACTATGAACAAAATTGTGTACAGAAAATAATAGTCATGCTTTCCAAAATAAGGATGTGACATTATCACACAAACCCACACTTAAAATCCAAGAGACAAGCCTAGGTTATAATTCTCAGTCCTGACTGTGATTCTTCTTGACTAACCTTGGTTCAACCTGTTTCAGCTAGTTATCTGTTTTTCCTAAATGGAAAGGTGCCTATCTCTTCACCACCTATATTTATGTTAGCAAAAATGCATCTACAATCCTTCAGAAAAAGTGTAAGAAGCAAAACCTAGCTTTGACCATATTAAAACTTTTTACCAGCTCTTTTTCTGAGAAGTTGTGCTGAACAGATTCTGATAGGACTTTTTGGAATTCCAGTTAAAAATTTTTTATCAGCAGAATATGGTAAAACTTCATGAGTATGTTCATCAAATACATATACCTGCTTAGCTGGTAAGTAATATCCAGTCTACACTGTAAATAAAGGAAACAGTCATGTCATACAGCTAGCATGCAGGACTCTAATTAAAACCTGTGTCCACTGTTTATGTATATGACAAAAGAAATGTCTGAGAAGCATCATCTCACTTACCCAGCTAACTGTTGCACCTGCATGTCACTTGCTAGCTGTAAGTGCTTCACTTTGCCCTTTTTACTGTGGGCGTATTTTTCTTGAAATAGATAAAAGACCACATTTTTTTAGAAACGAGCTGTTTAACTTAGGTGCTGTGGTGGGTTGACCTGGGCTAGCTGCCAGACACCCATCCAGCTACTCTCTCAGTCTGCTTCCTCAACAGAATGGGGAGAGAAAAGATGAAAAAGTTCATGGATCAAGATAATGACAGGGAGATCACTTACCAAGTACTGTCAAAGCCAAAAGAGACTAGATGTGGGGAAAATTAATTTAATTTATTGTCAAATACGATAGATTTGGATAGCGAGAATCAAAGACAAATTAAAACACCTTCCCCTCACCCTCTTTTTCCAGGCTCAGTTTCACTCCTTTCCCACTCCTCTACCTCCCCCTCTCAAGTAGCACAGGTGGGTTGGGGGATGGAGGGTTGTGGACAGTCCATAATGGTTCTTCTCTGCTGCTCCTTCCTCCTCACACTTTTCCCCTGCTACAGCGTAGGTCCTTCCCATGGGCTGCAGTCCTTCAGGATAAGCCTGTTCCTGCGTGGTCTTCTCCACAGGCTGAAGTTCCTTCAGGAAATGTCCACCTGCTCCAATGTGGAGTCCTCCATGGGCTGCAGTGTAGACATCTCCTCCAGCTGGTCTCTCCATGGGCTGCAGGGGACTCTCTGCTCCAGTGCCTGGAGCACCTCCTCACCCTCCTTCTTCTCTCACCTTGGTATCTGTAGGGTTGTTTATCTCATTGAAAATGGTCAGTGTTGTGTCAGAGAACAAGAAGGGCTTTAAGTATGTTAATAGCAAGAGAAAGTCTAAAGAAAACATTGGCCTGACACTTGTTGAAGATGGTCATCTGATGAATAGGGGTGAAGTAAAAGTAGAGGCATTCAGTGCTTTTTTTGCCTCAGTCTTTAATAATACTGATAGACCTTGGCCTGCCTGGTCCCCTGAGTCAGAGGACCATGAGTGTGGGAGCAGTGACTTTCCATTTGTGGACACTGAAATTGTAAGGGACCAGCTGTATGAGCTGAATGTTCACAAGTCCGTGGGGCCTGATGGGATTCATCCCAGAGTAGTGACGGAGCTAGCAGATGTTATGGCAGGACCCCTCTCGATCAACTACCAAAGATCTTGGGAGTCTGGGGAGGTCCCTGCTGACTGGAAGCTAGCCAGTGTTATTCCAATTTACAAAAGGGCGTGGGAGAAGACCCAGGGAACTGCAGAAGTGTTAGTTTAACCTCAGTTCCTGGAAAAATTATGGAGATTATACTGGGTACTGTCGAAAGGCATTTAAAGAATAATGCAATCATCAGGCACAGTCAACATGGGTTCACAAAGGGAAAGTCCCTTTTAACTAATTTGATATCCTTTCATGATAAGGTCAGTGATGCAGTGGATGAAAGGAAGGTGGTGGATGTAGTTTTTCTGGATTTTAGTAAAGCTTTTGATACTGTCCCTCACAGCATTCTTCTGGACAAGTTGTCCAGCTGTGGGATGAGTGGGTTCACGATGCGTGGGGTGAATAACTGGCTGAAGGGCAGGGCTCAAAGGGTTGTAGTGAATGGGGCTGCATCTGGCTGGCAACCGGTTACCAGGGCTCAATTCTAGGGCCAGTCCTGTTCAGTATATTTATCAATGATCTTGATGCAGGATTTGAATGTACCATTAGCAAGTTTGCGGATGATACCAAACTGGGTGGTGGTGGTGTCTCTCTTGAGGGACAAGATGCCTTGCAGAGGGATCTAGATAGATTGGAGCATTGGGCTATGATTAATGGGACAAAATTTAATAAGTCCAAATGCCAGATTCTGCACCTGCAACAGAGTAACACCAGGCACAAGTAAAAATTGGGAGAGGAGTGGCTGGAGATCAGTCCTGCAGAAAGGGGTCTGAGGGTGCTGGTCGGCAGCAGGCTCAGTATGAGTCAGCAGTGTGCCCTGGCAGCCAAGAGGGCAAACTGCATCCTGGGGTGCATCAAACACAGCATGACCAGCTGGTCAAAAGAGGGGATCATCCTGCTGTATTCAGCATTGGTGTGGCCTCACCTTGAGTACTGTGTGCAGTTCTGGGCCCTGCAATTTAAGAAGGATGTGAAGGTCCTTGAACATGTCCAGAGAAACGCAACCAAGCTGGTGAGAGGGCTGGAAGGCATGTCTGCTGAGGAGCGGCTGAGGACTTTGGATTTGTCTAGTTTGGAGAAAAGGAGGCTGAGGGGCCAACTCATTGCTCTCTACAGCTTCCTGAGGAGGGGACGTGGAGAGGGAGGTGCTGAGCTCTTCTCCCTGGGATCCAGGGATAGGATACGTGGGAATGGTTCAGTGCTGCACCAGGAGAGGTTCAGATTGGTTGTCAGGAAGCATTTCTTTACCGAAAGGGTGGTCAAACCCTGGAATAGGCTTCCTAGAGAGGTGGTCAATGCCTGAAGCCTGTCAGTGTTTAAGAAGCTTTTGGACAATGCCCTCAATAAGATGTCTCAACTTTTGGTCAGCCCTGAAGTGGTCAGGCAGTTGGACTAGATGATTGTCGTAGGTCCCTTCCAACTGAAATATTCTGTTCTGTTCTATTCTATGTTTTTTCTCATTCCTAATTCTCACAGCTGCTATGCAGTGTTTTACCCTGTCATCATTTAATCCCAGCCGGCAACTAAGCACCATGCAGCTGCTTGATCACTCCCCCAAACCCAGTGGGATGGGAGAAAGAGTTGGAGAAAAAAAAGTAGAACTTGTGGGTTGAGATAAAGACAAGTTTAATAGGACAGAAAGGAAAATAATAATAATAATAATAGAATTGGAATATACAAAACAAGTGATGCACAATGCAGTTGCTCACCACTCACTGACTGATGCCCAGTTAGTTCCTGAGCAGTGATCCCCCCCAGGCCAACTCCCCCCAGTTTATATACTGTGCATGATGTCACATGGTATGGAATACCCCGTTGGCCAGTTTGGGTCAGCTGTCCTGGCTGTATCCCCTCCCAGTTTCTTGTGCCCCTCCAGCCTTCTTGCTGGCTGGGCATGAGAAGCTGAAAAATCCTTGACTTAGTCTAAACACTACTTAGCAACAACTGAAAACATCAGTGTGTTATCAACATTCTTCTCATACTGAACCCAAAACATAGTGCTGTATCAGCTGCTGGGAAGAAAATTAACTCTATCCCAGCTGAAACTAGGACAAATCCTTTCTTAAATAAGTTTCCCAGAGAAGCCACCATCTTGGCTGAGATGCTCAGCTGTGCCCTGTGGTGGGTCTGTTGGAACCGGCTGGAAGCAGATGGAACTGGCTGTGTCCAATTTGGGGCAGCCCCTGGCATCTTCTCCCAGAGGCCAGCCCTGCAGCCCCCCTGCTGCCAACACCATTACCCCATGGAGACACAAAAGTCTCAGTAAACTGTCACCTTTGTCCAAAAATACATGATTTTACAGTATTAATGAAAATCTTACTAGAGGTGAGAGTTAATTTTTAAAGAAGACGCATTGAGAAATTGCTAGAAACAAACATCAATTTTATGTATCAAAAGACAAATCATAGTGGGAGGCACCAGTGAATCTAAATAATGTTTCTGTTTTGGCATATTTAAAGTTAATTAAATCTGAGAGTTCTTGAAAACGTCAAACCTTTCCCTCCTCTCTCTGTACTCGGTTTAAACTCTAATTTGACGAGTATCAGTCTTAAGCAAAAGCTATAGGAGACTGGCATGATGAGTAATCTCACATTTCCTTTAGCATTTCATTTATCATTCAGTTGAGTTTTAATTAAAGGCAAACAACAATTCCAGCAAAAAAGAACATGTATGAATATTTCTAAGTGGGGAAATGCTTTGAGGTCTCATAATACGTCTTGTTTTCCTCTAGTAATTTTCAAAGTCTGTTACATGTTTTCTCTCCCCCTTTTGGATTTGCAATTTTATTGGGGATTTTGTTCTGCCCAAAATATGTACTTAGGCTAGAGGTGACACTGTCTGGGCCACAGAAACAAAACTGGCTGCAGTGTTTTTTCTTTGCTGCACCGTTCACAGAGTGCGCTGAAAGTCTGTGTTTGTGTGGTTGCAAGGGATACACTAACTACACTGAGCTAGCGTATCTATTTCACACCTCGACTGATAATTCACTAAAGTGCTGTAACTTGATTGCATTTAATTTAGTACCATTAGTATAAAAGTATTATCAGTTCTGATGGGTCTCTGTATTCTTCACCTTATGAAATAGACTCAGGCAAACTCATTTCATAAGTGATAAAATGTTTCTCTAGTGCCATGCAAAATAGATATTTACACCCTGTTATGAATTCCCCTGAACCACCCTAATTTCCAAAACTTGCAAATTGTGTCTGAAATGGGCTCAACAAGCACACACAACTTAGCAATATGTTACTGCAGTGGTACTTGCTTTGGCACTGGTGTGGTACTGACTTTGCAGTGTGTTGGTGGGGCAGAGCAATGAAAATTGTGGGAGCTCATCTGCTTTTATTTCCTCCTCTGAGATTCCTCTGAAAGAATTAAAAAGAGGCAAACCTTAATATTAATTCAAAATGGGCCATTGCTCTTGTCATTCTGTCTCTTGCTGAAGCAGCTTTTCTTGGGAGCAGTCATTAACAGGTCAGGAGATTTTAAATTGCCCCCTCAAATCTGTATTACATCTTTAGAATAGCTTTCAATAATTTGGGATTACTGTGGTGAAAAATTCTCTGGCAGGTACCTGTCCATTGTGAAGAAACTTTGCAGTAAAGTTGTACAGTTGTGTTTTGTAAATGTACAGTAGGGAAGGAATTCAAGAATACTTCAAACAGAAGTCTTTAAATAACAAATGTCAAAATTCCATTTCCAATATTAATTGTTTGTCTAGAGTTTTGTATTTTAAGATTACATTTATTTAGTTTTGGTCTGCTGCATGACTTTCGTAACTCCCACACTTATGCAAATCCTATCCATGAGATGCAAAATACAGCTGTCATACATGTTATCCATTGCTCCTGATCTACTTCTGTGTTAAATGCCTTTGCTAAACAATAGGACAAGCTTTAGTATAATGACGTTAATCAAGTTTATAATTTGAAGTGCAAAATGAAATGTGACACTATACAATAGTGTTTGATTTGAACTATGTCCAAATTGGTATTGCATTGTAGTTTTGTAAGGATTTTTTTTAAAAAATCAAATAAAGGCAGAAGTTTACATAGGGGAAACGTCCCTTTTTAAATGCAATGTAAAAAAGTGATAAGTATTTTATTGACGGGAATAATAACGTAAAATGATTTTACACAAAGCAAAACGAGCCTTCTACAAAAGGCCACTACTATGATGAGGCATTGCTTATCCATCTTTAAAGTATTGTCGACCATCCTAAAAATTGATCTTTGCATTAATGCTCTGCCGTTTTCCCCTACTAAGACTACATTTTGTGGGTGGCCTAGAGAAAGAAAATGGGAATAATTATCTTTTAAAATGTAATATAATGAAATGTAATATATATGAAATGTACAAATGTAATGTATAATGGAATTATAACAAGTGTTATAATGTATTTTTTGAAGGTACTGAGAAATGAGAATGCTACTGCCACTCAGGAAGCATTCCTTTTTTCAAATTAGTATAAAATAAAGTTATTCTATTTGTAAACCCAAGCAAGATTTATTAGGTTTTTAATTCAGGTCATCCTATCTCAAGTAATCATCTTTTAGCATAGAAATAAATACTCCCCAATTTGCAGGATTATACAGGATGTCGATTGGCTAGGCTTCTTAGTGTTAGTTTATTTGGAGTGTTAGTAGGCTTTCTATAAAGGAGAGGTTTGGTAATTGTTAATTTATGATTAAAACTATTGTTTCATGATCAATATTTGTGTACTTGAAGCAGTAACTTTTTAAGATGCAACAGAAATCCAACTCCTATCAGCCCTGTGTGACCATGTACAAGAGTTGTGAAAGTGCTTGTTAAATACAACTCTGTGGCTTTTTCCTCCAAAGAGAGACACTGTACATTCATGTGAGAACCATAACTCACGAGCTGATTGGAAATTTCCTTTAGAGTTCTAAAGTTTGAGATATGTTTGAGCCTGTGAAGTCCTTCCTTTGGTGGGATCCCACGAAGGGATACCACAGGGCAAGAAAATGGCATTTTAGAATCATAGAATCATAGAATTGTTTAGGTTGGAAAAGACCTTTAAGATCATCAAGTCCAACATCAACCATGCCCCCTAAACCATGTTCTGAAGTGCCTTGTCTATGCACTTTTTGAATACCTCCAGGGATGGTGACTCAACCACTTCCCTGGGCAGCCTGTTCCAATGTCTGACAACCCTCTCAGTAAAAAAATTTTTCCTAATATCTAACCTAAATCTCCCTTGCCTCAACTTGAGGCCATTTCCTCTTGTCCTATCACTAGTTACTTGATAGAAGAGACCAGCACCCACCTCACTACAACCTTTCAGGTAGTTGTAGAGAGTGATAAGGTCTCCCCTCAGCCTCCTTTTCTCCAGACTAAACAGCCTCAACTCCCTCAGCTGCTCCTCATACGACTTGTGCTCCAGGCCCTTCACCAGCTTTGTTGCCCTTCTCTGGACACGCTCCAGCACCTCAATGTCTTTCCTGTAGTGAGGGGCCCAAAACTGAACACAGGACTCGAGGTGCGGCCTCACCAGTGCCCAGTACAGGGGAACAATCAATGCCCTGCTCCTGCTGGCCACACTATTTCTGATGCAGGCCAGGATGCCATTGGCCTTCTTGGCCACCTGGGCACACTGCTGGCTCATATTCAGCTGGCTGTCAACCAGTACCCCCAGGTCTTTTTCTGCTGGGCAGCTTTCCAGCCACTCTTCCCCAAGCCTGTAGCGCTGCATGGGGTTGCCGTGACCGAAGTGCAGGACCTGGCACTTGGCCTTGTTGAACCTCATACAATTGGCTTCAGCCCATTGATTAAGCCTGTCCAGATCCCCCTGTAAAGCCTTCCTATCCTTAAGCAGGTCAACCCTCCCTCCCAACTTGGTGTCATCTGCAAACTTACTGAGGGTGCACTTGATCTGCTCATCTAGATCATTAATAAAGATATTAAACAGAACTGGCCCCAACACCGAGCCCTGAGGAACACCACTTGTGACCCGCCACCAACTGGATTTCACCCCGTTCACCACTACCCTCTGGGCTCATCCATCCAGCCAGTTTTTCACCCAGCAAAGAGTACACTTGTCTAAGCCATGAGCTGCCAGCTTCTCAAGGAGTATTCTGAGAGAGACAGTGTCAAAGGCCTTACTGAAGTCCGGGTAGACAACATCCACAGACTTCCCCATATCCACTGGGCGGGTCACTTGGTCATAGAAGGAGATCAGGTTGGTCAAGCAGGACCTGCCTTTCATGAACCCATGATGGCTGGGCCTGATCCCCTGGTTGTCCTGCACATGCCATGTGAGCGCACTCAAGATGAACCACTCCATAATCTTCCCCGGTACTGAGGTCAGCCTGACAGGCCTGTAGTTCCCTGGATCTTCCCTCTGACCCTTCTTGTAAATGGGCATCACATTGGCAAGCCTCCAGTTGTTTGGGACCTCCCCTGTTGACCAGGATTGCTGATAAATGATGGAGAGTGGTTTGGCAAGCTCCTCTGCCAGCTCCCTCAGTCCTCTTGGATAGATCCCATTTGGTCCCATAGACTTGTGAATGTCCAGACGGTATAGCAGGTCATTAACTATTTCCTCCTGGATTAAGGAGGGTATATTCTGCTTTCCATCCCTGTCTTCCATCTCTTTTAGTCTCGAAAGGTTTCATGTCTCAGAAAGAAATGAAAATATTAATTCTGCAAGGTACTTTATAATAACCTGGCTCTCACCTCCACCATTTGTGAGAGGCACAATATAGATAACAGCTTCACAGATACACTTTAAATGACAATTCATTCATAGAGAATAGTTTGAGATTCTTGGAGAAAAATACAAAAATGCCTTGTACTGCTTGATTTATTAATTTAAGTCATTTTGAAGTGTTGCACAGAGCTTTCAGTGTGCTCCCTAAATCAAGTTATTTTATTTCATGAACACCAATAGAATTTGCAGTGCTGCTGCAAACAGGAGTGGGATTTCCCAGCTGGCAGATGGTCCACTACAATTGAAAACTCACAAGCAGAGCAATATGAAAGGAATCTCTCACATAGCTGAATGCTGTCATTTAAAGAGTCTTGCTTATCATCAGAATTAGATACCTAATATTCAAGTCTCCTGGATGTTTAGCTTTTGAAATAGCTTAAAGGAATAAATAAAATACTAATATTTCATTGAAAAGAATGACCTCTACTGATCTATATGCCTCAGGCCAAATCTGATTCTTAGTTAAATCTGCAAAATGCTTTTTAAGTCAATGGGGTAATAAGGACATAGCTGAGAGACCAGCTGAGTGATTTTTAAATAGACAAAGTTCAAGTGAGATGTAGTTTAGAAAGAATCTAAAACTGAACAGCCTTTTCTTTGACTAAAGAGTACATCACGTTTTGATCAGTTTTTTTTCACAGACAAACAGTTTTGTTTTTGCTAAGTAAGTAGAAAAGAGATTCTTGTTGGACAAAAAAGAAATGGCTGGAATTTTTAATGAAAATAATGTAAGTGATTTCATTCTACTTACACAAGCAAATTTACTTATGGAATTTCAGAGGGCACTGAACAAACACAAAAGTTAGTAAGAGGAAATTAGTATGATAAAAGAAATAATCAAACAAAACAAGTAAAAAAGTGTCTCACTCTTGCCCTGGATAGATATCAGGAAGTCAGACTTGAGTAAGAGGAGAATTTGGTCAATGCCACAGTGGTTTTAATACAGTTGTCATGAGTAAAGCTCCATTTTCCATTCTGCAATTTTATTTTATATTTTTTTAAGATTTAAGAATATATGTAATTCTGAAATAGGATCAAATCAAGTCCCACCAAAGTGAAAAACTAGAAAAATATTGAACACATACCCTAAGTATCTGAGGCAACTTTAGAGCTCTCAGGTGGCACATGAGGAAGATTCCACCTGGGACTATTAGGTCAAGAGTCCTTAAATTAATTGGAGTTCATTCGCACCAAGGATGTAAATTCCTGGATGACTGGGATACTGGTTATTCCATCACAAGACTCTTTCACCATTTCTTGTTGGAGCCATTCTGTTTTAGCCATTCTTTGGTAGAGAGGTTTTTATGTTGTTCTCTGGCATCCCTAATCATTAGACTATGAAGTTACTCTATCCTTCTGTCTCTCTTTCTGGCCCAATGCAGTTATAATGTTTTACGTAAGGTGCAAAACCTCTGACTGGTGGGGTAGAGGGGGAGAGAGAGAGACTGCTTGTCTCCACATCTAGATCACCTAAAACTTTCAAGGTGGAAGTTGAAGTTGCATCTGATGAAATATTCCAAATCTCAAACAAGTTTTCTGTGTGGAGTTAGCTTGGTTCCTGCAGATGTTTCTCACTTTTTCTGTTTTGTTAGTGCCAGAAAGTCTTTTTTTCAGGGGGATGGGGAGTAGGCAGGGAAGTATTAACTTCTGATAATTTCTGGTTTTCATGTAACTTCATTTTCAGGTGAAAAGGCTTTGTGTTGGAAAATTCCCAACAAGCTCTAGCTACATACTTAGCCTGAGGTCAGATGTCTTCTTATCTGTGATGAGGCATTGCAAAACCTTGCCACTTTATTCAGGGGGATAAATAAGGAATTTGAATCAACAGAAACATTATCTTGGGTCTTATCCCTTCTTCTGAATCCCCATATAACTTTATACCATCTAAGCTTCATGAGGCAAAAGAAGCTGAGTATTTCTGAATGATTTTTTTTACAGCCCTAAAGACAGATAAATTTTAATCTGATTATTTTGAAAATGTGATTTTTAACCTTTCATCATGGTTTACCTAATGGCATGTCATAATGATATATTACAGATTCTTTGGGGAATACTTGTATGGTTCTGGAAAACTAGCACTCCTCACCAAAATAAATACTGTGCCTTCCAGATCCAGAGTACTGATCTTGGCAGACTGGTCTCTTGAGATGTCAAAAAATAGTGATGATTCTTTAAATAAGATACTTTGTTCTGTTAGAGCATTTGTGATTTTTTATGGTAGTTTCCTTCAGCTATTCCAGTGCTATGTAGTATAGAGCATACGCCCTATAAATATATAAATAAATAAAAAGCAGTGGGATGGGAGCAGAGACTTAAATTGCTATGCTTTGTCTTAGTTAGTCTCTAGTTTATCCACGTACTTTGCTCATAATAGATCACAGATTTTTTTTAAGTTTCAGGCACTGTGAATGAAATGACTTACTAAGTTAACCTGTTTTCTTGGATTTATCTGATATACTGACAAAGATTAAACCGTGTCCAATTGAGAGATCTAGCCAGTCATAACATATTCCAGTATGTCTGCAGTATGGAATGTGAAATCATGTCTCTACTCCACCAGAAAATTGAAAATCCCAAGAAAATCTGTTTTCTAAAATGCATATATCTATAAGCAGTTTTCTTTTTTAGATGAAGTATTTCTATTAAGCCCCTCCATAAAAAAAAAGGAAGCTTTTAATTAAGAGTTTTTCTAAGTTAGTTGCCCAAGGGCAAGTAGAATTGTATATGAAGGGATATTTTTTTTCCAGTTAGGACAGAGATTTATTAATTTTAATGTTAACTTCCAATGCTATCCCTAGTGAACTGGAAATGTTCTTGGGTTTATGACACTTTATCAGGAGCTGGGAATTGACCTTGGAGCTCCCTGGTGAATGCTCTGTTTTTCTGGCAGACTATAGTACTGGACTACTGCAAAGGCAATTCGTAAGAGGAATCTTAAAAAAGGAAGTCCTTGGATTATGTCCCTGCTTTTGAACCACCACCACTTATAAATATGTCTAGCCCCAAAGTGGAAATTTCTGTTTTATGGAAATGCATTGGTGTTTTGGGGGGTATGTTAAGGGAAATAGAGGTGTTACTTGTTGCTGGTCTGAGTTGTGCCTGTCTCAGAAAAAGCGTGTCTAGCCTTAATTTTTCAAATACCAGAATTCTAGGTTTGATTGTAAAGTCCAGGTTAGTTTCTTTGAAAATTTATTTCTCTGTATTTTCACGTCTGGGTTCAAATTCTCAATAGTTTTATTTTTTTATCAATATTTGGAGTGGAGTCTCACTAAACAACTTCTACCTTATATGTATGCAAAACAGCCATTGTTGATAGATCTTCCCCCCCATCTCTCTCTCCCACCTACCTACTATATCACACAAAGCAGTGCTTGGATGGCTTTTCAAGGACTAAAGTCTTTAAAGTTGAAAGAAAAACTTAAAAGACAATCAAGGAAAAAAGCAGACCAACAGGAGACCGCTGAAGCCTGAGGAACAATGACATCCTCTGTTTCAGCTCTTATTTAAGATATCACATCTGGCAAACTGATATAAAAACACAGTCCTGTGTTTTCTTTTTTTTTTTTCTTTGCCTTGCTTTCTTTTGTAGGGACTAAGTGAAACTACTTTGTATTTTGCAATCTGCCAGTACCTACATGCAGCTGCACAGTTTACCAGAAAATGAAGGATGCATATTGGAGGTGGTAGGGGAGAAAGGACTTTGACTCCAAATTATGCAAATAAAACAACAACGACAACAATACAAAACCAAAGCAATGCCCCTACCTGCTCTACTGCTTACAGATGAGTGCCACATTATGTATGCAGTGACATCTTGAAAGCCAGAGCTGGTATTGCTACAGCAGTACTTCTCAAGCTGTCTGCACAGTACAAAGCACTTTATGGAAGCTGAGACATTGTCCTGAGAGTGTCAAAGTATTTTAGGGCTGTTTTTTTTTTTTTTTAATGGGCAAGATCATCTCAGTCCAGTATCTCATGTCTGTGGAACAGGAAGAATTGCAACCTGTCTGGGGCTTACTGATCGTGCTCAGCTACAAACCAGAATAGACTTATGCAGCTAAAAGAGTGCTCATGCACTCAGTAGCAGTATTCAGTATGAATAGTAATAAAGTTAGTTTTTATAGCGGCTCAAGTTCTCAGAGGTCCTTTTCATTCAAATGTTTGGCCTTGGGGAAAAAAAAAAAGTCAAAATTGAGGCATCTAAAGCTCCTAAATTGAACTGTGACATGGAGAGAGGAGATTGGCATGACATTCAGCAGAGCATGGCTAAGGAAACAAGGAGTGAGACCATTTGAGTCTGAAAGGATCAAAGTATTAAAAGTCTTTTGCATGAGATGTGCAGTCTTGTAATCGATATGATGTTTAACTCAATGAATAAATACTTCAATACGGAGAAAATGTGTTCTGATTAGTTCAAGTGATAAAATGTGCTGTTACATTCTGAAACTGCTGGACCCTGCACAATTGCTTTATCAACAAAGGCTGCAAACACAACAGTGCATTAGTCCAATCTCCCATATATGAGTAAGGATGTGCAAACCTTTGCTTAATTGAACTACAAAATGGAACAGTGGCTTAAACAGTGTGTAAAATCTTGGCCATTAAGAGAAACTCTGCTAAAGGAGATATTTCTGTACTCACAGTAATATCTACTAATTTCAGCTGGCTCAGTCAGCAGAATGTCTTTCTGTGTTTTTCTTACTATGTTCCGATATTCCAACTTAATATTCTCATTAGGAGAAGGAAGTAGAAACAGAGACACAGCAGCAGGAATTATTCCAGTTATTTTGTGCTACTCTATTTATAAAAAAGTAACACAGTGGGGCTAGGCAAAATGCAAGCTTTCTCAAATTTTAGGTGGAAAAGATATAGGGTGAGCATAAAAGTAGAGGAAATAAGCTTGAAAGATAGCCGAATACATAATGATGTTATTGAACACTATAGTGACATGACTCTTGCTATTGCTCTGCCTCTGTATTTTCCTGACAGTCAGCTCAGATTATTAGAGAACAATGTAAACTATGGCTGAAAAGGAATAATCCAATTCAGAAATTCACAGCCATTGCTAGTCTTAATGCATTTTGCCTTGGTAAGAAGGCTGAAAATAGAGAGTGGAGATATGCAATGTGATATACTGTTCTATGCTAAATGTATTTTACAAAGCAGCCACACAAAGCCAACACTTGATGCAATCCTTTAAGTAAACACCATTATTACTACCCTTATGCTCAATTTTGTGTATTCAAGCAGACCAGGGACCTCATGGTCTAAATTGGGGGGTAAGTGAGCAGAAGGAAACAGACAAAAAGAATTATTATTCTTCTTCTATAGATGGGGAATTTTGGCAGGCTGAAAGTATGTGATTGGGTGCCAAAACATAAAATAAATCCAGATTACCATGTCATTTCCCCAAATTAAAGCCCACTTTTACTTCCAGTGAAAAAACATCTTTGAACCATATGGCTATTGTTGGATGGTGGCAGCATCAGGCTTTGTGGGCCAGGCACAGAGTGCTTGATAAAGTTACAGTTCTCCGTTTCCCGAGGCTGCTTTCACTATACATTAATTCAATCCAAATGTTTCTTCAATATAGAATACACTTCAGAGGTTGATTTAAGACTTTTTCAGCCATGTTTGCTGGTAACTTCTCCACTATATCTAGTAACAATCCATTCCCGCAGCACATTTCCCAAACGCTTGTAGAATGAGCAAAAAGCCTATTGAACAGCAGACCTTTGCTGGGCACACCATTTCCACAGAGTGGGCTTGTGAATAGTTTCAGTGTGGAAGCAGGAAGGGTTTTACAAAGTCTGCACAGACTTTGGTCAGCTGGAATACACCACTTTTCAGAGAGCATTCACTTTGCTTAGTCCGATTTCTGGGCTTACTGGTCTGGATTCTTCTACCCACTGAGTCAGCAATATTGCATGAAGAGAGTTTATACAGAGGGAAAGCAATATTCAGACAAAGGCACCCAAGGTGACATGGACTGATTTGTGAATGAATTTTTTCATTTAAATATCGTAAAGTGTATTTGAGAAAAGGTACAGAGAAGAGGATACAGAGGATACATGATATTTGGTAACATTTTTGTGTGAAGAAATCACTCTTTGGTTTGCTGAAACCAGAAAACAAAGATAAAAGATACATGTGTTGCTTTCTATGTCAATAACTTGTTTAATCTGGGATCAGACCTGAGTAATAAAATGTCCAGCATAGAGATACTATTTTCCAGAGGAACCATGAGAGACAATGACACAGCTTAACAAGCAGTTTTTCTACAATTTAGAGAGCAGATAGTACTGTTGTCTGCATTAAAGGTATAGAACTCACCTGGGGCCCTCAGAAGGAAATGTGAGAGAGAGTGAATTAGGAAATGGGTAGTTGCAGCAAAAAATAATTACTAGATAACCATTAAAGGTTATGGTGAAGACCAGGGGCTAAACACTGCCACCTTTAGCACTGGGCTGGGTGGTTGTAAGTCATGGTGAGAATTTCATCTGGCCAGGGAACTTTGTGTAAGCACTCTTAGATGGAGGAACATTACAGAAGTATTTTTCTCTTGATAGGACTGCATAATGACAGCTTGACCTACAAGTAACTAAGGTGACTGAGGTCTACCTGAGCCACGGAATTTGACATCTGAAGCAGTCAAGAGGGAACAAGAAAAAGCTCCGGAACACTATTAGTTTAACCTTAATTTACAGAGACATAATGAATTTTTATTCCTTGTGAGCAGGACATGCAATTCTCACCAGTACTGTCCAATAAGTGGATACTGACACACTGCAGTATTGCTTTTTATTTTGTTTTTCCACAGCTTAAAACCCAGTGAATAAATTTGCTGCTTGAAGAAATTTAAGTGAATATCATTACTGAAGATGACCATCAGGTTGCCAGGCTGAAGTACATGCAAAGGGAGCATGTGAAAAGTATAAACTTAGTGAACTAAGAAAAGAAATGCTTTCTTAAGCAGAAAAGTATTTCTAAGTGATGTAAGTATTTCAGCTCACTACATTTGGTTGTCAGTGAATATGTAATATAGACGTCAGTAGCAGTGACTCTTCCATTAGGGTACAGTTGATCAGCTTTAGGTGAATTCCCACTTGTGGAAAATGAAGCCATCTACAGAGGCATAAGTAAGAAGAAGTGGGGAAAATTTTATTATATCTTGGTAGGACTGGATATATTTAGGACTTTCTTGGTGGAGATGGGAGATTATGGTTCAAATTCTCTCAGGGAGAAGGGGAAATTCAGTCAATCTCCCCTAGCTTAAGCAAACCATAAGCTATTCAGGTCAGAGAGTCAATTTCTCTTTGAAATTTGCTCTGCATATTTTGTTGCATTTTTGCAATTTTAGCTACTTGATGAATTAAGTTCAAATTGTATCATTTTTAGTGCATTTTGACTAATACATTGTTCATCACAGAAACCCTTTCTTGCTTTAAAGTTTGTGGTTCGATGAAGAGGAGGGGAGAAACATATTGCTGTGAAAAGAAAAAAATTGAAAATACACAATTTTCAGGGTGAAAATAAGCTACCATCATTCTGGAGCCATCTTGCAGTTTTAAAGTATCTGGACTGAATAATGCTTGAAATACTGGCTGAAAGATTGATTTTTTTTTTTATATAATTTCTAAAATGAAGTAATGATTTCTAGTTTAGTTTGTTCACAAGCCTCCCACCCCAACACTTTTTTTTTTTTTTTGAACAAATGCTCAATAGGTAAATGCTCCAGCTGTTTTACTTGAATACTTAGAGAGGAGGTAAGTTATGTCATCTTGCTCTGCACAGTTCTGTAAGAGATATTTATGATTTATTACAATGGAAATCTGTGGATGGAGTGGGGGCAAAAAAAGGGTGTGGAAACAAGTGAAGGAAAAATAATGAAGAAAAGAGGGGATTATGTTTTTACTTTTCATTGAAACAACTTGGGCCGTGAAATCATATATTGCAACGTGAATTTCAATCAAATTTCTTGAAAGAAGGTGACTCCTTTAAAACACTGAAAGGCTCAAGGAGTTTATTTCAGGTGCCGGTGACTGATCTTATTTACATTTTCAAAAGCGAGAGTTCCAATTGACTGAATTATTAAATTGAAACACTCAGAGCAAACAGTTCACTAAGGATGGATCCATGTACTCTTTCTACATCTAAGAACACAGGCTGTATTTTATAAACCAGACAGAAATTAAAATACTTGTTACCAGGGAAATTTCAGGAGGCAGAAGGGAGATTGAACTACTGAGCTTGTATGTGTATCAAAACCAAACATTAAAGTGAAAGTTACTCTCAGACTCTGAACCATCTCCGGAAGAAATCAGACATAAGCAGAGTCAAAGTGGGTTACCACTGATTTAATGGAATTCCAGATACTGTGAATTTGTTGTTAAAAGCCTAGGTAGGTAATTGGTGTTGAAACATTTGTGGATGAAATGAGCTAGAGAAACCTGCTTCCTTTGCAACTTGGGGCTGTTAAATAAATATTTTTTCATGTATTTATCAGCAAACTGTGCTGCTTTTTCTCTTTGAGAAATCCTATGAATGGACCAACATTTTCTTCAATTGGATAATGAGTACAGAGTGCTGGCTGACTGCTGCAAAAATGCTCTCCAGCTTGTTTGACAGCTATTCTGTATCAGGTACTAAGTATTCAAAATCTCCATCTGTTTTAACTGAACATTCAGGACAGGTGGGTTTCCTGATTAAGTGAGATAAATAGTGTCATTTAGACCAGCCTGGTGCTACAGCTAGTGTACATGAATAATTATGTGGTTGAATACACCTGTGTGAAGAAAACCAGCACAAATCTTACACACTGTTTAAATTCTAGTCTGAAAAGAAAAGCATACAGATGACCTCTAGGACTTAAACTGTCTCAGTACAGAACTGACTCCCTTGTACTGTGGGTGGCTTTTCGCTGTTAGGTTAACACTCACTGAGTTGTGACTGGCTCTTTGTGCCTGTGTTTGCTAGAATAATCACTACAAGCAAAGAGATCACAAACAAATTAAAAATGCATTCAAATAGTGAATAGTGAAAACAGTGTTGAACACACTGATGTTTTTTAGTTACTGCTGAGCAGTGCTTAACCAGAGACAAGGGCTTTTCTGCTTCTCACCCCACCCCACCAGCGAGGAGGCTGGGGGGGGCACAAGAAGTTGGGAAGGGGACACAGCTGGGACAACTGACCCCACCTGACCCAAGGGATATCCCAGACCATATGGCGTCATGCTCAGCAATAAAACCGTGGGGGTTTTGGGAGAGAGGGGTCAGGGGGCACTGCTCGGGGACTGGCTGGGTATGGGTTAGTTGGTGGTGAGCAATTGTTTTCATTTGCATCACTTGTCTTTAATGGGTTTTATTTTCCTCTCTCTTTGTTATTTTTCCCTCTTTCCCTTACAATTTTAAAAGATTATTATTATGATCTCTTTTAATTATTAAACTGTTTTTATCTCAACACAAGAGTTTCTTTCTCACTTTTATCCTTCCTTCTGATTTGCCCCCCACCCCAGTGGGGTGGGGGGAGTTAGCAAGCAGCTGTGTGGTGCTTAGTTGCCAGCTGGAGTTAAGCCACGACACTGCTCTGCAGAGTTAATTGTTAAGTCCTCAACTAAGAGTAGTCTGATGACCTATAGCATAGTGGCAAAAGATTTCACTGTATCCAGTATATACTTCAGTGCATTTAATATGTTAGCAGTCTTTCTTTGAGTCATTGCTGTGCCAAGGAGTTGCAGGTGTAGTAGAAACAGTGTAATTTTTTTTTTAATAATGTAGAGTCAAATAAGTAAACTATTCAAGATTGCAAGATGAAATCCTAAGTTATGATAACCTCAAATTTCTTCTGTAAAGAAGTCATAGCATTGCTGAGAAACTCGTCTGAAGAGAAAAGACTTGATAGCTTCCGGCTTGCCAACAGCATGTGACAACGTGTGAGCTGCAGTGCTTGTGGGGGCAATGGCACTCATGCTTTTTCCGAGTTCAGCTCTTCCGTTGCCCTTCAACACTACTCTTCAATCCCGTATTTCCATAGGTATGAACTGTAATTTATTGTTCCTCATTACCACATGCTGACTCCTTCCTTCCCCCACTAGAGTTACGAAAAATTACCTTTAGGGGCTAGAAATAAGGATCTTTAACTACATTTCTTGACCTGGACACCCTCATCATTAAGGTCATAAACCTTTCCAATTTTAGTCTCTTGAAACCTCCACACAGGTATTCTACAGTTTTGATCTTATCAGGCTTCAGGCAACACTCCATGCACGCCATGACTTGCCTGACTGCTAGTGACCACTCAAGATTAATCACCATTGGCTTGGCTTTCCCAAATTCTTTGTCTCCTTTAAAAAATCTAACTTAGCTAGAGCAGGCTTTCTGAAATAAGTATGTCTACTGCTGAGCTAAAGACTAGGAAAAAAAAAAAAAAAAGAAAAAGAAAAAAGCACAGAGAACCAAAACACCATAAGGTTTGCCTGTAGATATCACAGTCTTGAAGTTATTTTAAATACTGAGGCCTTAAAACCCTAAAGATCCTCAAGTCTGGGCTAAAAAAAAAAATGTATACATGTGTTTTCATTTGAACACAAGCTGCTGCTGCATCTTTGATTTATCTTTGAAACAGATGTGTTTTGAGTTGAAGTTAGACTTCAAAGGAGAAAGTAAATGTTCAATAGAAAATATTTTTCTTATTCAGAATAGAGACTGAAAGTGTAAATTTTGCTCTGAAAAGATAAGATTGTATTCTAAATGTTCCATTCAGAAGTTCAGAAATAGTTCAGAAATTTAACTCAGAAAAAAATACAGAAAATTACAGTTGTGAACCTTAGGCACATTTCTTCAACTGATCAAGTCCACAATGTTAAGCGGGAACATAAAATCATAGACTGGTTTGGGTTGGAAGGGACCTTAAAGATCATCTAGTTCTAACCCCCTTGCCATGGGCAGGGACACCTTCCACTAGACCAGGTTGCTCAGAGCCCTATCCAACTTGGCCTTGAACACTGCCAGGGATGGCGCATCCACAACCTCTCTGGGCAACCTGTCCCAGTGCCTCACCACCCTCACAGTAAAGAATTTCTTCCTTACGTTTAATCTAAATCTGCCCTCTTTCCGTTTAAAGCTATTACCCCTTGTCCTCTTACTACATGCCCTTGTAAAAAGTCCCTCTCCGGCTTTCCTATAGGCCCCCTTCAGGTACTGGAAGGCCACTATAAGGTGTCCCCAGAGCCTTCTCTTCTTCAGGCTCAACAACCCCAACTCTCTCAGCCTGTCTTCATCGTAGAGGTGTTCTAGCCCTCTGACCATCTTCATGGTCCTCCCCTGGACTCACTCCAACAGGTCCGTGCCCTTCCTTATGCTGGGGGCCCCAGAGCTGAACACAGTACTCCAGGTGGGGTCTCACCAGAGTGGAGTAAAGTGGGAGAATCACCTCCCTCGACCTGCTGGCTATGCTTCTTTTGATGCAGCCCAGGGTATGGCTGGCTTTCTGGGCTGTGAGCAGACATTGCTGGGTCTTGTTGAACTTCTCATCAACCAACACCCCCAAGTCTTTCTCTGCAGGTCTGCTCTCAATCCATTCTCCACCCAGCCTGTATTTGTGCTTGGGATTGCCCTGACCCATGTGCAGGACCTTGCATTTGGCCTTGTTGAACTTCATGAGGTTCGCATGGACCCACCTCTCAAGCCTGTCAAGGTCCCTCTGGATGGCATCCCTTCCCTCCAGCATGTTGACTGCACCACACAGCTTGGTGTCGTCGGCAAACTTGCTGGCGGTGTACTCAATCCCACTGTCCATGTCGCCAACAAAGATTTTAAACAGCGCCGGTCCCAATGCCAGCCCCTGAGGAATGCCACTCCCTAGTGGTCTCCACTCAGATATAGAGCTGTTGACCACAATTCTTTGAGTGTGACCATCCAGCCACTTCTTTATCCACTGAGTGGTCCACCTGTCAAACCCATGTCTGTCCATGGACAAGGATGTTGTGCAGGACAGCGTCAAATGCATTGCACAAGTCCAGGTGGATGACTTCTGTTGCCTTTCCCTTATCCATCAGTGCTGTAACCCTGTCATAGAAGGCCACCAAATTTGTCAGGCACGATTTGCCCTTAGTGAAGCCATGTTGTCTGTCACCATTCACCTCCTCATTTTCCACATGGCTTAGCAGAGTTTCCAGGAGGAACTGCTCCATGATCTTGCCAGGCACAGAGGTGAGACTGACTGGCCTGCAGTTCTCCTGCGGGTCTTCCTTTTTTCCCTTTTTAAAAAGAGGGGTTATGTTTCCCCTTTTCCAGTCAGTGGGAACTTCCTCAGACTGCCATGACTTCTCAAATATGATGGATGTTGGCTTAGCTACTTCATCCGCCTGTTCCCTCAGGACCCGCAGACACATCTCATCAGGTCCCATGGACTTGTGCACCTTCAGGTTCCTTAGGTGGTCTCAAACCTGATCTTCTCCTACCATAGGCAGTTCTTCATTCTCCCAGTCCCTGCCTTTGGCTTCCGCAACTTGGGCAGTGCGGCTGGAGCGCTTGCCAGTGAAGACTGAGGCAAAAAAGTCATTGAGTACCTCAGCCTTCTCCATGTCCCATGTAACCAGGTCTTCTGTTTCCTTCCGGAGAGGGTCCTATTTTCCACAGCCTTCCTTTTACCACTGACATACCTATTGAAGCTTTTCTTTTTGCCCTTGATGTCCCTGGCCAGTTTTAATTCTATCAGGGCTTTGGCTTTCCTAACCTGATCCGTGGCTGCTTGGACAATTTCTCTGTATTCCTCCCAGGGTACCTGACCTTGCTTCCACCTTCTGTAGGCTTCCTTTTTGTGTTTGAGTTTGTCCAGGAGCTCTTCGTTCATCCATGCAGGCCTCTTGACGTTTTTGCCTGACTTCCTCTTTGTTGGGGTGCATTGCTCTCTGGGGACAATTTCAGCTGCTTGTCCCTGGCCTTTTACCACTGACATCTGTGTTACGGATGCATGACTAACCAAATCCAACAGGTGCTAAAACTCAGATTTATTCTTCAGCAAAAGTTAGTTAGAAGTCTGGTAACATTTAATAAAACCACAGGCTCAATGATGTAAAGAGAATTAATACTACACGGCCAACTTAAGAATTCCCAAGATTTAAAGCGATGGCTCAAAACGCGCCTATCACTCACCTAAAAGCTGAGGGCTCTCTCCCTCGAGGAGTTACCTCAGGCGGTGCCCCGGCCCGAGGAGGAGTCCCCGACTGCAGACCCGCTGCTCCGAGGAGGACTGCCAACGTGTCCTCCGGCGGGACCCCCGTTTATACCCCTGTCGAATCTGACCTGTGGTCATTTAATTCTATTGGCTAGGAGGGTCACCTTGGTGTACCTGGCGCATCTCGATTGGCCAGTTCAAATTTCAACCTGCAGCCTCCAGGGTTTCCTTCCCCTTCTCCCTTCCTGGAGAAGTTTCGTTTCCTGCTGGCAGGATGGGGGGGGCGGGATGTACTGCCACAATCCACCCCGTGACCACAGTCATGATTCCACTGGTTTCTTTGGAGTGGTGGTACAGTCACCTCTTGCCTCCAAAGTTAAAAGGGGGTGCAGTTTGGCGAGTTTGATGCTTATTGTGGGTCATCGTTCCCTTCTGGTCTAGAACTAAAGTGGAATATCAAACACAGGAATATCCAGTGTATGGACAGTTTAAAGGAGTATACTTCACCGTTAGTACAGGCTTCACTACCAAGCATTTGATAGAACTTATTGCAATATAGATTACAGTAATCATAAATACAAGCATTATTAAAGATTAGAGAAGGCTGGTCGCCCACCTCGTGAAAGAAAATCTGAACATATCAAAACTTTTCCCAACCATTTGGTCCCTGGTGCAGAAGCAATTGCCTCTGAGTCTCTTGCCATATTCTCTCGTTGATTTAGTCTTGAAGCCACATTGACACAATTGGAGTGAACACAGCAGTTGTCCATTGACATGTTCAAAACTTTACATATACCCTTCTCTTTCTTTGGCATCTAATCCAATACAACCCAATTTTTGATAGTCATTTTACCAATATGTTATAACCGATTGTTTGAGAGTCCCCGAATTGCTAGATATAGCGTTGGCTAAGGTTGATAGCTGTAAACCCAGTTCTAGGGTACTCTATTGATGTTCCTCGAGTACCGTACACAGTTGCCCCCACGGAATTTCAGGGCATAGCGTAGTACCATTCCAACTCCACCCCGTGATCCCATGGGTTAGTTGGAGGATATAGTCACATCTGGTGTTTCATACTGAACTAGTATTTACTGCGCTTGGTGACCAACTATAAACAACATGAGTATAACCTCCTCCCCCATCCAATCTGAACCTCCAACTATAATTGTTACATTGCTCTCATGCGAGGTCAAGGACTCGTGATATATTAATATCCATCATTTTGCCACGACATTATCATCCAGATCTTCACCATCCACGCCTGTCACCGTCATCACTGTCAGCAAAAGGACTGGAATGACTCGTTCCTTCATGGTCCTGTAAAAAAGCACAAACTAGGCCTCGGTCTTAAAACCGGGTCACAGGGTTAGAAGTCCAGGATTATCCACCGGGCACTGATGTGGTGAGTCTTTCCACTCCCATGAGATGGTCTGAGAAGACCAATGTAATCAACCTGCCACGTGCTCCAAAGAGCCTTGCCTTGTCTGATATGCTGGGCCGGAGCTTGGTTTGGGTGATTAGCTTTAAGCCTTATTCGGCATTGTGGGCAAGCTGTAAGGATTGCTTCACAGGTTTTCATAGACACTGGCCAACCCCGAGATCGGCATTCATAATAGAGATCTGCTTTCCCTGAGTGGCTTCGTTTGATATGCAACCATTCTGCTAGTCTATCCCAATCTTCCTTCTCACTGGTGGCCATCCTGATTTGGGCCAGGTGGTCCACCTGCTGATTCCATTTCGCAGCTGGGGTTCCATCCCAAGCACATCCCTTCACCCATCCCACCTTTAAAGGTCAGGATCTCCCTATTGCCAGTCCTCTGTCCTCCACACTTCACATGACCTACTTCCCACTTACTAGATTGCCACTGACATATTCACTCTGTAGCACCCTTAAAGGTTGCATAAGAGTCAGTATAGACGATGGTAGCACCATTCTCTACGGCCAGTAATAAAGCCCGTAGTTCTCCTACTTGTGCACTACCTTCACCCTCTTCTTCGACTGTCTTCCCAGTACCAATCTCCAACGCCACTGCTTTATATTGCCACTGATCCCACTCGACAGGCAGATGCATCTGTGAACCACACTCCCTGCACATCTGAGCCTGCCATGAATTCGGGTGCCTCCTCAATCAGAGAAGGTTTATATGGTTGACCCAGCAAGGCTGGGTCAGGGTTTACAGGTTGCTGTAGTTTGAAAGCTTTAGTCAGACCCTCCTTTAGTGGGAGCAATTGGCTTATCCCTTCTAGGTATACATACCATTTCCTTACTGTGGCCTTTTGGGCTACTCCCTCCGGAGGAGGTGACCCATTGAGGATTGAATTTAAGAGAGGGAAAGGACCCTATACTATAACATCCTGTGAGGTATGCAGCTTTTCAGCCTCTTTAACTGCTCTAGTGAGGGAGAGGACCCCCTTTTCCCAATCTGAATATCGTCACTCCGTTTCTTTGAATGCAGCGGAGGAGAATAATAATGGTCTAGCTGGTCCCTGTGGCCCCTTTTGAAACGCACCACAGTATGAGGCATGTTCAGCAAATCCCCATTCCACCCTTAAAGGATCTCATGGGAGCAATAGACCTAGTCTCTGATAAGCCTTAAGCTCATCTTTCAGAGTGTTAAGGGCTAACGTATGTTGCGAAGTCCAATCCCATTTTCTGTTTTTTTGGAGCAACTCATAAAGAGGGCGGCCAATCACCGAAAACCCTGGTATATGTTTTCTCCAATAGCCCATTCTTGACTAACAGATTCCAGATGGCCTCAGCCACTTGTCCTACCTGTTCCTTGTTGTCCCCACCAACTAGGATATCATCTATATATTGATATATGTGGACACCTGGGGGTACCTCCACAGCATCAAGGAGCTTGGCTAAAGCATTGTGAGCAATAGTAGGGGAGTGCTTGTATCCCTGGGGAAGTCGATTAAAGGTGTATTGGGTCCCTTCCCAAGTGAAGGCAAACTGGGGTTTGTCCTCTTCCCTTAGCGGAACCATAAAAAACCCATATCTTTGACATCTAAAGCAGCTATCCATGGGTGGGCTGCAGCCTGTATTGCTGTTATCATAGAATCATAGAATCATAGAATCATTTCAGTTGGAAAAGACCTTCGAGATCATCAAGTCCAACATCAACCATGCCCCCTAAACCATGCCCTGGAGTACCCTGTCCACTCGCTTTTTGAATACCTCCAGGGATGGTGACTCAACCACTTCCCTGGGCAGCCCATTCCAATGTTTGACAACCCTCTCAGTAAAAAACTTTTTCCTAATATCTAACCTAAATTTCCCTTGCCTCAACTTGAGGCCATTTCCTCTTGTCCTATCTCCAGCCACCTGACAGAAGAGACCAACACCCACCTCACTACAACCCCCTTTCAGGTAGTTGTAGAGAGCGATAAGGTCTCCCCTCAGCCTCCTCTTTTCTAGACTGAACAACCCCAGATCCCTCAGCCGCTCCTCATAAGACTTGTGCTCAAGGCCCCTCACCAACTTGGTTGCTCTCCTCTGGACACGCTCTAGCAGCTCAATGTCTTTCCCGTAGTGAGGGGCCCAAAACTGAACACAGTACTCGAGGTGCAGCCTCACCAGTGCTGAATACAGGGGAACAACCACCTCCTTGTTCCTGCTGGCCACACTGTTTCTGATACAGGCTAGGATGCGATTGGCCTTCTTGGCCACCTGGGCACACTGCTGGCTCATATTCAGCCGGCTGTCAACCATCACCCCCAGGTCTTTCTCTGCCGGGCAGCTTTCCAGCCACTCTTCCCCAAGCCTGTAGCGCTGCATGGGGTTGCCGTGACCGAAGTGCAGGACCCGGCACTTGGCCTTGTTAAACTTCATACAATTGGCCTCAGCCCATCGATCCAGCCTGTCCAGATCTCTCTGTACAGCCTCCCTACCCTCAAGCAGATCGACCCTGCCTCCCAACTTGGTGTCATCTGCAAACTTGCTGAGGGTGCACTCAATCCCCTCATCCAAATCATCAATAAAGATATTAAACAGAACAGGGCCCAACACCGAGCCCTGAGGAACACCACTTGTGACCCGCCACCAACTGGATTTCACCCCATTCACCACTACCCTCTGGGCTCATCACTGAGGTGATACTTGGGACGGCAGAAATTAATGGTGGGGTATTACTATTCAATCTTCTATAATCAATTGTTAGTCGCCACCTTCCATCTGATTTACGGACTGGCCAGACAGGAGAATTATAAGGAGAATGTGTGCAACTGATGATCTCTCTTTTCTCCAGATCATTAATTACTTCCGAAATGCCCCGTTTGGCCACGGCTGGAAGTGGGTATTGAGGGACACGGGTTACCTTAGATTGCGGTAGTGCAGGAGCAACCTGCAATGTTCTCACATGAATAGCCTCTGCCTCCCTGCCCCCAATGCTCCACACCCTACCATTGGGTAGATACCATTGTCTGCCTGCCAGCACATCAAATCCCAGTATATTTCCCTCATAGGGGCTTAAAGCCACCTCCACAGCTGTTATTCTTTTTTTTCCCCAGTAGCCAAAGTTGGGTTCGAGCTATGGGGCATTTTTCTGTCGCCCCTGTTACTCCTCTAATTTTTATAGCCTTTCTTGATGGCCTAATTCCCAGCTCACTAGCTTGTTGCTCATTTAAAACACTAATTTGGGCTCCTGTATCAATTAAGAATTCCAAACTTATCCGTTTTGGGCCCACAGGAATGTGTATATAAGGCTCTTTATCAGCAGACCATTGGCAAGTATTTACCATGTGGATTGGGCAGCCTGAACCCCAAACCACAGCTCCTAGTTTTTAGCCCTTCCAGTTCCTCTCGCAGTGCCGCAAAAGGGTCCCGTTTCTCTTCCCGAGGGGGCGGGGTTTACAACCGGTTGGGCGGACCTTCCTGCTGCCCTCCGTTAACTCCGACAGTCCCTTTTCCCGGATAGTAACAGATTCTCCTCTCTCCTTGGGGTCCGCACCCCCAGCCCAGTAAGCTACTCGGGACATTATCAACTGATCACTTGCCGGTCCAGCCCTCAGAAACACTCCCAGTCCCCAGTAACCTCTCGCTTCATCATCACTCAGCAGTATCCAATCCTCCCCCGTTAGAGAAACTCTCCACAAATACTCAGGTTCGGTTTCACCCGGCTTGCGCGAAAACTTAGCTTGCAACTCGCCGAGTTCGGGTCCCAACCAAGGGGCCATACAAACAGCGCTCCGGGGGCTCCCACCGTGCGGACCCGCGTGCCCTTCTGTTTCAATAAGGGGCCGCACGTCCCTTTCCTCCAAGTCCACTTTCAGACAATCTATTTCCCCTTGCCTTTTCGCAGAATCACTCTTTTGGTTCTGTGCTTGAATCAAGCAGGCGCCCAGGAGGGCACACACACTGCCTTTGCCATGTCGACAAGTTCCGCGGCATAGTTCTACTCTCGCCAGGACCGCTGCCGGGTTGGACCACTTCTCCTTCACCCAGTCCAGACCTGGGGGAGAAGGGCTGCAGCCGTGCCTCCGTAATAATTCCTCTATTAACACCATCCTGCCGACTATGCCAAAATGTTACGGATGCACAACTAACCAAATCCAACAGGTGTTAAAACTCAGATTTATTCTTCAGCAAAAGTTAGTTAGAAGTCCGGTAACATTTAATAAAACCACAGGCTCAATGATGTAAAGAGAATTAATACTACATGGCCGACCCTCCTCCCTGCCCTAAGGATCTTGAACTCCACCATTTCATGGTCACTGCAGCCAAGGCTGCCCTTGAGCTTCACATTCCCCACCAGCCCCTCCTTGTTGGTGAGAACAAGGTCCAGCATAGCACCTCTCCTCATTGGCTCCTCCATCACTTGGAGAAGGAAGTTGTCATCAACGCATTCCAGGAACCTCCTGGATTGCTTATACTGCGCCGTGTTGTCCCTCCAACAGATATCGGGGTGGTTGAAGTCCCCCATGAGGACCAGGGCTTGTGAATGTGAGGCTGCTCCTGTCTGTCTCTAGAGGGCCTCATCCACTTGGTCTTCCCGTTTGGGTGGCCTGTAGCAGACCCCCTCTATAATGTCACCTGTCCCTGCCCTCCCTTTAATCCTGACACATAAGGTCTCAGTCAGAGAGACTCATCCATCCCCAGGTGGAGCTCCATGCACTCCAGCTGGTCATTGACATCGAGGGTGACACCCCCTCTTCGTCCCCCCTGCCTCTCCCTCCTAAAAAGCCTGTATCCTTGCATTCCAACACTCTAGTCATAGGACCCATCCTACCACGTCTCCGTGATGCCAATAAGATCATAGCCCTGCAGGCTGTAATACCTGGCTGTTGTAATAATTACATATCTTCATGCATGAAATGCTTGAACACCCCATCTGCAAAGTTTTTCAATCAGTTTGACTTAATTTCCCCTGTGCGGAGCCCAGGAACAGTCTGATCCTCCTCCCTTGTTTTCAGCCTAAACACTTAACATCCATGCTCAACTTAACATCTATGCTCAACTCCCTGATGTTTTTGTCTTTGTGTCTAGTCACCTACCCTGACACATACCCAGATGCATAGATATTTAAGTACCTTGCTGAAACCTTCTCTCTTCAGCTAAGCCCTAGGCTATCATCTCCTACAGAGTTTTCCTCTGGTCCTGTTGTCTCAAAAGTGGGGTCGTTTACCCAGTGTGCGAGACGCCAATATAGCCACAGAGCAGAGTTAATTTATTCCAATTCATGTTTGCGCAAAGATGGGGGCTAGGTGGTAATCTACAAAGCTAGCACACCTCATGCCTAAACGGGCAAGCAATTTATACAGTTCAGTGATACATATTTAGTTTCCAAAGTTCTTCCCCAAAACTATTATTGGTAGTTGCTTATCTACCATAGTTTCTATTGGGCTGAAGTTTTCCGCACTTCAAATTAAAGGTACAGTGTTCTTTTATTCTACAGCGCATGCTCAGGGACAGTTGGGGGGTAAGTCTTTTTGGTCTTGAATTGAGTTGGTGGTCCTGATCTCCCCCTGCCGCCTTTACCTTTCCTCCAGTTATCGAAGATTTTTGCTGACTTCATGCCTATTAGGAATTATTCAACTTTTCTCGCCTCCTGGGATAGAATGTTCCCTTCTTATCAGTCTTTTAGTTCTTCTTCAGGGGCACAATCGTTAGCAAGGCATGCCTTGTGTATACAAAGGGTATCTTATTTCACAAGACCTTTGTGGTCTTCTTAAGGTGGCTTAAGTACATAATTTCTTAAGTACATCAGTCCTCCCCAGCAAGTGCGAGACAGTTCCTCTCGTCTTTCAGCTTTGCCCAACTGCTCCATGCCTGCAGCTTTGTTAGTTACCCTTTCTGCTTCCTTTCTCTGCTTGTGCTTTATAAAAGCCTCTCTCCTGATTTCCCTTCCTTTATACTTCCTCAGCTTCTCAGCCAGCTTCTCCTATGCTCAGCCTTGCATTAAGATCTCCTGTTTTGCTCTGTTCTGCAAAATGACTTCCCACTCTTCCACCCGATGGAAGAAGACATATTTCACCCAGAAGCTGCTTTTATCAATAATCCAGTTCATTATTTACAAAAAAGGAAATCTGCATTTCTTGTAAATTATGGTGTCCAGGCACACATCCTGTTTCCTATTAATAAATCCAATATCTTGTGTAAGCACTGAGCAGGGTCAGGGCTATGAACATCAATGCTACGTTCCCTTTTAACTCTCAAAAACTGTTAGATATAAGTGTTATGATCCATGCTGTATGATCATACATCCTGATGGACACGAGAATGCTGGAGATTTTTCTGCATGTGAATAGTCAGCAAGAAGAGATTTATAACCATGTCCTTAATAATACCAGCTTCTTAATCCCCTTGGCGGATAGAGAAATATTATGTCTATGTAATATTTGGAGAGACCGATCTTGAGTTATTCAAGGTCAAGCTGGAGTATGTATTAGGGAAGTGATTGTATGTCTTATCTTTAACTTCACATCTTATTTATAGTACATTTCCTCCTTTTGTATCTTCACTGTGAAGAAAACAATGCTAGTGATAAAGAAGATAAAGAACTGGCAGGCATCTAGGTTTAACCATTCTGTCATTTAGGGCTGCTCTCAAGGCCTGTGTATAAATGAGCTTTGAAGTGAATTTGACCACCTTTCTTTTAGTATGTATGAAAGAGTGGTTTATACTAAAACAGGAACGGAAAGATTGTAGTGTGTATATATATATATATATTATAAATATAAAACTAATCAAGCCTATATAAAACTCTACGCTGTTATTATTTATTGTATGTATAGCTATGTGCTATTAATCTCCCCCATTCAAACAAATCAACCGTTTTATAATATGTCTATAAATATAGCAATAAAATTAGAATGATGTTTTATAAAAATCTGTGCTTTTTGCCTTAAATATGAACAAACCAACCTGGCCTAAAATAATTGCCTGAAAATAATTGAGTTTATTGTAGGCTTTATGCACCATTTGAGGTTACAACATTGCAGCATACCAGAAGATCATTGAATTCTTCTGCTGCCTCCCACATCTGCTGTGTGAACCCCCCATTTCATTCAGGAAAAAAGAAACAATAACAAAACAAAGAAACAAACAAACAAAATGCCAAAGGCAACTTCTAGATGTCTCAGAACATTCTTTTGGTTGCCGATTTCACCGTCCATCCTGTTTCTGCTTCCTGTGTCTGAATGGCTCTTCATTTCTGGACTTAGACAGAGTAGCCTGAATAGCATGACAGATTACACTTGCGGGATAAAGACATTTGCAGAATTTTCTTTTCTTGCTATTCTAATAAGATTTCTGAACTTACTGGAAGTTCTTTGCTGCTTTCCATTACTGTTATCTGTCATAATCTTAGGAGCAAGGAAACAGTGCAATATTCAAGGCGTCAAAACGTGTGTAGTTGTACCATAATTAGTGTAGAGCAATTGCAGTTGGCAGCAGGAGTGTGGCAAAGTTGAAATGTGCTCGTCTCCTTTCTTCCTCACCTCTTGCTGTTGTCCCATTAGCATTAATCTCCAGACCCTGGTGTCCCTGTGGCAGGGAGGAGAAGCCTGTTCCTTAGTCCTCTCTGGGGAGTCCTCACAAGCCAGTAGGGTAGTTCTGAGTCTGTGTTTGGAAAGCACTCTAGGACTAAGCTGTATGATCAGCTTTTGCCTTGCAACCAGGATCTGATTCAACAGCTGGTTTTGTATGTGCTTATTCTGCATGCTCCTCTTGTTTTGGGGGCTGATGAACTCGGTGCATGCCTGTCCTGGTTTCAGCTGGGATAGAGTTAATTGTCTTCCTAGTAGCTGGTACAGTGCTATGTTTTGAGTTCAGTATGCAAAGAATGTTGATAACACTGATGTTTTCAGTTGTTGCTAAGTAGTGTTTAGACTAAGTCAAGGATTTTTTCAGCTTTTCATGCCCAGCCAGCGAGAAAGCTGGAGGGGCACAAGAAGTTGGGATGGGACACAGCCAGGGCAGCTGACCCAAACTGGCCAACAGGGTATTCCATACCATGTGACGTCACATCTAGTGTATAAACTGGGGGGAGTGGGGGCGGGGGGAATCGCTGCTTGGGGACTAACTGGGTGTTGATCGGCGGGTGGTGAGCAATTGCACTGCACATCATTTGTACATTCCAATCCTTTTATTATTACTGTTGTCATTTTATTAGTGTTATAATTATCATTATTAGTTTCTTCTTTTCTGTTCTATTAAACCATTCTTATCTCAACCCACGAGTTTTACTTCTTTTCCCGATTTTCTCCCCCATCCCACAGGGTGGGGGGGGAGTGAGTGAGCAGCTGCGTGGTGCTTAGTTGCTGGCTGGGGTTAAACCACGACAATGCCTTTAAAAAGATGCCAGTGGAGTATGGGTCTTGACCACTGAATGGTGCTCTGTCTATGTAATATATATTATCGGAAGGGGATTGCAGTATCTGCTCCTAGCTCATCCTGTCTGTTTACACAGTGAGAACTGAGAACAATTAAGTGACAGATCCTGCAACAGCAGTTTCTGTGTGTGCTTGGGTCCTGTTCCCTACTTGTCCTGAGGCTGAATTTGAAGCTCTGTCCTTGAAGCTCCTAGGTTTCCATGGGTTAGAGGATCCCATAGTATTGGTTTAGCGAGGTGCTTGTTCTGTGAACAAGTAGAGGGAGGGATGAAGGAGTTACCCAGGCTGCAAGGCACCTACACACGGCCTGTGTATTTATTAGTGGGTATTGGCTTCCTCCCATCATATAGCTCACATGGTCAGAGCTGAACAAAAAACACATGGAAAGGATAAAGTCTCCACAGAGAAGAGGTTTTAGTCTAAACTGACAGAACAAGATTAGACACAGAATTTCTTTATGAGACCAGAAACTAGATCTGACTTCAGGTGTCATCTATTTTCTGATTGAAATTAATATGCCTTTAAAAGCATGAATCAAAGGAGTATTTCAATTTAAACTGTCTTGTGCTAGTGTCTCACTGACCTGAAAGATAAAGAAATGTAAATGGTATTCAAACCTTCTAATTGCTGCCAATAGCAATTCTTTTGTTATTCTGCAAGGGAAACAGTAGAGGCATATCTTTTAGAGAACAAAGCCCCAGGTAAAAAAGCAGTAAGTACCTCATTAGTAATACTGTGCTACAAGTGTGCCTAAGACCCCGCAGACTTCAAGCCAAGTGTTAAAATAGGTTACGTTGAATGGATGACTAAATTGTTCCAATGACAGTATCCTTTTGATGAAAGGTGCCTAGAGCTACCAGTTCTTAGGTTTGCCTACCATACCCATCCGTCTTTTACCATTCAATACAGTTCACTTCTCTCTCAATTCAGTATCTTCAAGGTATTTGAAAGCTGGGAATTAGAGATTATAAAATAATAGCTCTTGCGGTAGCCACTCACAGTTAGGAGACTGTTAAAGTGATTGGGTATTTATTTTAGTGAGCGTCACAGAGCACTAAAACAAATAAAAAACACATTAGTTGTGAGTTACTGAAGGAGACATTTCGAACCATTGAAGCTGGGTGAATCAAGCCTAGGAAATTTAAAATATTCTTTGTGTGTTAGTGGATATATATATATTACTTTTTAGATATACTCTAAGCCAGACTGCAGGCATTTCCCTTTCATCTTCTGTATACTGAATAACTTTGTGAAATGCATTGAATGCTATGATAGAGAGATGCCATAAAAGAAAAGTGCCTGGCCAATTTTTGCTTGCTTTGCTCACGCAGTTAGGTAGTGCCTGCATCAGTAAATCAAACAATACTTTTTCCAGCACTAGAGGAACTGATTTGTCAGCCGTCTTCAGCAACCAAATGAGAAAACTTTTAGGTTCTCTGCCTTCTCAAAGTGAAAAAAAAAAAAGCACTTGCTGAAAGAAGCCACTTTCTTTTTCAAAGATGCAGCAAATGGGACAAATGGGTGGTGGAGGACAGAAAGGTAACTTGCCAGTCCAGCACAGATTTCGCTGAAGCCAAGTAGAGCCCCTGTTCTGACAGTGAGTTTCAGAATAATTCAAGGCTCAAGTTTGAGTTTGTGCCAATAAAAAAAAGTGCATCAAATTGATTCATAAATGTATATATTAACTAGATCATTAAATAAAATCAAATGCAACTAAGTAAAATTCAAGAGCTAGTTTAAAAATAAAACAAAAAAATCTGTTTCTCTGCTTCTAGTCACCTATTGTAACACTCAGTTACTGGGATCAGAAAGGTAGCATAGAAATCTAATTAGAAGAAAGTTTATTTGTCTTGCTAATTCTTTGCTTTACTGCAGTCTTTCACAAGGAAGAACATTCACTGAAGTCATTCAGGGTAAAGTAGGTGATATTTAAAGGAAGACACCTATTCAAAATGTGCATATGCTTCATACAGTTGCGTAAGCGAAAGAGTTTACTTAAAATATATTACTGCCCCTTCCCAAAACATACTTAGCACAGTCTTTCTGGGAAGGGCACTGCAGACTAAATATGTCATAGCCTACATCTAATAGAGTTGGGGAATGCTCCTGGGCACAGGGACTCCATCCCCTCTGCCATGAAGTGACAACACAGTCCTGGCACCAGCTATAGCTCAGGCCAGTTATAACTCTCTCCCTGGCCCCCTTCTGGTGTTTGCATAGTCCAAGGACCAAAAGGATAAAAGAATTTATGGACACGCACGTGAGCTTTCCACACCAAGTGGACTCATCTGCAGAGACCAGCTCGGAGTATGTTTTGGTATAGCTCATGCGATACCACGATGCACGGTGAATGCTGCCCTCTCACATGGCCCCAGGACAGGTTTGCCCAAGGGAAGCAATGCTTCTGGCTCATCTGGGGTAAGGGTTTTGGGAGTGAGTTTGCTACATCTGAAGAGCATCCCAATTAAGAAAGATTCAAGGTGGGGTCCTTGGCTCCTAAACCAAGATCTCGCCTAAAACTTTCCTTCCCTTGGCTAGATTTCTCCTGGGCTGTTTGCTTGCCCTGTTGCTACAGCAGCAGCTTAACTGTACTTGGCATTCAGGTGACATCAACCAGGGCAACTAGCTAGGACCTTGATGTGAGAAATATTCCCTCACTAATGTTCCTCATTCCCTGTAGCCTACTTACTGGCCTGCTCACCTAGGGCACCACAGCTTACTGGCTGGCCAAGTGCTGGTGTGCTCTCAAGTCACTTGCCATACGTCTGTGCTTATTAATAGAAAAACTGGGAGCAGGCAGGATCTTCATGCCCTCCTTTGACTACTGTGGATTTAAGTACTACTCAGTCCTAGCTGCAGCCTGTCCTACAAGGGCTTGCAGAGAAATCCTTTAGCAATAAACTTCCTCCCACAGTCACAACCTTTTTTAACAAGAAGTGTTTTTCTGGTAGAACCAATGTTTGGTCCCTGCATGAAGCACGCGATACCAGAATGTCAGTGGGGATTGGTACCACTGTTTAAGCAGCTGACAACTTAAGAACTGTGCCAAGAAAATTATAACCTTAAAAGTTACTGAAAGCACCTAGGATACATTTGGCTTTTGGGATGCTCTTTCACTCACACATGTGATAACCATTATAAATCACTGAAATGGCCTCTAATCACTATGCTTGATGCATTCCTCTAAATATGGCCCATCTACCCACTTCCAAAGAAATGTATAACTGGCCTGTGTTGATAACAGGAAGGGAGACAGATGAGATTGTTGAAAAGTCAAAAAAGAGTGTTGAAGAAGCTCAAAATTTCATATTATCAGTTTGGTAATGCCTTCTTAGAGATAGACCTTTCGGGACAATTTTCTTCAAGTTCTACAGAGAATAAGGTTTTTAGTCATCTGGAAAAACTTTGTGTGATTAACTCTGATGAAAAATGGATTAAACCAAAAAATATTTAATTTACTTAGTTGTAATCATAATATAAATAAATTATTGTCTTACTGCTTCATCGAAACTGTTTTCTATTTTTCACTTTCCTACATTATAAGCATTTGTTGTAGTTTCCAAGCTCTTTCATTATTTTCGATCGTAGTAGACTATATCATGCCAATCAGCAAATTAACCAAGTAGTTTATGCATGGAGAAATAACTAGACAACTTACACAAAATAATTAATAAGTGATCAATAAATTTTTTCTAAGATGTCAAATAATTTCCTCTTTAACATCACACAAGCATGACATTTATATAAGACATATTAGAGTCAGAATCTTAGCTGTACAAAAATATTACATGGGTCTGAGAGAATTCATTTAAAAAAACTGAGGGTCATGAATTACATGTGACCTGAAGTTAGATCTTTAAGATCTGAATTTCTGTACCTCTTTATTTGGTATAGTATGACTAGATGATACTTAATACAATGCCATTTGTATGCATACAGCTTTTTTATTTCATAATGGCAGCTTATCCATTCAGTACCCGTCCAAGAAGTATACTAACTGGTAAATAGATGTTTACAATATTTTTTATCCTGTGCATGGTAAATTGGTCCTAATTAAGCAGGATTAGAGTGGTGTTGATGCTTCCATGTGAAATAAAAAAACCTCACCACCAAGGGCCAATTTACATTCTTATTATTCACCACATGTGAAAATAAAATAGCTTTGGCATGATAAATGAGGATTCTTTGTCAGCAATCCAGTGTCTACAATCCATTTGGAACTGGTTTCTTTGCTCAAATTGATAACAAATATCCGATCTGAAGAAAACGCTCTCTTTTGGTTTTTCGACATGCTATGCTAGTTCACACTGAATTATGTTGCATTAGATCATGAGCCAAGCAGTGGGGGAGGAGGGAGGTGGGGATGGGGAGGGGGGGAGGAGGGTGAATGTGTGACATAATCTAAAGAGTGCTTTAAAATCGTTGGAAGTATAGAGGAAGCAGCAGTATATCAGGAGCCCATGTCAAGTGCTGTAACTTGGGTTCAAAAGGGCATAGATCCTGACCTTTGCCACCTTCATCACTTATTTATAGCCTTCAGAAAGACGTTACTACGTAGGAAGGCTGTGACAAGGTACAGATACAGAAGAGCAGCAGCTGCGTGGCTGGCAGACCCTAAAATCTCAGTCACAGAGAAGTTCTTAGTACATGAAGCACCATTATAAAACAAAGAACAAAATACAACATCCCTGACAGCTCCTCCTCTCAGCAACATGCCTTAGACTAGACAGTTAATACTTAATAAAGAATGATAAAAAAATACTACCCAGCACTTAATAATTTACCAGTGGTGTATTACGCTGTTACATGATATGACACTTCTGTAATTTATTTTTCTTTAAAGTTGTGTAATGAAACACTACATTGTAAATCTAAGCTGTTTTCTTCCTGCAGAAAGGAATGGAAAAAATGTCGGGCTAAAAGAGTCTAAATAGATGTTTAATGCAGGTGGCAAGAAGGAACAGTAGTAGAAATAGTTGCGGAAACTGGTCGAACACCCATCTCAATTTCCTTATATTCTAATGGTTGAAAAAAAATTATTTCAAATGCTAGTGCAGATGCCTATTACAGATTCAGAGTATGATAGCAACAATAAGCGTGCAAGGCATAATCGGCACATCCACTGGGGGGGTCTGATGAGGTTGTAACCGTCTCTCTTTCTAGACTCTTCTGATTA